>NC_141056.1:14562416-14669916 GCF_041138505.1 Cibotium barometz | reverse complement strand
ATGTCTTTGCTACTAATGCATTAAGGAGATTTGGCAGTTCTTCTCCTTCTCCTTAATGTACTACTTTCTTCACAATAGGTTAGCCTCCGTTTGCTTTAGTAGCCATTGAGTTTCATATCAATGTCTATAGATCATAAATTCTCCTTAGATTAGCACCTACTTAGATGCACCTCTATGGGGATGCCACTCGTAGCCTTGGATTTTTTAGTGTGTTGCATATCGGTATCATGTGTGTACATCATTCTTGATACAAGTAGGAGATAGGGTGACATATCATTTCCTCGCATCTTCTTGCCCCCAATACTACATAGCATCCTTTACTTAAAGGTGTGGATGGTGGAAATAGGAATGTAAGTTCCCCCTTTGCATTCTCTTTCACATCAAACTTCTATAGATTTCTCCTCATAACTAATCTAGGCTTCTCTTAACAAAGGATCTAATGAGACAATGTGGTCTAGCATCTATTGCACCACATTGGGGCTACTATTTTGATGGCGTTATGCACTTTTTTGAATGCTTCCTTCTCTAATGAGACAAGGTGGTCTAGCATCTATGGCACCACACTAGGGCTACTATTTCAATGGCCTTGTACACTTTTTTGAAAGCTTTCTTCTTTAATAACTAGCTAAATTTCTCTCCCTTATCATGAGAAATGCCCAAGCATGGGAGTACACATGTGCACCACCAAACAAAGAAATTTTCATTGGCCCTATTTTGGGCCATAATAAGGTGGTCATCATCATAGTGCAAGTATTTATAGATACTTTGTTGCAAAAAATGATGTGAAATAAGACAAGGAGATGGGCCTCCCTTGCCTTTTTTCCACATAGGAACTATCTAGCTCTCTAGTTGGAACAATTGATCTCCATCCTTGACATGAGCTAAGCCTTGCTCATAATCTTCATGATGCAAAGTCCTCTAACAAGCTAGACAATGGCTTTGGCCCTAGATAGTGGATTCCCACTCTTTGTTATTGAACACACTCATCACAAAGGAAAAGATAATGGATCTCCTGTCATGAAAAGTGGGACAAAACTGGTACTAGAGGAGCCTCTTTTGTAGGTAATCTTTTTAGGTGCATCTCTTTTATAGGTCCCTTTTTTAGGTGCCCTCTAATTCTTTCCCTATCCAAGTTCATTCAATGTCCTCGCATGATCTGTTTGAGGTCCCATGTAGACTTTGGGCAAAAGTATTAAGGAGGTTGCTACAATGAAGAGGGAATAGATAAGGTGGAGGAGGGAGTGCAAGGGGAGCCATGGAAAAGACAATGGGGTAAGATAAAGAAGTCTCCCTAGTGACAAGAAGAGGGAAGGATGAAAAGTATTAAGGAGGTTTCTAGAATGAACAAGGAGTGGCAAAGGTGGGAGGAGGGAGAGCATAGGGGAAGCCATGGAAGACAGTGGGGCAAGGTAAAGAAGTTTCCCTAGTGATAAGATGAAATTCCTTCTCTGCTGGCAGTGGGATCCCTTTGAGCCATACGGTGGTTGAGTATAGTGTTCTCTCTCTTTTATTTTTTTCTATATATATATATATAATCTTTTTTTATTATAAAAATATGTTCTTTGCCTTCTTATAAGATGAAGCTATTGTGGCACGACCTCTAGATGGTTATGATGATAGAATCACAAATCCAATGTGGGAGTTCAAGCTTTCTTGAGTTAGTGGATTATTGATGAAAAAATGACTAGCTTTTAGTGGATTCTTGGGGAGGCAATTGTTGAGTTATTTATCAATAAAGTCAAACAAACCTAGTGGGGGAGTTTTTTTGTACTATGCCCTTTTAAAAAAATGATCTTGTGTATGATGATTTTTTTCGCTGCTGTGAGAAAGTAGGTTCTTACGTCCATTCCTTTTAAACATGATATGTTCTTATTTTTACTTGTAGAGATGTATATGCAACCATGTGAACTTGGCTTTAAAGGATACATTCTTATTTCTACTTGTAGTAATGTACTTGCTATGCAACCATGTGAGCTTGGCTTTAACGGCCAATGAGATATAATGAGAGGTTGTTTCTTGTTGAGTGAGTTGAAGCCACATGCTGGCTTGAGATTAGAGAAAGATTTGGTTCTAAAAACCTAATAAAGAACTTGAAGCACTATTCCTATTGGGGTAAGAACATTCCAATTATGAGACAAGTTTAGCATAGCAAGGGGTGTTGAGCTCTTACTCTTAGAACCATGGAGAGATGGTGTTGGAAAATGTGATTTATTCACCATGTGAGCAAGTAGGTTCTTATGTCCATTCCTTTTAAAGTATATGTTCTTATATCTATACTTGTAGAGATGTACTTGTTATGCAACCAGGTGAACTTGGATTTAATAGCTAATAAGATACGATGAGAGGTTGTTGCTTGTTGAAGCATTATTGATGAGCCACATGTTGGCTTGAGATTAGCAAAGGATTTGGTTGTAAAAACATGATAAAGAACTTGCAGCATTGGTGGCTATATTATACCTAATAAAGAACTTGCAACATTGGTGTGGCTAGATTATACATGATAAAGAACTTGAAAGCATTGGTGGCTAGATTATAGATAAGAACATGCTAATGATGAGAGTAGTTTAGCATAGCAAGGGGGACCTCTTACTCTTAACCATGGAGAGATGGTGTTGGCACATGCAAGTGCCACAAAATTTTGCATGTGGTGGGTTGAACTCACCTCAAAAGTTGTTGTGATGATGTTGACGTGGTGAGGCTTCTAGCAGCTGTGGGATGTTCTTGATTCCTAGTGCTTTTTTTTGGCAAGGGTAATTGTAGGCTCCCAAAGTTTGGTTTTTTGTATTTTCCACCTTGCAAGCAACAAGTTCTTATCTCTACGTTATATTGTTGAAAGCGTTAGGTTCTTGTGTTTACTATCAAGTTAACTTATGAATGGCTATAATTGTCAAAGGATAGCCTTGGGCGATCAAAAATGTTACGGGGACCCATGAGGGCGTCGATCCGTGGTGTCATGTCTGGTCATGTGGTGTTCACAATTATGGTGTGTCTTGTGAGTGCTGTGTGTATCTAGTGGATTGGGATAGAGAAATTGGGTGTCTCCCTAGCTTGTGTAATGAATCTTGAGGATATATAATGCCCTAGAGTAGAACCCCATTCTTATGTCCATTCAGTGCGCCTAGTGAGAATTATAATGGAATGTTCACTACAATTGGATTAGAATCCCTTCCCATCATGTTTTTTGTCTCTAACCATATTGCCAATTTGCAACATTGATTAGAGGATCTAAAATTTATAGTGATGTCTAAGTTGTGTAAATTTTTATTCTTTAAGCCCAAAAGAAAGCAAGTATTCATTTGCTCACTCATCACTCAAAATTTCCAGTTCTTATATCAAGAGTTAAGATATTTTTTTGTGTGCAATAAATTTTTTCATAGATTCATTCATTTTTTGTGTGCAATAACTTGTGAGGATATTGGAAATATTGACTACCCACACTAAAGATACGAGCCTTTGGGCTGCCTTAATAAAAAGGCAAGCCAATGGTTCATTCATCAAAGTCAAAATACAAGTTAAATTTTAACAGTGATGGAGCTCTATCGCTATACTCCACTTTGTGGAATTCACCTTTTAATGAATGAAACCACTGGCTTGTCTTGTTGTCAGCCCTTAATTGAAATTTAACTTTTATTTTAACTTTGATGAATGAAACATTGTCTTGCCTTTTTATTAAGACAACCCAAAGGCTTATATATTTATTGTGGGTAGTCAATATTTCCAATAGCCTCACAAAGGCAGCCAATGGCTCATATCTTTAATGTGGGTAGTCAATATTTCCAATAGCATCACAAATTCATCTAAATATTTTGAGATATTAAACAAGGTCACCTAATCCACTACATCATTAAACAAGGTCACCTAATCCACTACATTTTATTATTAAGGCAACCCAAAGGCTCATATCTTTATTGTGGTGGGTAGTCAATATTTCTAATACCCTCACAAATTTATCCAAATACTTTGAGATATTAAAAAAGGTCAACTAATCCACTTCATTTAGTCATTAGCTTGGAAATTTGAGCCGATTTTATATTCAATACTATGGAATAATGTTCTTCCCTCCTATAAAGAAAAGTAATATTTTTTAATCATCTAAAAGCATGTTACAAGAACGTCCCATCATATATAATCTATAGCGCATGCTCTAAACTATTTGAGGTAATGATCACACTCTTGGCCATGACTCAAGGAAAGATGTCAACAATAAAGCAAGAACTCTCCAAGTCTTACACTCTTGGCCCATGACTCAAGGAAAGATGTCAACAATAAAGTAAATGGACATGACGACCCCTATCGCGTTATAGTGAGTTGACAAAGTTTCTAAAATCACTACAATGTGATATAAGGGCCCAACAATTGGACATAATGACCCCTATCAATGTTGTAGTGATTTGGCAAAGTTTGCCAAATCACTACAACTCGATAAGGATCCAACAATTAGACATGCCAAGCCCTATGACGTTATAGTGATTTGGTAAAGTTTCCAAATCACTACAACATTGGCAGAAGCATTAGGGGAGAATTAGACTTCAAAGTTTCCAAATCACTACAACATTGGCAAAAGAATAAGGTGCTTAATGGTGCCAAAAGACTAAGAAAACAAAATAACTACAATGTGATGAGGGTTCAACAATTAGACATGACAACCCCTATTGCGTTGTGGTGATTTGGTAAAGTTTCCAAATCACTACAACATTGACGAAAGCATTAGGGAAAAATTGGACTCAATTTTAGGTCTTTTTCTTTAGAGAGAGGAAGAGTTTGGACCAACAACAAGAAGACAACCCTAGGAAAACACGATAAGAGTCCAACAATTGTATATGATGACCCTTATCACATTGTAGTGGATTGGCAAAGTTTCCAAATCACTACAAGGTGATAAGGGTCCAACAATTGGACAACATGACAACACCTATTGCATTGTAGTGATTTGGCAAAGTTTACCATATCACTACAATGCGATAAGGGTCCAATAATTAGACATGATGGCCCCTATCGTATTGTAGTGATTTGGAAAAGTTTCTAAATCACTATAATACTTGTGGGCATTAGGGGAGGAGTGTTATATGCACATTATGTGTGCATATACTAGGAGGCTAACCCATATTAGGCTTGTAAGCATGGGAGCACGGGAACAAGCTCTAGTGGAGCATGGGTTAGGACTAACCTTAAGGGTTAAGGTTAGGGTCAAGCATCCAAGGGTCACACATGGGAGATGGAGAGTCAAGAGTCACTTGAGGGTCCTCCTATATAATAGGGGCATGGGGCACACTCAAGGGGGGCTTAGGCTATGGTCTCTTGATGTTATCTTGAGGCTAGGTTATGTTATGTTCTCTTGTGTAAAGGATCATAACTAGTCACCTACCATTTCACACTATAGCTACATGCTGATGGATTGGAGTTATACCTCTTGATGGTATGGGACATCAAGGTAAAGGTATAATGTACTTTATTATAATTCATGTGTGCATCCCTTGGACTCGGGGGTGGTCGGTGGATGAGTTTATGCATGATTTATGCATGTTTATGCATAACAATTATCTAGAGAGATCTTACGATTTTAACAGTGGTATCAGAGCAATCTCTAGTTAATTGTTGTTAATTTTTTTTTCTTATTATAATTTTTGATAATTTTTTGAAGTAAATTTTAATATTTACTAAATAAAAATATTCTTTTGTTGATTTGTGTTGATGATTTGCACGTGGATCATCGATATGGTGGTTAGAACGTGTGTTTCTTCTATTCAATGGACGAATCGATGTTGCAGGAAAATTTCGTGAGTTTAATGCTATTTTTTTCTATTTTTTATGGTTTAAAATAAGCATTAATGAAAATTTTTACCAAAATACCGCACATTTTATTGCGGATATTTTTGGTAGAATGAATTGTCTTAATTTTTATAATTTTTAGGAATTTTCCCTAGTTTTTTTTAAATTTTTAGAGCATTTTTATGGTTTAAAATGTATTTTTAATACATTTTTTGCCGCGGATATTCTTTCAATTTTCTGCCAAATTTCTGCTAAAATGTAGAGTGAGGTAGTCAATTGATGCATGGAATGCTCTCCCATGTGTGTGGGTGTGAGATCCCACTGCCCCCTCTGTGCATCGGCGGCGGATTCCCGCGGATGGTAGCAGCAGAAGTAGCTTCCTCTTACGCGGGGCAGGGTTTCTCACTCGGGGCCTCGCCCTGGAATGTCCGGGCACGAGACTAAGCTGGTGGTCATTCCGAAAACCGAAATCGAAAAAATTTTCCCTGCCCAAAAAACGAGGACGATTCCACCATTTTTATTTTCTTAACGAATTTCTTCAACGAGGTCAAGATACTGAACTTCCCTTCTATATGATTAAATCAGATAGAAGGGAAACTATTACAGACTTAACTTAAAGGAATGAACGCTTTTTTCCTAATTGAATCATGCACAGCCGTTGATCTATTCATCAGAGAAGTCTTCAGGCTTTTAATTAACTACTCAAGTTCTAAGCGTATTCTTATTGATCAATTTTATTATTAAAACTCTACTGATTCCAGCCTAACCCCATCCGGCCCATGGGTTAGCCACCGCCCAACCACTAGAATTGGTAGAACCAGACAAGTACTCACCCACACATAATTGAATGCCTTTTTTAACTTTTGCTTTAGAATACGAATACGCACACACTCCTCTTTAAACTTTAACTTTTAAAACAATCCATTGACAAACACAATTATTGGTTACAGATGTCATAACTCAAAATTTCCATTCAATCCTTATTTCTCACAAAACAATATCACTCTAGACTCTCCGTTGAGACCAGCAGGTCAGCAACAAGATCCAGTAATAGATTACAATAATTTTCTCGTCGTCATACATATATATATCTTCCACGACATACACATGGGTGTCCTAAGCACCGCGAGCCTGTGCATCGCCTGGTCAGAACCCTCCACGATCCTCCTTAGGTGTCCTCGCACTTCACTCAGGGACCGCTTCGTCGGCCCTCGCCCATCGTACCGGAAGCACACCATTTTTCACCATACCCAAGCTGGTCAAGACCTAGGTAGGTTTTTGCCGCATGAGCCGTCCTTTGAACACTCCTCGCTGTTGCAGAGCCAAACTTCCCTTAGAAAAACACATATACCAAATGCTCCCTCCAGCATTCTGGCGTAAGACATTCCTTTAAGAAAACAGGGTTTCTATGCAAGTTTTCAGTTTTGAATTTCTTTTGAATACAATGAGTATATCTGAATTCCATATCCCAAGACTTCTAGATCACAGGTCAGGATTCCCAAGCAGAATTTCTCAAATTCTGTAATCTTGATCCTCAGATCAAAATCAAAGGTCTCAATTTAATTTCAGATTCGGTGGGTGATTTGATTGAATTTTCTTGAACTGGTCACATCGTCTTTTCTTGAAACTGATGAAGGAGACTAAGTCGTGTGGTCATAGTCTAATTCAGGGTTCGAGTCTGGAAAGGTTCTCCCTGAACTATCTTTCTCGAAGGGTAATATTTCAATTACTACTTTACTGAATTTCATTCATTGAGTATTTTGCTTAACTGAATTCAAAACTAAACACGTATTCCTATGAGGAATAAATTAATCATTTATCTAAAATTCTGACTTCTTCGAATCCAACTTCTATGGAAATAACACTTTTATATAAAAGAAAATCCTTTTATGCATAAAAATTAATTTTGATGAAACTAACACTTTTATAATAAAAAAATTCTTTTATGCATCTATTTATGCATAAAAATCCATTTTGATGAAAGTAACACTTTTATGATAAAAAATTCTTTTATGCATCTATTTATGCATAAAAATCAATATTGATGAAATTAACACTTTTATAATAAAAAAAATCTTTTATGCATCTATTTATGCATAAAAATCAAATATGATGAAACTAACACTTTTATAATTTAAAAAAATCTTTTATGCATAAAATCAATATTGATGAAAGTAATACTTTTATAATAAATTTTTTTAATGCATCTATTTATGCATAAAAATCAATATTGATGAAAATACACTTTTATAATTAAAAAAATTTCTTTTATGCATCTATTTATGCATAAAAATCAATATTGGTGAAAGTAACACTTTTATAATAATTAAAAATTCTTTTATGCATCTATTTATGCATAAAAATCAATATTGATGAAAGTAACACTTTCATAAGAAAAAAATTCTTTTATGCATAAAAATCAATATTGATGAAAGTAACACTTTTATAATTAAAAAAATTCTTTTATGCATCTATTTATGCATGAAAATCAATATTGGAGAAAGTAACACTTTTATAATAAAAAAATATCCAATATGCATCTTTCTATGTATAGAATTTAAATCTAATGAAAATCACTCTTTTATAATAATAAAAAATAGCCAATATGCATCTTTCTATGCATAGAATTTAAATCTAATGAAAATCACTCTTTTATAATAATAAAAAATAACCAATATGCATCTTTCTATGCATAGAATTTAATTTTAATGGGAATAACAATTTTATAATAAAAATATTTCTACTATGCATTTTTCTATGCCTAGAATGAAAATAACACTTTTAGAATACACAAACGGTGGGGATTACTCTTTTTGAATAATAAAAGATAAAACTTATTTCGCAAAATTTAAGAAAAGTTTACCATAACCTCCTTTGTATGGCTGACCATTTTTCAATTTTTCCTATCCTTAAGTCACTTAAAAATTATCCCCAAATGGTTTAAAGCATTCTAAACTAATCAAATTCCACTTTTAAAAGAGAAATAATATGAAAAGTTTAATTCCAACAATTAGATTACTTATCTAGAATAAAGAAAGGCTGAATTTAAGAATGAGAGAGGAGGAAAGCCTTTCCAACAAGGCATAGCATCATTTTACATTTCAAAGGAAACAAAAATTAGAAAACCATTAAAAAGGAATAAAGAAAAAGTAAGATTTCTAGCTTACATGAATTTCTGAGAGCTTTCCTTTGGCTTGATGGTTTGTTGAGGGATCTACTCTTGTTTGCAACAAGAGTGGCCACCAATTCTTTAGAAGAGGGAATGGTCAAAAACTAATGAATTATTAAGAAATTCATAGTTTTTGGCTCTGGGGAGGAGTAGAGTAACGGTGCATAAAACACTGTTAAGTTTCTATAAAGGAGGAGGCTTCTATTTATAGGAAAAATTGAGCTTCTAACCATGCAAACTGATTCTAGAATTTTCCAAATCAGTTTGGTCAATTTTTGACCATTTTTGGGTCAGTTTAGCTAACTTTTTGGAACTAGACTTGAATTAAGAGAGAGGAGAGATGAAATATCTCAATATTTGAGAATTTAAAACTCCACCACACATATGAAATAGGCGCCTCCTTCATGAGGGAGAATCCCCACTCTGAGGTGTCAAAAATTTTTTTTTTAGTATTTCCTTTGGTCCTTAGTCCACTCTTCATCTTATGTGAGCATTTACTCATTTTTGGGAGGATTTTCTTTATTTCTTCTATTTATCTCCTCCCTACATTTGGATGAATCTGATTGGCCCCTCAGAACCTTAATTTAAAATTTTTCAAAAATCTGGATCCCTAGGATAAGGCCTTTTGAACATATTATAATTGATTTCTAATGCACCTTTTGAAAATCTTTTTGAACTTCTGTTTCAGGGGAATTTATTTTAATAAGAAGAGATATTTTTCCATCCAAAAATATCTAAAATTTGAATAATCTCTCTCTAGAATATTTTCTCTCTCTAGGCAAAAACAAGTAGAAACAAGATCTTTTATATTTCTGAAGAGGGATTTGATTACAGGGGAAGATATTGGACATCTTGAGGGGCTGGGGAGGAATCTTACATTCTCTCCCACTTGAAAAATGCGAGATGTCCTCATCTCGCAAACTGGGGGTAATCCCGCAATAGTTCGGCTTCTTTCTCCCCCAGGTGGCATCTTCAAAAGGATAAAACTTCCATTTGACCAACAATCCCGCAACAGTTCAGCTTCTTTCTCCCCCAGGTGGCATCTTCAAAAGGATAGAACTTCCATTTGACCAACAATTCTCTCAGAATTCTGTTCATGAGAACCTTTTCTCGAACATCAAGGATTTCTTCAGGTTGGAGTTCCATCTGCCCTTGGGTTGAAGAAGTTAAGATTTCATCATCAAGCACATGATTCGGGCTTGGTATATACTTTTTAAAAGAAGGCTGACATGAAATACATTATGTACTTTGAGATGAGGAGAAAAAAGAAGCTCGTAGGCTAAGTCACCTACTTTCTTTGTGATCAGATATGTATGGTCCACAATATCTGGGCAATAACTTCTTGTACTTCCCAAGAGATAGAGAACTTCTTTTGGGGCGTACTCGAATGAAGACCATATCTGCTTCTTTGAATTTTTTGTCTGTCCTCTTCTTATCTGCATACTGCCTCTGTCTATCCTGGGCAACTTTTATATCTTTACGAATTGACTACATCTGCTGCTCCATGTTGTCAAGCATCTGTCTGGACATCTCGACCCTAATCAATGGGTCGGACCAAGTTAATGAAGTTAAGCAATCTTGTCCATACAGAGCTTTGAAAGGACTCATCCCAATACTTCTATGATAAGAAGCATTGTAGGTGAATTCGACTAGGTGCAGATAGCTTAGCCACTTCTTGGGTTCCCTGCCCACAGTATGACCGAAGTATATCTTCGATTACTTGGTTCACCCTTTCAGTTTGACCATTGGTCTCGGGGTGGTAAGCTGTGCTGAGATCCAAGAAGGTTCCTGAATGTAGTCCAGAATCTTGACGTGAACTTGGGATCTCGATCACTTACTATTCTCCTGGGTAGGCCATGCAATCTGAAGATTTCCTTGAGGAACACTCTGGCCACATCCACTACAGTGTAGGTTTCTTTTACTGGAATCAGATGGGCAACTTTGGTTAGTCTATCAACTACCACGAAGATGGAGTTGTAACCTGATTGCACTGAAGGTAATCCAGTAATAAAATCCATGCTGATACATTCCCACTTCATCTGGGGGATGTCTAATGGATGTAACTTCCTAGGCATTTTTACTCTCTCGACCTTGACTTTTTGACAGGTCAGACATTGACGTACATGATTTACATCCTTTTTTAGAATAGGCCAAAAGAAGCTTTTCTTCACAGACATGTAGGTTTTGATGAAACCTGGATGTCTTGTAATAAGGCTATCATGGGCTTCATTCAGAATTTGACCCTTAGTTCTCTCATCATTGGGAATACATAGCCTACGATTATAATACATAATTCCATCATCCAGGCTGTACCCTTAAACTCAGTTCAACTCCTGTGGAGTTTTGCTTTCCTGCATAAGTAGGGTAGCAATAGGGCCAAAGAATCTATCTTGCATGATCTTCTCTCTTGTTGATTCAATAATCAAGGGATTTGACACTACAATAATTGCAAGCAAGGAGGCTTTTCTGCTGAGGGCATCTGCTATCACATTTTTTTTGCCTGGGCAGTACTTGATTTCAAAATCAAATTCCTACAGGGTCTGCATCCACCTTCTTTGGTGCATGTTGAGATCCTTCGGAGTGAAGATCCACTTTAAGATCTGATGATCTGTCATCACAGTGAATCTTTGACCCAGTAGGTAATGTCTCCATAACTTCAAGGCATATACTACTGAAAGTAGTTCCAAGTCGTGGACAACATAATTTCTCTCATGCGTTCTGAGTTTTCGGGATTCATAGGCCACTGCATGACCTTCCTGCATGAGTGCACCTCCTAGGGCAAAACCACTGGCATCAGTTATATTACTACCTCAAAGGGTAGAGAGAAATCTGGCAACTTCAAAACGGGATTGGTTACCAAGGCGGTCTTCAGCTTATCAAAAGCACTCTGGCACACCTGAAACGGGATATTCTTCTTGAGAAGATTAGTCAGGGGGGAAGCTATGAGAGCATACTTTGGTATAAAAATTCTATACCAACCAGTCAATCCCAAGAATCCTTTGACGTCTTTCACTGACTTAGGTTCAGGCCAATCTATGACTGCTTGGACTGTTTGCGGAATCTAGGGAAATTCCATCTTTGGATACCAGAAAGCCCAAGTATTCAACATGGTCGGCAGAGAAAGTGCATTTGCCCTTTTTTGCAAAGAGTTGGTGCTTCCTTAGAATCTCAAGAACTTTTCTAACATGAGCTTCATGGTCAGCTGCATTCTTTGAGTAAATCAGAATATCATCAAAGAAAACAAGGACAAAATCATCCAGAGAATGTCCTGCATTAAGCGATTGAGTGTAGCTGGGGCATTTGTCAATCCAAATGACATGATAGTGAATTCATAATGCCCATATCGAGTATTGATGGCTGTCTTTGGGATATCTTGCTCATTAATCCTGATCTGATAATACCCTGATTTGAGATCTATCTTTGTGAAGATCTGGGCTCCACTTAGCATGTCCAGAAGCTCATCAATTCTGGGGATAGGATACTTATTCTTAACTGTCAGCAGAGCTGATTGAGACCTCTGTAGTCCACACAGAGTCTTAGCGTTCCATCTTTCTTTTTCTGAAAGAGAATTGGCGCACCCCAAGGTGAAACATTGGGTCTTACAAACCCTTGCTCTAACAGTTGTCTAAGATGTTCCTTGAGTTTGATGGCTTTAGGAACTTGCATTTTGTATGTGTGCACTGGCTAAGCTCCGGGGATCAATTCTATCACATGATCTACTTCCCGAATTGGAGGCATATCTAATAATTCTGCTGGGAATAAATCATCATATTCACTTAACCATTCAGGTTCTTTAGCTTTTAACTTTGTGTCTACTGGATTCATTTTGACAACTAAATGAGCTGCTTCTTTCTAAGTCCTTTTAGTAACTTATAAGCCTTTACTAAATGAGCTGCTTCTTTCTAAGTCCTTTTAGTAACTTATAAGCCTTTGCAGACTTGGGGATCCTAAAATTCCGGTTCCCTGAACTTTATTTTCGTGAAGGTCACGGAAGGAAATGGTTCCATTATGATAGTGAATGTCAGCTTGATTTTTGTGGAGCCAATCCATTCCAAGGATCCCGTCGAAAACTCCCAAAGGTATAACTCTGAACTGACAGTCAGTTAAATTCCCATCTAGATTTAACTGAATACGATCTTTCTCAAGGTGAGTGAAAAGAATCTTCCCACTGGCCAATTCAACTTGCATAGGTTTCCTTGATTTCTATTCTAAGACTAGCTTACACCACAAGCATCCTGGGGAAATGAGAATGAGTACTGCCTGAATCAATCAAAAGCTTAAAAGGCTTACCCTGATACTCAGCTGAGTATGGATGATGCAGAATTGGCAATTTGGCCCTTGGTTTTCAATTGCTGCATAAATCTGACCTCTTTCCTCTTCCACTACTGCTATTGTGACTGCTCTAGCTGCTGCAGTAGTCTGAGGCGGAACTCTTTCTCATTGGCTTCCCCAGTTCTGGGAAGGAGTTCTGAGGCTACTCTAGACAGAGACAGACGGCTGAGTTGGAGTTCTCCTGGGATTGCCCTGATTTTGACAAGATGGACCCTAATTTGACTGATAGTAATAAGGAAGGGGCTGGTCTCTACACTCTCGGTCCTTGACTTCCCTGTCTCCTTGACATGGCAGGAGTCACGCAGTCTTTCAGCACCCTAACATCCAAAACACCGGTTCTCACTTTTGAGCTCATCCCTCTGAATCCTTGAAAGAGGTGGGGCTCCTGAGAAGTGTTCTGTGGGAACGGTCTTCCTTCACTTCTGAATCTCCCAGTATCTTGATTCTGATTTGGGCCCTGCTGTCTCTTTGGGGGAGAAAAGTTTGAAGTACTTCCCAAGGTTTGGAATCTTTTAAAATTAGATGGTGCTGCAGGCTTCGGCGGGACCTTAACTACGGCTTTGGCCAATTCCTTTGCCATTCTTACTGCTTCAGCCACCATTGAGACAGGTTTGGCATTCTTCACTAAGGTGTACAATGGCTCGTTCATTCCTCAAATGAATCTAGCCATCAGCTGCTCTTCATCCAATTGCGGGGAATATTTAAGGAGAAGGGCAAAAGCGTGATGGTGCTCTTCAATTGTTCGGCTATCCTGCTTTAGTTCCAACAGCTCATTCATTTTAGTTTCAAGGAAGCCCGAAGGACAAAACCTCTTTCTGAGATAAGCTTTAAGATCGGTCCAGGTCTGGGTATTCCAGTCGAGACAGTTAGTCTCACAGTGGTTCCTCCAAGCGACCCTGGCCGTTTCTACAATCTTTAACCTGGCGAGAGCCATCTTGCTTCTCTCATTGTAGCCAATTACATCAAAGTATTCCTCCATTGCCTCAATCCACTTTTCCACTACTTCACCTAACTGCTCCCCTTCACCTTTGAAGGGACCAGGCTAGGATCTGTGCAAGGCTTTTCGAACATCCGGATCTAACTCTTCGTCTCATCGGTTAGAGGATCCGGTTGCCTTGCACGGGCCGCATGCCTCATGACTCTGACAAAACGAGATTTTCGTCAACTTAACTTTGACAACAGATTTATGATTATTTAATTTTTTGTGATTTATTCTTTAAACAGATAATTATTTCATCATACTTCATGAAACAAGACTTACTCTGATAATTTTATTAACCATTCACAATCATGAAAATAATTTAGAATTTTTTTGTAAAACATCGTTTATTATCAAAAGTCTTCGATATATACATAGAGCATCACGGCTCCCAAAATCACTGCCTCAATCGTATATGCATAAAGAAGTGAAACTGCAAAGGAGACATGCCATGGTACATACGATTCATTACAGAAAGAGGTGCTGTAATTCTACTTCTAGGGATAAAGCGGCTAAGAAGCCTAAAAACTCGGCATGAAATTCTGAAGTTCCTGGGTTCAAAGAGTTGCACATGCTGAACAAGCCCTAGCCTTATCAGAATCATGGCTAAGGAAATATTTTGCCTGAGCCTCTGACACTGACTGGTACTGACATTAATACTTTTATGCATAAAAATCAATATTGATGAAAGTAATACTTTTATAATTAAAAAAATTCTTTTATGCATCTATTTCTGCATAAAAATCAATATTGATGAAAGTAACACTTTTATAAGAAAAAATACTTTTATGCATAAAAATCAATATTGATGAAAGTAACACTTTTATAAGTGAAAAAAAATTCTTTTATGCATCTATTTATGCATAAAAATCAATATTGGAGAAAGTAACACTTTTATAATAAAAAAATATCCAATATGCATCTTTCTATGTATAGAATTTAAATCTAATGAAAATCACTCTTTTATAATAATAAAAAATAACCAATATGCATCTTTCTATGCATAGAATTTAATTTTAATGAAAATAATACTTTTATAATAAAAATATTTCTACTATGCATTTTTCTATGCCTAGAATGAAAATAACACTTTTAGAATACACAAACGGTAGGGATTACTCTTTTTGAATAATAAAAAATAAAACTTATTTCACATATTTAAGAAAATTTTACCATAACCTCCTTTGTATGGCTGACCATTTTTCAAATTTTCCTATCCTTAAGTCACTTAAAAATTATCCCCAAATGGTTTAAAGCATTCTAAACTAATCAAATTCTATTTTTAAAAGAGAAATAATATGAAAAGTTTAATTCCAACAATTAGATTACTTATCTAGGATAAAGAAAGGCTGAATTTAAGAATGAGAGAGGGGGAAAGCCTTTCCAACAAGGCATAGCATCATTTTACATTTCAAAGAAAACAAAAATTAGAAAACCAAAGGCAAATATGACCTTTTGGTTCTACTTGATGGTTCCAAAAAATTAAATCTCTCTTCATTGTTGTCCATGCACAAATAGTATGCGAGGAAAGAGGAGATTCAGGTGAAAGCTTAGAGACTTACTTAAGAGATTCGGATGAAAGCTTAGAGGCTTACTTAAGAGATTTAAGTGAAACCTTAGAGGCTTGCTTGAGAGATTGAATATTTGAATGGAGGGAAATTTAAATGGAGGCTGGGTTAGAAGAGTGGCTATTGAATGAGGAAAACTCACCTAATAACAACCACCATAACTTCATGAAAATGCACTAGAATAGAACTTAAGCATATTTATATGCGTTGGAAAAAAACTTTTCAAAATACTAAGTTTGCTTCACCCTCTCTTGCTTTTGAACCATCATTAGCATATTCACTTTGTATGCATAAAGTGCCTCAAAAGGTGACATGCCAATGCTCTCATGATGCTATTATAAGCAAACTCGGCAAGAGAAAACCACTTATCCTACACACCTTGTGTATCATGGCAATAATGCCTCAAGTAAGTCTTCACCCACTTATTCACCCTCTCGAGTTGTCCATCAGTTTCACGGTGATAGGCGATGCTAGGTGTGAAAATAGTCTCCATGACTTCAAACAATGTGCTCCAAAATGTACTTATAAACTTCGTATCTCGATCATTAACAATTTGTTATGACACTCCATGTAACTTGAACACATGATCCACACAACCATAGATTCTAAAATTTTGACCTCGGAAGGAATGAAATATGCTACTTTTGTCAAGCAATCCACCACCACATATATGATATCCCATCCCCTCCTTGTGTGAGGTAGCCCCGTGATGAAATCCATAGAAATATGCATCCATTTTCTATCGGTAATGGGCAAAGGCTGAAGCAAACCACTGGACTTATGTGTGGGATCCTTGTTTTGTTGACAAGGTAAGCAACTTATCACAAAAGAATACACATCTTTCCATATAGCCTTCCAATAAAAACTCTTATGCACCTTCTCAAAGGTCTAAACAGCCCCATGTGCCTCGATAACAGAGAAGAATGCATCTCTTCTACGAACACCCTCTTCTTGTAGCTCAATGTAGGCACAAGGTAGACTTTGCCTTTGTAGTAAATGAGTCCATTGCAAGGCTCAAAATGTAGTAAATCATTGGGACCCTTGCTATAATTTTTGCCACATTAGCGCCATTTCCTCATCCAATAGGTACTCCTCTTGGATATCCAATATCCAATATCCAATCTTTATGTACCTCCAAAATTGTCATGCATGTACATACCCACATATGTGACAATGCATCTGCCACAACATTCTCTTTCCCTTTTATGTAAGAGATTTCAAAATCATAGTTTTGTAATGTAGCCACCCATCTTTTTTGCTTAGGAGATAGTGTAGGTTGAGACAAAATTTATTGGAGCACTTTATGTGATAACTCTTCACAAAGAAGTGACTCCTGTACAAGTAGTGATGCCACTTCTTTATTGCATAAAGAACATCTCTTGATCATATACATACATAACCATCTCTTTCTCATCAAGCTTCGAGCTCTCAAATGTAATTACTAAACAACCCCATTGCCTCTTCCACATGCATCGGCTTGAACCGTAAAAATGTCTTCGTAAAGTCCAAGCATACAAGTATGGGAGCTGATGTGAGAATTTCCTTGAGCTCTTGGAAGCTATGGAATCCCAAAAGAAAACCTCTTTCTTAAGCTTGTCAGCAAGAGGAGTATATCACTTAATGAACCTCCTATAGAATGATGGCAAGCCCAAGAATCCCCTCACTTGAGTGGTATTTGTAGGCGTGGATCAATTCTTAACACGTTCCACCTTCTTGGGATTCACCATAATGCTTTCCTTGCTCACTATATGTCCAAGATACTCAACCTCTTGTGCCATAAATATACACTTTCTCCCCTTTTCATAATATAAGTTGTTGGCTCTTAAGGCATCCAAAACAGCCCTTACATGCATTAAGTGCTATTTCTCCCCCTTGCTATGCATCAAAGTATCATCAAAGAATACGAGCACCCATTTGTAGAGAAAAGGTCCAAGCATTTTGTTCATTAGAGCCTAGTGCATTGCACAAACCAAACGGCATAACTGTAAGATTCCTCTCTCTGGCTTTTGAGGTGTGCAAGTTTAAAAACCTCCCCTTCTGATCTTATAATTATTCCCCTCTCTGAAGTAAAAGAAAGATCATGTTTTACCCTGTTTTGAACTAGAGAGAGAAAATTTTTAGAGGGAGGTAATTTAAAATTGAGATATTTTTGGATATAAAAATCCTCCTAGTGTCTAAAATGGTTTCAAAAAGAAATTTCCAATGTCTAAAAATCCTCCTAGTGTCTAAAATGTCTAGAGGGAGGTAATTTAAAATTGAGATATTTTTGGATATAAAAATCCTCCTAGTGTCTAAAATGTCTAGAGGGAGGTAATTTAAAATTAAGATATTTTTGGATATAAAAGTCCTCCTAGTGTCTAAAATGGTTTCCCCGAAAACAGATATTCAAAAAGAAATTTCCAATGTGCAATTGGAATAAATTGAAATCAGGTAAAAAGGACCTTAGCCTAAGAGTCCAGATTTTTTGAAATTTTTGAATTAAGGTTCCTATGGACCAATTAGAAGGGAGAAGATAAATTGAAGAATAAAAGGAAATCCCCCCAAAAATGAGTAAATACTCACATAAGATGAAGAGTTGACTATGGACAAGGTTATTAGTTAAAAAAGAAGAGATATTTAGAAGAAATAATGCATTTTTGACACCTCAGTATGGGGGAATTTCCCTCATGAAGGAGGTGCCTATTTCACATGTGTGGTTGAGTTTTAAACTCACAAATAATGAGATATTTTCATCTCTCCTCTCTCTTGCTTCAACTAGATCCAAAAAGTAAGCTAAACTGACCTAAAAATGGTCAAAATTTGACCAAACTGATCTGGAAAATTCTAGAATCAGTTTGCTTGGTTAGTGAAGCGCTAGGTGACATGTGAAGGATCCTAGAGGGTACTGACCATATGGTGCTCGGGCTCTGGGTCACCGAAGATACCCACACGTACATCGAGGAAGATATTGGAACAAGGAGTAAGAGTTGTTTTCTGAATTCGGGCATAGATCTGGTTGGTTAACCTTGCTGGTCCTCAACGGATGAGTTCATGGCTCTTTTATATGGATCCATTGGTTGATCTTGACGGAGATTCCATTTTGATATGCAAATATATTGCCGGTTACTATGAGCTAGGAACTATCGAAAAGGCCCCTGAGTGAACAAGTGGTGAGCGTTCTGGTTACCAATGATGCCATAGGTACACCGATAAAAGGAATGATTGGAAATAAGGATTCAACCGGAGATTTTGAGGATTGTGATCAGTGACACAATGGTTTCATTAAATGATTGTTTTAAAGATAGTTGATGCTAAGAAAAAAGCAATTTCATATTGGGTGTGTAAGTGGTGTGACTAGTTTTAAGTTTGCATGAATATTCGGCTAGGGAGCCTGGGAACTCTTTTCCATGGTACCCGAGACAAAATCTAACCAAATTCTTAATTGGATCCCATCACTACACTGGTTGGGTGGTTGGCTAACCCACGGGACTAGGATGGGGTTAGGCTGGACTGATGGATCCTTAAATTGAGACTCAATTATGTTATGGTACAATAGATGAAGTAAATCCCGGACAAAAATTGTTCTATGGAAAAGAATCAACGGCTGTGCCTCTCAATGAGGAAAAAAGCGTTGGTCTCTATGATCCAAGTGCAATCTTTTTCCTGATCTAACTTGAGACTTACGGGTTCGGTCAGATCGGTTCAGTTAGTTAAGGCTTTTGACTACGTTAGAGAAAAGTTATCCTTGAGGAATCGCCCATGCTTTCCGGGCAAGGGAAGTTTTTTCGGGATCGGTTTTGGAAGAACCGATGGATTAGTCTCTTGTCCGGATATCCGTGGACGAGGCCCCGAGTATGAGACCTTGCCCCACACAAGAAGTGCTACTTCCGCTGCTAGAACCCCTGAATTTGTTGCGCGGTGAGGATAGGGACCTCACAATAACCAAGTAGTGGTAGACTCCTCTTGGTCCAAAATGCCATCTTGTACTCATCACCTTTTTTATTCTTAATTGGTGATAACCCGATCTCAAATCAATCTTGGAGAGGAAACATGCACCCTTCAACTCATCAAGCAAGTCATCAACCCTTGGAATAGGGAATCTATTCTTAATTGTAGATTTATTCAAATGCCTATAGTCCACACATGCAAAAAGTATGTCCTTCTTCTTGACCAAGAGTACGGGTGATGCAAAAGGTGATTGGCTAGGAGTAACCCATCCCATGCCCACATAAGCTCTTACACTTGCTTCGCCACTTCATCCTTCTCGACTTTTGATAATCTATAGGGTGGTTTGTTAACAGGCTTGGTGTGCAACTTAAGCTCTATCCCATGATCCACCTCCCGTTTTGGCGGCAAGCACTTTGGCATTTATATGTATCCCATTTTCTTAAGCTCCCTCTTGAGTTGTGTTGCATTCATCATCTTGATACTCGGCACATAAGTTTCAGTCAATGTACTTTTTTGGTAATCTTTGTCTTTGCGTGGTTGTTTTGCTATAGGTTTAAGGATTTACTTTATCTATCAACATCTTCTTTAAAGATCTATAAGGTAACACATTTTACATTCTAACCTTGTCATTTCCATACATGAAACTCATATATCCTTGTTGTATATTCATGTGAAATAACCCAAGAGTTGCCAACCAATCACATCCCAATAAAATGCCAATGGGACCCATATACAAAAAAAAATTAAATCATCCTTGCAAGTATAATCATTTGTGAGTATTAAACTCATATCTTTGCATACCAATGTGCAATCCATCTTTTCCCCATTAGCCACTTGAACTTCATGCCACAAAGGTAAAGCTATGAGCTGTAATTTGAGATTGCACATGAAGTTTGTTATTGATAAAGCTATGTGTGCTCCCTCTATCAACCAAAACATGTGCCACCCTCCCATTTATGCATGCCTTCAACCTTAATGTACTTGCACCCTTGCAACAACTGACATAGGCATCACTTAAGATATTGCATAAGGTAGCCATATTATCCTTGTCATTACAATGAACTTCACTCTTCTTTGATCCACCTAGATCCACCTAGATCAAAAGGAAATTCACTCTTTGATCCACCTAGATCAAAAGGAAATTCACTATCATTCTCTACATCTTCAACTTCATTGTTGGCATCTTCAAATCACTCCTCATAATCATCCACATCCTGCTTTGTGTCTTCATGGTGGCAAGGCTCGATGAGAATCATACTTAGGGTCATTTTCTTGACTTTGCAAACCTTCCAATGATCCTTATTCCATTTGTCACCACATGTTCACCTAAATGAACATTCAACTTGCATGAGGGGATAAGGAGAGAAGAGAGGATGCAAGGGTCGGTTTGGGAGCATACACCCTATGAGGGTTAACTCCTTGATGTGAAGCCGCTAGGGCTCACTCCACCACCACTTGTGTCACTCAAGTGGAGCTTCCATGTGCTAGGTAGAAAGCAATGAAAGAAGGAGCTATGAAAAACTCAACTCCTATCTCAATGCCTTCATGTGTGCAAGGATGGAGAGAGAGAGAGAGAGAGAGAGAGAGAGAGAGAGAAGAAGGGGAGGGAGAGAAGCAATATAGCATTGCCCACAAGCACACACTCATAATCAAGCAAGCAAGCATGCATTAACACACAAGCTCACCACCATGACCACACAAGAGAGCAAGAGGGAAGAAGAAGAAGACTCAAACGTGATAATGGGATTGCACCCTTTTCATATTTCCTTAAGTCACATATATACAAGAGATACTTTTTTACAATGGCCGGTTTTCCATTAACAAAAATTGGGGGCCCAAAACTAGTTCTCCAACTCTATGTAAACCTAGGCTTTGTAGCTCGATCATCCCATATATTTTTACATGAAGCGTTTAGTGCGGTTTTACATAAAATGAATTACATGAAGTGCCACCACACTTTGGTCAGAAAGTAACCATTTTGGTTAACACCACACTTGAAGCACAAGCCCTTGTCCTTTAAGTCATTAATGTGGTCTTCACCAATAACCTTGCTCATGTTAGATGCTTTCGTATCACCTTGCTTCCCATCAACATTTGGAGGTCTAGAAAAAGAGTTTCCAAATCTGAAATTTCCTCTTCCACCTCTTCCATAAATGGTTGGGAACCTAGGAAGACCCGTGTGAGATGCCACACCACTTGAAGTCTTGCCCATAGTTGAAGTGCCAAATTTAGCCCTACACCCATGCCCTGCTCTGCTTCCATAAGTATACTTAGCTTCATAGATCTCCACAAGAAGCATGGCCTCCTTGATGGTTTTGGATCTTTGAGCATCCACATAAACCTTAATGTTGTTTTGTAGCCCTTCAATGAATTTCCTCAATTTATACTCCTCACTCAAGCCTTCCACATGAAGTGAAAATCTCATGAACTTGTGCACATAATCCTTGACATTGCTCGTTTGAGTGAGATCATCCCATTTCTCCACCATCCTTGATCTATTAAGGGCTGAAACAAAAGTTATCATCATCTCATTCTTGAAGTTCACCCAAGTAGTGATCAAATAGCCATGAGCATTCAAGTGCCACCACCAACAAGCATGGGCATAGCCTTCTAGGTACAAAGTAGCAAACAATACCTTGGCCCTATCACTACGAGGGCTAAGCTCAAAGTAAAGCTCCATTTTATTAATCCATTCTTCAAACTCCTCACATTGGTTGAGCCTTCACATTTGAACTTAGTAAATGTTATCTTGTCAACCATTCTTCAAACTCCTCACATTGGTTGAGCCTTCACATTTGAACTTAGTAAATGTTATCTTGTCCTTCACTCCCTAAAACTTGCCTCCATCACCACCTTCATAACAATGCGGTCTATGCTCAAATGGTCTAACATGATTGCCCCCAACTCATTGAAATGATGCGACCTACCATGACTAGGTTCCGATCCATTGTAATGATGACCCATCTCATTGAAGTGATGACCTCCCATCTCATGAGGACCTCCCATCTCATTAAAGTGAGAACCAAACATGGATGGAGGATTCCAAGTTTCATCCACCCTTGGTTCTTCCAAAACTATACCTTTGCCTTTGTCCAAACTATTTCCTTGCATTGAAGCGACACCATGCATAGGACCATGCATAGGCATACCCGGCACATTTTTTCTACCTTGATGCATCAATGAGACGATGGAGGAAAATTCTCCTTTCCAAGAATAGATCCATGAATTCTATCACCATGGAGCATACTAGCTTGAGGAGTATGCAATGCATTTGCATATGAAGCTCCTCCAAAAGACCTATAAGCTTGTGGCCCCATTAGTTGAATGGCGATGCATATGGATGCAACATAGGTCCATAAGCTTCTTTTTCCTTGCCCACATCTTGCCTCAAAGACTAGTGAGTCCATCATGCAACTCCTTTCTAATAGTATCAAACTTATCCACCATAAATTGAAATCTTTGGTCTATTCTATCAAGCATGTTTTACATGAAGTACATCATGGTGTTCATGTTCATGTCCCCACCATCCTTAGGCATTTGTGGAACATTACGCATTTGTGGAACATTACACATTTGCAGTACATTAGCCTGTGGATGCATCCCCTCATTGGATCTCTTCTTGCATTGCTCCTTGGGCATCTTATGTGTCCAAGGGGTTTCCTTTGGATTTGGCCTTTGACATCATCTTAAAATGTCAATAAAGCTTTGGAAAAGCTCCCGAACTTCGATTTTAGTGATATTTAGCTCTATGGAGAGGTAATGGTATATGATCACCTTTGACCTGGTAAAAGTTGTAGTACTCTATTTTGACTTTTCTATAGAAAGTCAATCGGTAGTAGATTGGCATTTTGACCCCTGAAACGATGTCCAAATTGGGAGTTCTTTGGCTCTATAGGATGGTGTAAGAGTGTGCTATCCAACTATGAAATCAATTTTGGTTCAATCTAAATACATCAAAATTGGGAAAACATGGTAATTAACCGATATAAAATGTGACCTAGCCAGTTACCCGGGTGTCCAAATAGAGTGGTTAAGGGCTAGAATGTGTAAGATTCCTCCCTCTGCCTTTTGAGGTGTGCAGGTGTAAGAACCTCCCCTTTTGATCTTATAATTATTACCCTCTCTGAAATAAAAGAAAGATCTTGTTTTACCCTTTTTTTGGCCTAGAGAGAGAAAATGTCTAGAGGGAGGTAATCCAAAATTGAGATATTTTTGGATATAAAAATCCTCCTAGTGTCTAAAATGGTTTCCCTTGAAATAAAAATTCAAAAAGAACTTTCCAATGTGCAATTGGAAATTAATTAAAAATAGATATAAAGGACCTTAGCCTGAGGGTCCAGATTTTCAGAAATTTTTAAATTATGCTCCAATTAAGGTTCCTATGGGGACCAATAAGATTAATCCAAATGTAGGGAGGAGATGAATTGAAGAGTAAAAGAAAAACCCCAAAAAATGAGTAAATACTCACATAAGATGAAGAGTTGACTAAGGACAAGGTTTATTAGTTAAAAAAGAACAGATATTTAGAGGAAATGATGCATTTTTGACACCTCAGTGTGGGGATTTCCCTCATGAAGGAGGCGCCTATTTCACATGTGTGGAGGAGTTTTAAACTAAAAAATAATGAGATGTTTTCATCTCTCCTCTCTCCTGTTTCAACTAGATCCAAAAAGTAAGCTAAATTGACCTAAAAAATGGTCAAAAATTGACCAAACTGATCTGGAAAATTTTAGAATCAGTTTGCTTGGTTAGAGGCACACTTTTTCCTATAAATAGAAGCCTGCCCCTTTGAAAAAGGTTAATAGTGTTTATGCACTATTACTCTACTCCTTCCCATAGCCAATTATATTGAATTCATTTGATAAATCAATTGTTTTTTACTAAATCCTCTCCAAAAGAATTGGTGGCCACTCTTGATCCAAACAAGAGTAGAACCCTCAATCCCTCAAGCCAAAGGAAAACTTACAAAACTCCATGTAAGCTAAAAACTCTACTTTTTAATTTCTAATTTATGGTTTTTTGAATTCTTTGTTTGTTTTGTTGATTAAAGTGAATCTTGATGATTATGCCTTGATGAAAAGGCTTCCTCCTTCTCTTCCTTAAGAATTCAGCCTTTCTTTATCCTAAAATGAGTAACAAATAAATTGATTTAAACTTTTCTTATTGTTTACTCACTTGAAAGTGAAAATTGAGTAGATTAGAGTGCTTTACTTTAAATTGGGATTAATTCTAAATTAATATTAGAATGTAAAAATTGAGAAATGATCAGCGTTACAAAGAAGGTTATGGTAAAATTTTCTTAAATTTTGTGGAAAATAAAGTTATTTTTATGTTATTCAAAAAGAGTAATTTCTACCGTTTGTGCATTCTAAAAGAAATATTTTTATTTACTCTCCATGTACATATTTTCCTATGAATATGCATGGATATCATTGATATTAATTATTAAAATTAATTTCTATGCATATTGGAAATCTTTTTATTATAAAAGTGTTGTTTTCATTGAATTTAAATTCCATGCATAGAAAGATGCATAATGGAAAATATTTATTTTTATTTCAAAAGATGTTATTCTCATTAAAATTGAATTTATGCATAGAAAGATGCATAAAAGATTTAATTTTATTTCAAAAGTGTTATCCTCATTAAAATTGAATTTATGCATAGAAAGATGCATAAAAGATTTAATTTCATTTTAAAAGTGTTATTCTCATTGAAATTGAATTTATGCATAGAAAGATGCACAAAAGATTCAATTTTATTTCAAAAGTGTTATTTTCCTTAAATTTGAATTTATGCATAAATAGATGCATAAAAGGATTTTTATAAAAGTGTTATTCCCACTAAAGTTGATTTTTATGCAGAAATAGATGCGTAAAGAATCTTTATATCAAAATTAGAATTCTCTTAAATTCTATGTTTAAATTCTATGAGATGTAATGTGAATCAGATAGATGATGAATGGATGGATGGATGTGATGCGATGTGAATAGAGGTGATGAGATGTGAGGTGAATAGATGTGATGTGAATAGAGGTGATGAGATGTGAGGTGAATAGATGTGATGAGATGTGATGTGAATTAGATAGATATGAATGAATGGATGGATGGATGTGATGTGAATAGAGGTGATGAGAATGTGAGGTGAATAGATGTGATGTAAATCAGATAAATGTGAATGAATGAATAGATGGATGTGATGTGAATAGAGGTGATGAGATGTGATGTGAATAGATGTGATGAGAGGTGATGTGAATCAGATAGATGTGAATGGATGGATGGATGTGATGTGAATAGAGGTGATGAGATGTGAGGTGAATAGATGTGATGAGATGTGATGTGAATCAGATAAATGTGAATGAATGGATGAGATGTGATGTCATGTGAATCAGAATGTAAATGAATGATATGGGATGTGGGTGAATGTATGTGATGATGGATGTGAATGTGTATGTGAAAGAATGGATAAGGATGTGTATCTGAAGAATGGATGTGAATGTGTATATGAAGAATGGATGTGAATGAGTATGTGAAAGAATGTATGTGAAGAATGGATGTGAATGAGTATGTGAAAGAATGGTTTAGTATGTGTATGTGAAGAATGGATATGAATGTGTATGTGAAGAATGGATGTAAATGAGTATGTGAAAGAATGGATGTGAATGAGTATGTGAAAGAATGGATGTGGATGTGGATGTGTATGTGAAAGAATGGATAAGGATGTGTATGTGAAGAATGGATGTGAATGTGTATATGAAGAATGGATGTGAATGAGTGTGTGAAAGAATGGATGTGGATATATGTGAATGAATGGATATAGATGTGTATGTGAAGGAATGTTATGTGATGTAAAGAGATAAGATGTGACATGAATATATGTGGATGTGAAGTGATAGATATGAACGTATGAATAGATGCGAGTAGTCGTACATGTGAACGATTGGATGGATGTGGATGAATGAGATGAGATGTGTATGAATGAGATATGATGTGGATAGAAGTGATGTGATATAATGGTGATGAGAATGAATGTAATGGATATGAATGAATGTGAATGTGATGGATATGAATGAATGTGATGTGATGGGATGTGAATCGAGATAAATGTGAATGAATGAGATGTGAGGTAAAATGAATGAGATCTGATGTGAGTGAATGTGATGTGAGGTAAAATGAATGAGATCTTATGTGAGTGAATGTGATGTGGTCTGAAGAATGGATGAGATGTGAGTGAATGTGATGTGGTCTGAATAGATGAGATGTCAATTAATGTGATGTGATGAGATGTGGATATGGGTAGAGAGAGTGGATGAGATCTGATGACGATAAATTGAGGAAAGATGTGATGAGATGAAAATGATGTGATTGGATGAGATGAAAATGATGTGATTGGATGGGATTAGAAATACTTATGAAAATGATGTGATTGGATGAGATTAGGAATACTTATGAAAATGATGTGATTGGATGAGATTAGGAATACTTATGAAATGGCTGTGGAATTAAATAATGAGGTTTGATGTGGAGCCATGTGGAAAGACGAGAGTTTGTTATAGAAACTGTATTTATGACCTGTATTTAACCTATTTTTAAATGTGACTGTTTTATGTCAAGAATGTTGGGGAAGCATTTTGACCATCTTGTGAATGAGGTCGTGAAGACCTAATCTGATAAAGTTGTAACAGCTGACGGAGAGTCAATGGAGGACATCTTGCATAGCAAGGTCGGCCAAGGTCTTAACTAGCCTCGGTTCGATTAAAATGGTGAGCTTCGGGTACGGTGGATGAGGGACCAAGGAAGCGGCCTATGAGTGAAGCGTTAGGTCACCTGCAAAGGATCCTAGAGGGTGCTGACCATACAGTGCTCGGGCCCTGGGTCATCGACGATACCCACATGTGTGTTGGGGAAGATATTGGAACAAGGAGTAAGAGTTGTTTTTTGAATTCGGGCATGGATCTGGTTGATTGACCTTGCTGGTCCTCAACGGATGAGTCCATGGCTCTTTTATATGGATCCATTGGTTGATCTTGCTGATCTTCAACGGAGATTCCATTTTGTTATGTGAATATATATCCAGTTACTATGAGGTAGGAACTATTGAACAGGCCCCTGAGTGGACAGGTGGTGAGCGTTCTGGTTGCCAATGATGGCTTAGGTATACTAATGAAGGAATGATTGGAAATAAGGATTCAACCGGAGATTATGATCAGTGTCACAATAAATGATTGTTTTTAAAGATAGCTGATTCTGTGAAAGAGGCAATTTCATATTGGATGTGTAAGTGGTGTGACTAGTTTTAAGTTTGCATGAATATCCGGCTAAGGGGCCTGGGAACTCTTTTCCTTGGTACCCGGGACAAAACCTAACCAAATTCTAAATTTGAACCCATCACTACAGTGGTTGGGCGGTTGGCTAACCCACGGGACAGGCTGGACTGATGGATCCCTAAATTGAGACTCAATTCTGTTATGGTACGATAGATGAAGTAAATCTCGGATAAAAATTGTTCTATGGAAAAGAATCAATGGACGTGCCTCTCAAATGAGGAAAAAAGCGTTGGTCTCTATGATCCAAGTGCAATCTTTTCCTTGATCTAACTATGGGACCGGGTTCGGTCAGATCAGTTCAGTTAGTTAAGGCGTTTGACTACGTTAGAGTAAATTTTATCCTGGAGGAATCGCCCATGCTTTCCGAGTGAGGGAAGTTTTTCTAGGTTCGATTTTGGAAAAACCGAGGGATTAGTCTCTTGTCCGGATATCCGTGGGGGCGAGCCCCCGAGTGATGGACCACCCTGCCCCGTGCAAGAAGTGCTACTTCCGCTCTGCTAGCACCCCTAAATTCGTTGCGCGGTGGGGATAGGGATCTCAGAGCCGGTATCAGAGCAAATTGGCTAAAGTGGATCAACAAAGAAGCCAAAAATGTCAAAATTTTATGAAGTAACAGTAAAAGGTTGTAATTATGTGATGAAATTCATACAAATTGATATTCAAACTGAAATTCATAAATTAGTAATTGGGTCTTCAGATGGAAGTACTGCAACTTCATGGAATCCCTGATTTGCTTGAGGCCTAGACATGATGGTATTTACCTTATAATTCCAAGGACCGTGACTACCCGTATATACCGAGGGTATAACTGCAGTATATAACGGCAGTATATACGAGTAAATCTAAGACTTGAAATTATAAGCATAAATGCTATCCAAATGTGATGAATTCGAATGTGATTGATATGATTTTTAAATTCTGGTTGAGAATTAATGAGTTGATTTGGATTCTAATTGAAAAATGATGATTCTTGAATTTTGGTTGAAATGTAATAAGCTGGGCAAAACCAATGAGGATGAATGGGACGAGTCCCCTATGATGATGTTCATAACTGGGATGATGTTAATGACTTCAGTAAATCACTTTGAGATTAGTGGATTATGCTGACAGATTGCTACTGTTAACACTTGACCCAGTGGATCAAGCTAAGGGATGTCAAATTAAAAATCTATATAATTGAAAATTCCCATGGAGGACTATTCAGATAGAAATTTCAATCTAATGGACCATTATTGTGATAAGGATTTGAATGATATGATCTGAGTGAATTGTTATCTGATGACGAGTTCTATATAAGGGATCTTTATCCCAGGATTTTGTTGGGTTCACAAGACTATAAGGAACCCCAGAATCAGTTGATCTTAAGGGAAAGAGTTCTCCTCTAATTTTGCGAGATGAGGACATCTCGCATTTTTTGAGTGGAGTAGGATGTAAGATTCCTCGCTCCGGCTTTTAAGGTGTGCAGCTGTAAGAACCTCCCCTTCTGATCTTATAATTATTCCCCTCTCTGAAATAAAAGAAAGATCATGTTTTACCCTGTTTTGGCCTAGAGAGAGAAAATATCTAGAGAGAGATAATCTAAAATTGAGATATTTTTGGATAAAAAAATCCTCCTAGTGTCTAAAATGGTTTCCCTTGAAATAGAAATTCAAAAAGAACTTTCCAATGTGTAATTAAAATTAATTAAAAATAGGTATTAAGGACCTTAGTCTAAGGGTCGAGATTTTTAAAATTTTTTAAATTATGCTCCAATTAAGGTTCCTATGGACCAATAAGATTAATCCAAATGTAGGGAGGAGATAAATTAAAGAATAAAAGAAAAACCTCCCAAAAATGAGTAAATACTTACATAAGATAAAGAGTTAACTAAGGACAAGGTTTATTAGTTAAAAAAGAAGAGATATTTAGACGAAATGATGCATTTTTGACACCTCAGTGTGGGGATTTCCCCTCATGAAGGAGGCACCTATTTCACATGTGATGAGGAGTTTGTAACTCTAAATTAATGAGATATTTTCATTTCTCCTCTCTCATGTTTCAACTAGATCCAAAAAGTAAGCTAAACTGACCTAAAAATGGTCAAAAATTGACCAAACTGACCTGAAAAATTCTAGAATCAGTTTGCTTGGTTAGAGGCTCACTTTTTTCTATAAATACAAGGCTCTCCCTTTGAAAAAGATTAATAGTGTTTATGCACTGTTACTCTACTCCTTCCCAGAGCCAATTACATTGAATTCATTTGATAGTTCAATTGTTTTTTACTATATCCTCTCCAAAAGAATTGGTGGCCACACTTGATCCAAATAAGAGTAGAACCCTCAATCCCTCAAGCCAAAGAAAGGCTCACAAAACTCCATGTAAGCTAAAAATTCTACTTTTTTCTTTCTAATTTATGGTTTTTTGAATTCTTTGTTTTTTTTGTTGATTAAAGTGATTCTTGCTGATTATGCCTTGATGAAAAGGCTTCCCTCTTCTCAACCTTAAGAATTCAGCCTTTCTTTTGTAAGGTTCCCCCCCCCTTCCACAAATAGGGGAAACACTTAAGATAGTCCACTAAGTCTTATCTTAGAGAAAATTTCCTACTCATCGACACCTTGACCATACAGAGATTCAAGGATACGATTCATAGGTAAGACCTAGTTCTATCCCGCAGGGGGAGCGTGGTCTTCTAAAATCAAATCACCCATAGGGTAATTGATCACATAAATTGGGCAACTACAAGACTTGATTTCTAGAGGCAACGCTTTTTTCCTCATCCATGCAAGGCACAGCCGCTGGCCTAGTCTTCTAGAATAGAGTTGCCCGAGAACCTATTTATCTAACGTAGGGCTTTCACTTAATCTGTTGGAAAGCTACCCGACTAATCGGGTCCACCCGTCTGTAGGATGGTGCCATCGGGGCATTCCATCCTCCCACTTTCCACCCTACTCACGCGTCAATTTGTTTTCTAATTAATCCTACCACACTGTTTGACATAAACAAACATGTTCCTTAATTAAAGCCCTTTTCACAAGGTTTATTAAAACAGCCTTTTTTCACAGTACAATAATGCCAAGACAAGATTTAAAAGAAAAGTTTATACATGAATCAATTTTATCCAAGCCAACCGGCTCTCTTATTCTTTTCCTTTATACCGCCGATGATCTAGAATTCGGCCTTCCAGCCTCTACATGCTGGGCAAAACCCTACGGGACCATACACCTCATCGTCGGCCTGGCGAGGACTCAAGCCGGCCTGTCGCCCTCTCAGGCTCCATCGCTTGATCCTCCCGCCCCTCAGAGGGATGTCTACACACTAGGGTGGGCTAATTCACCGCACTAGCCTGGGCCCTCAGAACTAGGCAGCATCATCACAATCACTTGCCTCAATCGGCAAACCTCATTCTCCCAATGGTATGAGGGATACCATGGGCCAACTCCGGGCCTTACTAACGTCTCCGCCGTCCAGCTATACAAGCACAAGAATGGGGCAGCGTCAAGGCAAGGAGAGTTGTACCTGTACCTTAATTTAACCAAGATAGCAATCCATTTACTCAACTAAACCATAGGACTAGAATCCATGTCACCTTCTTAAGAAAACAATCCTTTTCACAAAGATTTTAGCATTTCAACTTGAGATTGCGATAAGACATTCTTTATTAAGGCGTATGCTATTGCTTAAAAGAATACAAACTTTAAATGGTAAATCAATTAAATAGATCACTGTAACAATCAATAGAGAAGCCGGGGCCATACCTCAACCCCTAAGAATGATATATAATTGAAAAACAAAATATGTATATACCTCATAGAAATTTGTCGTTTATCGTTGCCTTTGCTCGTTATTAACAAGAGCTTTAGAAAATAGAGTCTTCTAATACCTTCTCTTATGATTGAAATCATCCAATCATCTCCAAGCTTTATCTCCTCTTACTCATACTGTGACTCTCCTCTCTTTCTAAGATCTATGGCAAAATAGCCTTCTCTTACAGGGCTACGGCATACTATTCTTTCTCTAAAAGAAAAGCTATGGAGTTTTGGTCTCTTCCTCCAAAAGACCATAGAAAATCTAAGCTTCTTTTCTAAGATATTAGATAAGAATGAAGGGATATATGCATCTCAAACTCTAGGATTACCTTGAGGCTACTTGCTGTCTTCTCACAGTTTTCTCTATGTAGAGACCCTGACAGAAACAGCAAATTGTTTCGGCCATAACTCTCTGATAAAAACTCAGAATATGGTCATATAACCAGTGGCATCTGGTCTACAAGCTAACGCGGGCAGAATAGGCAAAAACGTCTGTATATAGCCGCAAACGCACCATCTTTAGAAACGCGTTGTTTTTTCACATTTTTAGTATGCATGGACTCTAAATGTGTAAAAGTACTCTAAATATGACCTCTTATCACCTAAAATCGAAATTCTATTTTTGGGGATACTTATCTCTTAATAGAACTATTCTTATGTTCTTATTTCTTTTAGGATTTTTGGAGCTAATATTTTTATTCTAACACTTTTCTAATGTTTCTAGCCTTATTGTCTCACTCTTTCTAATTACACTCTCTTTTCTTATTGAAATCTATATTAAAAGAGACACATACATACATGGCTTGGGAGGGACGTTACAATCTCCCCCACTTAAAAGATTCGAGATGTCCTCATCTCGCGAGCTGGGGTAGTATCTAAGTAAATCCTTCTGTCTCTTTAATTCCCCACTAGGTAAAAATCTTCTTTTATCTAAATATTGTTCTTAAAGATTCGTTTATTTCATGTGCTTGGCTTGTTTTGTTGTGCCTCCAAAAGGTCTTTATTATTTCATGTGCTTGGCTCGTTTTGTTGTGCCTCCAAAAGGTCCTTATTATTCTAAAGTTAATTGGCCTTATTATCCTAAATTCATGCATCCATATACCTCTCAAATGCTATGAACCTTCGAATTCCTTATTCTATACCCCCATGTAATATGGTACTTAACAAATTGTCATGGAAAAACGTAAGGGAATCAATCCTTTATGCAATCTAACCTATGATAGCAATTTCATAATCTTAGTATCGTCTTGTAGAATACCTCTATTCATCATGCCTATTACTTCACATGAATCTTGCACCAATCCTCTTCTATTTACTCATAGAAATACTAGTTGAATTCGATTATCTTTAACCCTGCTATCTCTATTTTTTGACCTAATTTTTGCTCTAGCTCATGATTCCTTGTAGCCAAGGGTGGGCTTGACGTTAGGGAGCCTCTTCTTGATTAACATGGAAGGACTCATGTCCTTCTCGACACTTTGTATAAAAAAACTTTATCACAGTCTCTAGCTATAATTATGGCTTTTGAAATAGAGGATGGTTTTATATTCTTGATGAGGTTATTCAAAGGTAGATTAAGCTTCCAAATGAATTGATGGAGAAGAGTTACCTCATCCATCTCTGGAGCAAATCGGAGAAGTTTAACAAATTTTTGGTGATATTCTTTTAGGGTCTTCCCTTCTTGGGTTAGCTCTAAAAATTCGTTCATTTTATCCTCTCGAAATCCTAGAGGACAAAACCTTTCATGAAGGTGTACTTTCATGGCATCTCATAACTGATTCTAGCTCCAGTGGTTAGATTGACAACAATGCTTCTAACTTTTTAGCTCCAATGGTGGTTAGATTGACAACAATGCTTCCAACTAATTTGGCATTTCTTACGATTTTTAGACGCGAGTAAGGATGAGCTTGCTTCTTTCATTATATCCATTAAAAGTTCAAAACTATCAAATACTTATCATAGCACCACATTTGAAGGCAGTCAGGATTAATACATCTAAGATCTTCATTTTCTTGAGAATTACACATCTGGTGCCTTGGGATTGGCACATCCAAAGATTATCAGGATTGACATATCTGAGATGATTAGTTTTCTGAAAATTACACACCTAGTATCTAGGGATTAACACATCTAAGAGCATGATCCTTTGGGAATTACACATCCGAGATTCATGTTGTCTCAGATGGGTTCTAGATCTTGGATAATCGTCCTAGTATAAAGCATCTAATGGATGACATTCACATGTCAACTATTCAAACCTTAATGGAGTTATAATCTTAATAATTTATAATATGCAAATTAATGAGATATCCTGAAAAATTTCTCTAAACAAAGTTTCGGTCTATCCTTCTAGTCATTCAGTCTCTCACTAGTTTCTTAATTTGATCACCCTATGTTTTTCCTCACAAAAGGTTTTCTCCCCAATCTTATTTCTCAAGTTTATTGTACAAATATCTTGTGTGTGCACCCCCAAGATACAAGCACAATTTCATAGGATGATTGTCTCAACATGTGAGGATATTCAAATCACTTCTATGGCCAGTAGAGATGATTGATTCGTCCTCATATGATAAACAATCACTTGTTTTAATTCCTTTGATAGTTAACCTTTGAAAAATAAATCCTAGGAACTAAGATCGGCTCTGATACCACTTGTAAGGTTCCCTCCCTTCCACAAATAGGGGAAACACTTAAGATAGTCCACTAAGTCTTATCTTAGAGAAAATTTCCTACTCATCGACACCTTAACCATACAGAGATTCAAGGATACGATTCATAGGTAAGACCTAGTTCTATCCCGTAGGGGGAGCGTGGTCTTCTAAAATCAAATCACCCATAGGGTAATTGATCACATAAATTGGGCAACTACAAGACTTGATTTCTAGAGGCAACGCTTTTTTCCTCATCCATGCAAGGCACAGCCGCTAGCCTAGTCTTCTAGAATAGAGTTGCCTGAGAACCTATTTATCTAACGTAGGGCTTTCACTTAATCTGTTGGAAAGCTACCCGACTAATCGGGTCCACCCGTCCGTAGGATGGTGCCATCGGGGCATTCCATCCTCCCACTTTCCACCCTACTCACGCGTCAATTTGTTTTCTAATTAATCCTACCACACTGTTTGACATAAACAAACATGTTCCTTAATTAAAGCCCTTTTCACAAGGTTTATTAAAACAGCCTTTTTTCACAGTACAATAATGCCAAGACAAGATTTAAAAGAAAAGTTTATACATGAATCAATTTTATCCAAGCCAACCGGCTCTCTTATTCTTTTCCTTTATACCGCCGATGATCTAGAATTCGGCCTTCCAGCCTCTACATGCTGGGCAAAACCCTACGGGACCATACACCTCATCGTCGGCCCGCTGGCGAGGACTCAAGCCGGCCTGTCGCCCTCTCAGGCTCCATCGCTTGATCCTCCCGCCCCTCAGAGGGATGTCTACACACTAGGGTGGGCTAATTCACCGCACTAGCCTGGGCCCTCAAAACTAGGCAGCATCATCACAATCACTTGCCTCAATCGGCAAACCTCATTCTCCCAATGGTATGAGGGATACCATGGGCCAACTCCGGGCCTTACTAACGTCTCCGCCGTCCAGCTATACAAGCACAAGAACGGGGCAGCGTCAAGGCAGGGAGAGTTGTACCTGTACCTTAATTTAACCAAGATAGCAATCCATTTACTCAACTAAACCATAGGACTAGAATCCATGTCACCTTCTTAAGAAAACAATCCTTTTCACAAAGATTTTAGCATTTCAACTTGAGATTGCGATAAGACATTCTTTATTAAGGCGTATGCTATTGCTTAAAAGAATACAAACTTTAAATGGTAAATCAATTAAATAGATCACTGTAACAATCAATAGAGAAGCCGGGGCCATACCTCAACCCCTAAGAATGATATATAATTGAAAAACAAAATATGTATATACCTCATAGAAATTTGTCGTTTATCGTTGCCTTTGCTCGTTATTAACAAGAGCTTTAGAAAATAGAGTCTTCTAATACCTTCTCTTATGATTGAAATCATCCAATCATCTCCAAGCTTTATCTCCTCTTACTCATACTGTGACTCTCCTCTCTTTCTAAGATCTATGGCAAAATAGCCTTCTCTTACAGGGCTACGGCATACTATTCTTTCTCTAAAAGAAAAGCTATGGAGTTTTGGTCTCTTCCTCCAAAAGACCATAGAAAATCTAAACTTCTTTTCTAAGATATTAGATAAGAATGAAGGGATATATGCATCTCAAACTCTAGGATTACCTTGAGGCTACTTGCTGTCTTCTCACAGTTTTCTCTATGTAGAGACCCTGACAGAAACAGCAAATTGTTTCGGCCATAACTCTCTGATAAAAACTCAGAATATGGTCATATAACCAGTGGCATCTGGTCTACAAGCTAACGCGGGCAGAATAGGCAAAAACGTCTGTATATAGCCGCAAACGCACCATCTTTAGAAACGCGTTGTTTTTCTACATTTTTAGTATGCATGGACTCTAAATGTATAAAAGTACTCTAAATATGACCTCTTATCACCTAAAATCGAAATTCTATTTTTGGGGATACTTATCTCTTAATAGAACTATTCTTATGTTCTTATTTCTTTTAGGATTTTTGGAGCTAATATTTTTATTCTAACACTTTTCTAATGTTTCTAGCCTTATTGTCTCACTCTTTCTAATTACACTCTCTTTTCTTATTGAAATCTATATTAAAAGAGACACATACATACATGGCTTGGGAGGGACGTTACATCTTTATCCTAAAATGAGTAACAAATAAATTGATTTAAACTTTTCTTATTGTTTACTCACTTGAAAGTGAAAATTGAGTAGATTAGAGTGCTTTACTTCAAGTTGGGATTAATTCTAAATTGATATTGGAACGTAAAAATTTAGAAATGGTCAACCATACAAAGGAGGTTATGGTAAAATTTTCTTAAATTTTGTGAAAAATAAAGTTATTTTTATGTTATTCAAAAGGAGTAATTCCCACTGTTTGTGCATTCTAAAAGAAATATTTTTATTTACTCCATGTACATATTCACCTATGAATATGCATGGATATCATTGATATTAATTATTAAAATTAATTTCTATGCATAGAAGAATGCATATTGGAAATCTTTTTATTATAAAAGTGTTGTTTTCATTGAATTTAAATTCTATGAATAGAAAGATGGATAATGGAAAAATTTTATTTTTATTTCAAAAGTGTTATTCTCATTAAAATTGAATTTATGCATAGAAAGATGCATAAAAGATTTAATTTTATTTCAAAAGTGTTATTCTCATTAAAATTAAATTTATGCATAGAAAGATGCATAAAAGATTTAATTTTATTTCAAAAGTGTTATTCTGATTAAAATTGAATTTATGCATAAAAGATTTAATTTTATTTCAAAATTGTTATTCTCATTAAAATTGAATTTATGCATAGAAAGATGCATAAAATATTTAATTTTAGTTCAAAAGTGTTATTCTCATTAAAATTGAATTTATGCAAAGAAAGATGCATAAAAGATTTAATTTTATTTCAAAAGTGTTATTTTCCTTAAATTTGAATTTATGCATAAATAGATACATAAAAGGATTTTTATAAAAGTGTTATTCCCACTGAAGTTGATTTTTATGCATAAATAGATGCGTAAAGAATCTTTATATCAAAATTAGAATTCTCTTAAATTCTATGAAATGTGATGTGAATCAAATAGATGATGAATGGATGGATGGATGTGATGTGAATAGAGGTGATGAGATGTGAATAGAGGTGATGAGATGTGAGGTGAATAGATGTGATGAGATGTGATGTGAATTAGATAGATGTAAATAAAAGGATGGATGGATGTGATGTGAATAGAGGTGATGGGAATGTGAGGTGAATAGATGTGATGAGATGTGATGTGAATCAGATAGAAGTGAATGAATGAATAGATGGATGTAATGTGAATAGAGGTGAATAGATGTGATGAGAGGTGATGTGAATCACATAGATGTGAATCGATGGATGTGATGTGAATAGAGGTGATGAGATGTGAGGTGAATTCATAAAGTAGTAATTGGGTCTTCAGGTGGAAGTACCGCAATTGCATGGAATCCTCAACTTGCTTGACGCCTAGACATGATGGTATTTACCTTATAATTCCAAGGACCGTGACTACCTGTATATACCGAGGGCATAACTGCAGTTCTTTACTGGCAGTATATACGAGTAAATTTAAGACTTGAAATTATAAGCATAAATGCTATCCAGATGATGAACTTAAATGTGGTTGATATGATTTTTAAATTCTGGTTGAGAATTGATGAGTTGATTTGGATTCTAAATGAAAAATGATGATTCCTGGATTTTGGTTGAAATGTAATAAATGAGGATGAATGGGACGAGTCCCTGTGATGATGTTCATAACTAGAATGACGTTAATGACTTCAGCAAATCACTATGAGATTAGTGGATTGTGCTGAGACACTGCTACTATTAACACTTGACCCAGTGGATCAAGTTAAGGGATGTCAAATTAAAAATCTATATAATTGAAAATCCCCATGGAGGATTGTTCAGATAGAAATTTCGGTCTAATGGACCATTATTGTGATAAGGATTTGAATGATATGATCTGAGTGAATTATTATCTGATGTGATGAGTTTTATATAAGCGATCTTTATCCCAGGATTCTGTTGGGTTCACAAGACTATAAGGAACCCCAAAATCAGTTGATCTTAAGGAAAAGAGTTCTCCTCTGATTTTGCAAGATGAGGACATCTCGCATTTTTTAAGTGGGGTAGGATGTAAGATTCCTCCCTCCGGCTTTTGAGGTGTGCAAGTGTAAGAACCTCCCCTTCTGATCTTATAATTATTTCCCTCTCTGAAATAAAAGAAAGATCTTGTTTTACCCTGTTTTGGCCTAGAGAGAGAAAATGTCTAGAGGGAGGTAATCCAAAATTCAGATATTTTTTGATATAAAAATCCTCCTAGTGTCAAAAATGATTTCCCTTTAAATAGAAATTCAAAAAGAACTTTTCAATGTGCAATTGGAAATTAATTAAAAATAGGTATAAAGGACCTTAGTCTCAGGATCCAGATTTTTAGAAATTTTTGAATTATGCTCCAATTAAGGTTCCTATGGACCAATAAGATTAATCCAAATGTAGAGAGGAGATAAATTGAAAAAATAAAATAAAAACCCCCCAAAAATGAGTAAATACTCACATAAGATGAAGAGTTGACTAAGGACAAGGTTTATTAGTTAAAAAAGAAGAGATATTTAGAGGAAATGATGCATTTTTGACACCTTAGTGTTGGGATTTCCCCTCATGAAGGAGGCGCCTATTTCACATTTGTGGAGGAGTTTTAAACAAAAAAATAATGAGATATTTTCATCTCTCCTCTCTCATGTTGTTTCAACTATATCCAAAAAGTAAGCTAAACTGACCTAAAAATGGTCAAAATTTGACCAAACTGATCTGGAAATTTTTAGAACAAATTTGCTTGGTTAGAGGCTCACTTTTTCCTATAAATAGAAGCCTCCCCCTTTGTAAAAGGTTAATAGTGTTTATGCACTATTACTCTACTCCTTCCCAGAGCCAATTACATTGAATTCATTTGATAATTCAATTGTTTTTTACTAAATCCTCTCCAAAAGAATTGGTGGCCACTCATGATCCAAACAAGAGTAGAACCCTCAATCCCTCAAGCCAAAGGAAAGCTCACAAAACTCCATGTAAGCTAAAAGTTCTACTTTTTAATTTATAATTTATGGTTTTCTAAATTCTTTGTTTGTTTTGTTGATTAAAGTGAATCTTGATGATTATGCCTTGATGAAAAGGCTTTCCCCTTCTCTTCCTTACGAATTCAGCCTTTCTTTATCCTAAAATGAGTAACAAGTAAATTGATTTAATCTTTTCTTATTGTTTACTCACTTGAAAATGAAAATTGAGTAGATTAGAGTGCTTTACTTCAAATTGAGAAATGGTCAACCATACAAAGGAGGTTATGGCAAAATTTTCTTGAATTTCGTGAAAAATAAAGTTATTTTTATGTTATTCAAAAAGAGTAATTCCCACTGTTTTGTGCATTCTAAAAGAAATATTTTTATGTACTCCATGTATATATTCACCTATGAATATGCATGAATATCATTGATATTAATTATTAAAATTAATTTCTATGCATATAAAGATGCATATTAGAAATCTTTTTATTATAAAAGTGTTGTTTTCATTGAATTTAAATTCTATGCATAGAAAGATGCATAATGGAAAAGATTTATTTTTATTTCAAAAGATGTTATTTTCATTAAAGTTGAATTTATGCATAGAAATATTTGTAAAAGATTTATTTTTATTTTAAAAGTGTTATTCTCATTAAAAATAAATTTATGCATAGAAAGATGCATAAAAGATTTAATTTTATTTCAAAAGTGTTATTCTCATTAAAATTGAATTTATGAATAGAAAGATGCATAAAAGATTTAATTTTATTTCAAAAGTGTTATTCTGATTAAAAATTAAATTTATGCATAAAAGATTTAATTTTATTTCAAAAGTGTTATTCTCATTAAAATTGAATTTATGCATAGAAAGATGCATAAAAGATTTAATTTTATTTCAAGTGTTATTCTCCTTAAATTTGAATTTATGCATAAATAGATGCATAAAGGGATTTTTATAAAAGTGTTATTCCCACTGAAGTTGATTTTTATGCATAAATAGATGCGTAAAGAATCTTTATATCAAAATTAGGATTCTCTTAAATTCTATGAGATGTGATGTGAATCAGATAGATGATGAATGGATGGATGGTTGTGATGCAAACAGAGACGATGAGATGTGATGCGAACAAAGGCGATGAGATGTGAGGCGAATAGATGTGATGAGATGTGATGTGAATTAGATAGATGTGAATGAAAGGATGGATGGATGTGAATAGAGGTGATGAGAATGTGAATTGGATAGATGTGAATAGAGGATGGATGGATGTGATGAGATGTGATGTGAATCAGATAGATGTGAATGAATGAATAGATGGATGTGATGTGAATAGAGGTGATGAGATGTGAGGTGAATAGATGTGATGAGAGGTGATGTGAATCAGATAGATGTGAATGGACGAATGGATGTGATGTGAATAGAGGTGATGAGATGTGAGGTGAATAGATGTGATGAGATGTGATGTGAATCAGATAAATGTGAATGAATGGATGAGATGTGATGTCATGTGAATCAGAATGTAAATGAATGATATGGGATGTGGATGAGATGTGATGTCATGTGAATTAGAATGTAAATGAATGATATGGGATGTTGGTGAATGTATGTGACGATAATGGATGTGAATGTGTAAGTGAAAGAATGGATAAGGATGTGTATGTGATGAATGGATGTGAATATGTATATGAAGAATGGATGTGAATGAGTATGTGAAAGAATGGATGTGAATGTGTGTGTGAAGAATGGATGTGAATGAGTATGTGAAAGAATGGATAAGGATGTGTATGTGAAGAATGGATAAGGATGTGTATGTGAAGAATGGATGTGGATGAGTATGTGAAAGAATGGATGTGGATGTATGTGAAAGAATGGATAAGGATGTGTATGTGAAGAATGGATGTGAATGTGTATGTGAAGAATGGATGTGAATGAGTATGTCAAAGAATAAATGTGGATGTATGTGAAAGAATGGATATAGATGTGTATGTGAAGGAATGTGATGTGATGTAAAGACATGAGATGTGAAATGAATATATGTGGATGTGAAGTGATAGATATGAATATATGGATACATGCAAGTAGTCGTACATGTGAACGATTGGATGGATGAATGAGATGAGATGTGTATGAATGAGATATGATGTGACGTGATATATTGGTGATATAATGGTGACGAGAATGAATGTAATGGATATGAATGAATGTGAATGTGATGGATATGAATAAATGTGATGTGATGGGATGTGAATCGGGATAGATGTGGATGAATGAGATGTGAGGTAAAATGAATGAGATCTGATGTGAGTGAATGTGATGTGGTCTGAATGGATGAGATGTGAGTGAATGTGATGTGGTCTGAATGGATGAGATGTGAATGAATGTGATGTGATGAGATGTGGATATGGGTAGATGCGAGTGGATGAGATCTGATGAGGATAAATTGAGGAAAGATGTGATGAGATGAAAATGATGTGATTGGGTAGAAATTGTATTTATGGCCTGTTTTTTTAAATGACTGTTTTATGTCAAGAATGTTGGGGAAGCATTTGGACCATCTTGTGAATGAGGTCGTGAAGACCTAATTTGATAAAGTTGCAACAGTTAACGGAGAGTCAATGGAGGACGTCTCGCATAGCAAGGTTGGTCGAGGTCTTGACCAGCCTCGGTTCGATAAAATGGTGAGCTTTTGGTACGAGGATGGATGAGGGACCAAGGAAGCGGCCTATGAGTGAAGCGCTAGGTCGCCTGCGAGAGGGATCCTAGAGGGTGCTGACCATACGGTGCTTGGGCTCTGGGTCATCGACGACACCCACGCGTACGTAAATGATTGTTTTTACAGATAGCTGATTCTGTAAAAAAGGCAATTTCATATTGGGTGTGTAAGTGGTGTGACTAGTTTGCCTGGGAACTCTTTTCCCTGGTACCCCGGACAAAACCTAACCAAATTCTAAATTGGATCCCATCACTACAGTGGTTGGGCGGTTGGCTAACCCACGCGACTAGATGGGGTTAGGCTGGAGTGATGGATCCCTAAAGTGAGACTCAATTCTATTATAGTACGATAGATGAAGTAAATCCCGGATAAAAATTATTCTATGGAAAAGAATCAACGGCTGTACCTCTCAATGAGGAAAAAAGCATTGGTCTCTATGATCCAAGTGCAATCTTTTCCTTGATCTGGCTACGGGACTTACGGGTTCGGTCAGATCGGTCCAGTTAGTTAAGGCTTTTGACTATGTTAGAGTAAATTTTATCTTGGAGGAATCGCCCGTGCTTTTTGAGTGAGGGAAGTTTTTCTTGGTTCGATTTTGGAAAACCCAAGGCATTAGTCTCTTGTCCGGATATCTGTGGTCGAGGCCCCGAGTAAGGGACCCTGCCCTGCGTAAGAAGTGTTACTTCCGCTGCTAGCACACCTAAATTTGTTGCGCAGTGGGGACAGAGATCTCACAGCTGGTATCAGAGCGAATTGGCTAATTGGCTAAAGTGGATTAACTGAAAAACCAAAAATGTCAAAATTTTATGAAGTAGCAGTAAAAGGTTGTAATTGTGTGATGAAATTCATACAAATTGATATTCAGACTGAAATTCATAAATTAGTAATTGGGTCTTCAGATGGAAGTACCGCAATTGCATGGAATCCCTGACTTGCTTGAGGCCTAGACATGATGGTATTTACCTTATAATTCCAAGGACCGTGACTACCTGTATATATCGAGGGCAGCAGCTTGTTGGAATTAGGGTTGCAGGAAAGCACACAAAGCTTGGAGAAGAAGAAGCAAGAATGCACACAACACAAAGTGTATTAGATTGTGTCAATGTACAAAAGATTGGTTAGCCCTAGAAGGATGGGCGTATATACAAGCCGGGGGAAAAAACCTCCTAAAGAGGGAAAAAGTGCCCCGGCGGTCCTAAGTGTGTTCACACACATCACTGCCTATGTATATGGCAACAAATCTCCCCTGGGAGTTATGGTGTGAACGAGAGCTGGCACTCATGTATAGGGGAGTGCCATGCCCGAAGTAGATCAATCCACAAAGGGAAGCAAGCCCAAAGCTTTGCGGAAAGCTTCGAACTTCTCACGAGGAAGCGCCTTTGTGAAAAGATCGGCGAGGTTGTCCTGTGTTGGCACATAGGCCAACCTGATCTCTCTTGCTGAGAGTCTCTCCCTGACATAGTGATAATGCACCTCAATGTGCTTTGTGCGAGCATGAAATCCTGGGTTTCTCGCAACTGCCAATGCGCTCTGGCTATCAATGTAGATAGAGGTGGCAGACTCCTGTCCAACACCCAAATCAGCCATAAGTCGTCTGAGCCACACACACTCAACCGTAGCTATGAAAGCTGCCCTGTACTCAGCTTCACAACTCAAAGTGGCCACAGTAGGTTGCTTCTTGCTCAACCAAGATATGTATGAGCTACCGAGCATGAAACAAAAACCACTTGTGGACACTCTTGTGTCATAGCAACCAGCCCAATCTGAGTCCGAAAAAGCATGCAAATCTGGCGGCAACGATCCCCCGTTGGGATAAAACAACCCAAGATGTATGGTGCCACTCAAGTAGCGAAAGATGCATTTAACTGCCTTCCAATGCTGAGACCATGGGCTATGCATAAACCTACTCACCTGTGAGACTACAAACTGAATGTCCGGCCTCGTAATGCATACATAAATGAGGCAACCAACAGCTGTATGATAGAGTGTGACATCAAAGTGATCTCTAGCATCATGAAGACTCAACTTCAAACCTGTCTCCATTGGAGTAGCAATAGGCTTGCAGTCTTTCAAGGCCAAATCTCCGCAACAATGTCTCAATATACTTTGTCTGACACAAAGCAATACCTCCATCACACTGCTTAAATTGTATCCCCAAATAATGATGCAAATGCCCCAAATCTAACATCTCAAAAGAGGCATTCAAATCAGCCTTAAAATCAGCAATATTACTCTCATTTGGTCCTGTGAGCAGCATGTCATCGACATAGACAGCAATGATTAGATGTACATCACCAAAGTGCTTTCTGTTGGACTATTCTGAAAACCATGTGCAGTCAAATATGCATGTATCTTTTCATACCAAGCTCATGGAGCTTGCTTTAAACCATATAAAGCCTTTTTTAACCTGCACACTTTGTTTTCCTGCCCTCTTTGAACAAAACCACGAGGCTGCGATACATACACCTCCTCATGCAAATCTCCATTCAAGAACGCAATCTTTATATCCAACTGATGTACATTCCAACCATTATGAGCTGCCAATGCACAAATGCTACGAATGGTAGTCATACGACAAATGGGAGCAAAGGTCTCATCAAAATCAATGCCCTTTTCTTGAGCATAACCCTTTGCAACAAGCCTAGCCTTATAGCGATCAACACTGCCATCTGGCTTTCGTTTCAACTTAAAAACCCACTTACATCCAATGGCCTTTTTACCAATAGGCAAATCACACAAAGACCATGTACCATTCTTCATTATAGCATCATATTCACTTTGCATTGCAGCCAACCAATTTTTTGAATTTTGTGCCTCATCAAATGAAAGAGGTTCTTCCTCTTCACACATACTAGACACAGCCAAAGCATAACAATCTGATGTATAAGAGGCATGCTGAAAACCTGAACGAGTACGACTAGTCATAGGTGCATCAATCTTACTATCACGCAAAGTCTTCACCAGCCATTTAGGCATACCTCTAGCCTGCTCATTTTCAGCCCTATCCTCATAAATTACATCCTGTAAATCTGCATCAGAAATAGGCTGATCTATGATGTCGTTTGAAATCTGCATAGGCTGAATATTTGCCTCATTAGGACTTGCATTTGAATTCCCACCTGTAAATAGAGGCAACAATGTATCAAATACATCCCGTGAGCTCACACCTGTCTCTTTGGTACATGATAACAAAGGCTGCACAGCATCTTCCACAAAAACAACATCTCGACTAATCAAGATACGCTTTGACTGCGGATGATACAATCTATAACCCTTGCTCTCAGCACTATAACCAACAAAAATGCATTTGACAGCCTTATCATTCAATTTTCTGCATTGTTGCACACGCACTAAAGCATAGGCCAAGCAACCAAAGACACGCAAGTGACCAATAGAAGGCTTCCTGCCATGCCAAGCTTTGTATGGAGTAATAGACTGCAAGGCCTTAGTGGGACACCTGTTGAGTACATATGCAGCACACATGACAGCCTCAAGCCAAAACGCATGTGGCAAAGCTTGGCTCTTGACCATACATCGTGCCATCTCCATAAGTGACCTGTTTTTCCTCTCAGCAACACCATTTTGCTGAGGGGTATACGGCACTGTACATTGGTGTTTTATCCCACGACTAGCCAGAAATGCATCAAACTCTTTAGACAAGTACTCCCCCCCTCGATCAGAACGGAGGGTGCCCACAGTACAATTGGATACATTTTCAACCATAAGAAAAAACTGTTTGAAGCACAAAAACACTTCGGACTTTGCCTTCAGTGGATATACCCATGTATGCCTTGAGTAATCATCAATGAAAGTCACGAAGTACAAGTGTTTACCAAATGACGGAGTTTGCATAGGCCCACATACATCACTATGTACAAGTTGCAATTTGCGAGTGGCCCACACAGAACCATCCTTTGGAAACGCAGAACGCTGCATTTTGCCTAAAATACAGCCTTCACAAACATGTTTCAATGGTGCCTCAAGAGGGGGCAATGAAGCAACCATATCAAATTTCTGCAAACGCAGCAAACTAGCAAAGTTCAGATGACCAAAACGAGCATGCCATAGTTTTGCATCTGAAACTGCCTTTTTATCAAAAACTGCATTTGCTGAATCTTCCACACACTTGTCATAAGAATTGAGCCTATACAGCCCACGAAACAAGGTGCCAGATACAATAATCATATCACTAGAAGTCAAATCATGAACAGTACATCTGTCATCCACAAATTTGACTACAAGTCCAAGTCTAGCAAGCGCAGAGACAGACAATAGATTCTTCTTTATCCCTGGCACATACAAAGCATCTGAAAGTGTGAAAGCGCTGCCATTTGCAACAGTAAGCATAATTTTACCAACGCCCTTCACTGGGTAAGAAGCATTATTGGCACATGTGACAGTATTCCCATTAGGGACAGCCTCAAGAGAAGTGAACATATCACGATGCGAGGTAATGTGCTTTATAGCACCACTGTCAAAATACCAAACATGAGAGTCAACAGAAACTGCCAAACATGCATCATGTACAGATGGGTCATACTGGCAATACCCGCTAAACGCCCATTCTGTATCCTGCACAACATTTGCAGAATCTGCATTTGTAGAAGCATCCGCTATTGTGGCTGCATTTGACTCTTTCTTCTTTGCCTCTTTAGCCTTTAGCTTAGGGCAATTCTTAATGACATGATCATTTGCCTTACAATAGTTTCACTTGGTCTTTTTCTTGCCTTTATCAAGAGCCTTCTCAGACTTATTGTTGCGACCTGTGGATGGAAGGAGAAGAAGTTGCAGACCTACTAACAGGAGAAGAAATAGTGGAAGGGGCTGCCTTACCACTTCTTCTCTGCCCGCTGGGCAGCAATAAATGCTTGATCAATTGCACGCTGCCTGGCCCTGTTTTGCCTGGACTGTGCTTCTTGCAAGAGCTTGTTGACTAAAGTATCATACTTGACAGCATCAGGTCTGTCCTCATTAAGAAGCTCCACGTGGAAGCAAAAGTCTGATATGTCTCAGATAAAGCATCAAGAACAGTCTGCACAAGAGAATGATCAGGAATAATCTCACCTACAGAAATCAATTGTTCTTTGAGATCTTTAATCTCAGCAAGAAAAACATTCATGTCATCATCTTTCTGCATAATCTTCAATTCTAGCTCTTTACGCAGGTAAGCGATTTTTGCCTCGTTACGACCTGCATACAAACCAGCTAGAATATCCCAAGCCTGTTTTGCTGTTTTAGCTGAACGAATATGTGTGGTGATGTTACGTTTGACAGAAAGTGCAATCAAGGCATGAGCCTGCGCATCTTTACCATCCCAAAACGAGCTTGTTCAGTAGTGGGTAAAACAACAGCAACAGTAGAGCTGCTAGAACTTGCAACATCCTCAACAGATCCTACATCCACAGAACCTGGACGTACATCCATACCCTGCACAATGTTCCACACTCCTTTTGCAACCAAAACATGCTGCATCATGTATGCCCAAAGTGGGTAGTTGCTGTCTCCATCCAGTTTGTCTCAGCAGACAACATGCGAAATACATCATTGCTGTTTTCAGCCATGGCCACTGACTGAAACTGATGCAAAAGTTGCCTGAAAGGAGCAAAGACTAAACAGAAAACAACTCGTGCTATGTAGCACGGTCCACAATAGAATACGTATGCCTGTTTTGCAGAAAACTGCATTGTCGAAATTTCTGCAGAAAATGACGAAAACACCTGTGCAGAACTTGAAATGCAAAAACAGAGCCCGAAATGACCTCAGATGCAAATTCTGAGAACGCCAAGCCCTATGAGCTTATTTGCAGAGTATAGGGACCTGCAAGCACTCATGAAAACTCACCTCAATCAGAGAACGTGAGTCGGAGGGTATACGAGTAAATCTAAGACTTGAAATTATAAGCATAAATGCTATCCAGATGATGAATTCGAATGTGGTTAATATGATTTTAAAATTCTGGTTGAGAATTGATGAGTTGATTTGGATTCTAATTGAAAAATGATGATTCTTGAATTTTGGTTGAAATGTAATAAGCTGGGCAAAACCAATGAGGATTAATGGGACGAGTCCCTGTGATGATGTTCATAACTGGAATGACATCAATGACTTCAGCAAATCACTATGAGATCAGTGGATTGTGCTGACAGATTACTACTGTTAACACTTGACCCAGTGGATCAAGTTAAGGGATGTCAAATTAAAAATCTATATAATTGAAAATTCCCATGGAGGACTGTTCAGATAGAAATTTTGATCTAATGGACCATTATTGTGATAAGGATTTGAATGATATGATCTGAGTGAATTGTTATCTGATGATGATGAGTTCTATATAAGGGATCTTTATCCTAGGATTCTGTTGGGTTCACAAGACTATAAGAAACCCCAAAATCAGTTGATCTTAAGGGAAAGAGTTCTCCTTTAATTTTGCGAGATGAGGACATCTCGCGTTTTTTAAGTGGGGTAGGATGTAAGATTTCTCGCTCCGGCTTTTGAGGTGTGTAGGTGTAAGAACCTCCCCTTCTGATCTTATAATTATTCCCCTCTCTGAAATAAAAGAAAGATCATGTTTTACCCTGTTTTGGCCTAGAGAGAGAAAATGTCTAGAGGGAGCTAATCCAAAATTGAGATATTTTTTGATATAAAAAACCTCCTAGTGTCAAAAATGGTTTCCCTTGAAACAAAAATTCAATAAGAACTTTTCAATGTGCAATTGGAATTAATTGAAAATAGGTATAAAGGACCTTAGTCTAAGGGTCCAGATTTTTAGAAATTTTTGAATTATGCTCCGATTAAGGTTCTTATGGACCAATAAGATTAATCCAAATGTAGCGAGGAGATAAATTAAAGAATAAAAGAAAAACCCCCAAAAATGAGTAAATACTCACATAAGATGAAGAGTTGACTAAGGACAAGTTTATTAGTTAAAAAAGAAGAGATATTTAGACGAAATGATGCATTTTTGACACCTCAGTGTGGGGATTTTCCCTCACGAAGGAGGCGCCTATTTCACATGTGTGGAGGAGTTTTAAACACAAAAATAATGAGATATTTTCATCTCTCCTCTCTCTTGTTTCAACTAGATCCAAAAAGTAAGCTAAACTGACCTAAAAATGGTCAAAAATTGACCAAACTGATCTGGAAAATTTTAGAACCAGTTTGCTTGGTTAGAGGCTCACTTTTTCCTATAAATAGAAGCCTCCCCCTTTGTAAAAGATTAATAGTGTTTATGCACTATTACTCTACTCCTTCCCAGAGCCAATTACATTGAATTCATTTGATAATTCAATTGTTTTTTACTAAATCCTCTCCAAAAGAATTGGTGGCCACTCTTGATCCAAACAAGAGTAGAACTCTCAATCCCTCAAGCCAAAGGAAAGCTCACAAAACTCCACGTAAGCTAAAAATTCTACTTTTTAATTTCTAATTTATGGTTTTCTGAATTCTTTGTTTGTTTTGTTGTGATTAAAGTGAATCCTAATGATTATGCCTTGATGAAAAGGCTTCCTCCTTCTCTTCCTTAAGAATTCAGCCTTTCTTTATCCTAAAATGAGTAACAAGTAAATTGTTTTTAACTTTTCTTATTGTTTACTCACTTGAAAGTGAAAATTGAGTAGATTAGAGTGCTTTACTTCAAATTGGGATTAATTCTAAATTGATATTAGAATGTAAAAATTGAGAAATGGTCAACCATACAAAGGAGGTTATGGCAAAATTTTCTTAAATTTTGTGGAAAATAAAGTTATATTTATGTTACTCAAAAAGAGTAATTCCCACTGTTTTTGCATTCTAAAAGAAATATTTTTATTTACTCCATGTACATATTCACCTATGAATATGCATGCATATCATTGATATTAATTATTGAAATTAATTTCTATGCATAGAAAGATGCATAAAAGATTTAATTTTATTTCAAAAGTGTTATTCTCATTAAAATTGAATTTATGCATAGAAAGATGCATAAAAGATTTAATTTTATTTCAAAAGTGTTATTCTCCTTAAATTTGAATTTATGCATAGAAAGATGCATAAAAGATTTAATTTTATTTCAAAAGCGTTATTTTTTCTAAATTTGAATTTATGCATAAATAGATGCATAAAAGGATTTTTATAAAAGTGTTATTCTCACTGAAGTTGATTTTTATGCATAAATAGATGCGTAAAGAATCTTTATATCAAAATTAGAATTCTCTTAAATTCTATGTTAAAATTCTATGAGATGTGATGTGAATAGAGGTGATGAAGAAGTGTTATTCCCACTGAAGTTGATTTTTATGCATAAATAGATGCGTAAAGAATCTTTATATCAAAATTAGAATTCTCTTAAATTCTATGTTAAAATTCTATGAGATGTGATGTGAATCAGATAGATGATGGATGGATGGATGGATGTGAGGTGATCAGATGTGAGGTGAATAGATGTGATGAGATGTGATGTGAATTAGATTGATGTGAATCAATGGATGGATAGATGTGATGTGAATAGAGGTGATGAGAATGTGACGTGAATAGATGTGATGAGATGTGATGTGAATCAGATAGATGTGAATGAATGAATAGATGGATGTGATGTGAATAGAGGTGATGAGTTGTGAGGTGAATAGATGTGATGAGAGGTGATGTGAATCAGATAGATGTGAATGGATGGTTGGATGTGATGTGAATAGAGGTGATGAGATATGAGGTGATCAGATAGATGTGAATGAATGAATAGATGGATGTGATGTGAATAGAGGTGATAAGTTGTGAGGTGAATAGATGTGATGAAAGGTGATGTGAATCAGATAGATGTGAATGGATGGTTGGATGTGATGTAAATAGAGGTGATGAGATGTGAGGTGAATAGATGTGATGAGAGGTGATGTGAATCAGATAAATGTGAATGAATGGATGAGATGTGATGTCACATCATGTGAATCAGAATGTAAATGAATGATATGGGATGTGAGTGAATGTATGTGATGATAATGGATGTGAATGTGTATGTAAAAGAATGGATAAGGATATGTATGTGAAGAATGGATATGAATGTGAATGTGAACAATGGATGTGAATGAGTATGTTAAAGAATGGATGTGAATGTGTATGTGAAGAATGGATGTGAATGTGTATGTGAAAGAATGGATAAGGATGTGTATGTGAAGAATGGATATGAATGTGTATGTGAAGAATGGATGTGAATGAGTATGTGAAAGAATGGATGTGAATGTGTATGTGAAGATGGATGTGAATGAGTATGTGAAAGAATGGATAAGGATGTGTATGTGAAAGAATGGATGTGAATGTGTATGTGAAGAATGGATGCGAATGAGTATGTGAAAGAATGGATGTGCAAGTATGTGAAAGAATGGATGTGCATGTGTATGAGTATGTGAAAGAATGGATGTGAATGAGTATGTGAAGAATGGATGTGAATGAGTATGTAAGAATGGATAAGGATGTGTATGTGAAGAATGGATGTGAATGAGTATGAGAAAGAATGGATATGAATGTGTATGTGAATGAGTATGTGAAAGAATGGATAAGGATGTGTATGTGAAGAATGGATGTGAATGAGTATGTGAAAGAGTGGATGTGGATGTATGTGAATGAATGGATATAGATGTGTATGTGAAGGAATGTGATGTGATGTGGAGAGATAAGAGATAAGATGTGGATGTATGTGAAGAAAGGATGTGAATGAGTATGTGAAAGAATGGATGTGAATGTGTATGTGAAGAATGGATGTGAATGAGTATGTGAATGAATGGATATAGATGTGTATGTGAAGGAATGTGATGTGATGTAAAGAGATAAGATGTGACATGAATATATGTGGATGTGAAGTGATAGATATGAATGTATGGATAGATGCGAGTAGTTATACGTGTGAACGATTGGATGGATAAGATGAGATGTGTATGAATGAGATGAGATGTGTATGAATGAGATGGATGTGGATGAATGAGATGACATGTGTATGAATGAGATATGATGTTGATAGAAGTGATGTGATATAATGGTGATGAGAATGAATGTAATGGATATAAATGAATGTGAATGTGATGGATATATATGAATGTGATATGATGGGATGTGAATAGGGATAGATGTGAATGAATGAGATGTGAGTTAAAATGAATGAGATCTGATGTGAGTCAATGTGAGTCAATGTGAGTCAATGTGAGTTGGAGGCTCTGGTTGAAGAGTTTAAAGAGCAGTAGAGGTAGGCCGACTAGCAATAAAGGCCCTCAAGAAGAGGCTGCCATGCCTCCAAGAATGACAAGAGGAAGAGAAGGAAAAATAACAGTGAATGAGCTCAATGTTGCATTGACAATAGCTCACATTGACCTCCAAAAAAGACAAGAGCAACTGGACGCCATGAGAAGGTTACAAGCAGAAGAGGTGCCTATAGTCCAGGCCGACCTCAAGAAAAGGCAGGAGAAGATGGATGCCATGATGAGATTTATCTATGAGAAACATTTAAATGTCAAAAGAGGAATCCTTACAACATTTGGAATTCCATCATTTAGATGGACAAATGGCAATATTTGTTGTTGATGATTAAAGTGAATCTTGATGATTATGCCTTGATGAAAAGGCTTCCCCCTTCTCTTCCTTAAGAATTCAGCCTTTCTTTATCCTAAAATGAGTAACAAATAAATTGATTTAAACTTTTCTTATTGTTTACTCACTTGAAAGTGAAAATTGAGTAGATTGAAGTGCTTTACTTCAAATTGGGATTAATTCTAAATTGATATTAGAATGTAAAAATTGAGAAATGGTCATCCATACAAAGGAGGTTATGGCACAATTTTCTTAAATTTTATGGAAAATAAAAATATTTTTATGTTATTTAAAAAGAGTAATTCCCACCGTTTGTGCATTCTAAAAGAAATATTAATATTTACTCCATGTACATATTCATCTATTAATATGCATGGATATCATTGATATTAATTATTAAAATTAATTTCTTTGCATAGAAAGATGCATATTAGAAATCTTTTTATTATAAAAGTATTGTTTTCATTGAATTTAAATTCTATGCATAGAAAGATGCATAATGGAAAAGATTTATTTTTATTTCAAAAGATGTTATTCTCATTAAAATTGAATTTATGCATAGAAAGATGCATAAAAGATTTAATTTTATTTCAAAAGTGTTATTCTCTTTAAAATTGAATTTATGCATAGAAAGATGCATAATAAATTTAATTTTATTTCAAAAGTGTTATTCTCATTAAAATTGAATTTATGCATAGAAAGATGCATAAAAGATTTAATTTTATTTCAAAAGTGTTATTTTTCTTAAATTTGAATTTATGCATAAATAGATGCATAAAAGGATTTTTATAAAAGTGTTATTCCCACTAAAGTTGATTTTTCTACATAAATAGATGCGTAAAGAATCTTTATATCAAAATTAGAATTCTCTTAAATTCTATGATAAAATTCTATGAGATGTGATGTGAATCAGATAGATGATGAATGGATGGATAGATGTGATGTGAATAGAGGTGATGAGATGTGATATGAATTAGATAGATATGAATGAATGGATGGATGGATGTGATATAAATTAGATGTGAGGTGAATAGATGTGATGAGATGTGATGTGAATCAGATAGATATGAATGGATGGATGGATGGATGTGATGTGAATAGAGGTGATGAGAATGTGAGGTGAATAGATGTGATGAGATGTGATGTGAATCACATAGATGTGAATGAATGAATAGATGGATGTGATGTGAATAGAGGTGATGAGATGTGAGGTGAATAGATGTGATGAGAGGTGATGTGAATCAGACAGATGTGAATAGATGGATGTGATGTGAATAGATGTGATGAGAGGTGATGTGAATCAGACAGATGTGAATAGATGGATGTGATGTGAATAGAGGTGATGAGATGTGAGGTGAATAGATGTGATGAGAGGTGATGTGAATCAGACAGATATGAATCAGACAGATTTGAATGGATGGATGGATGTGATGTGAATAGAGGTGATGAGATGTGAGGTGAATAGATGTGATGTGAATAAGATAAATGTGATTGAATGGATGAGATGTGATGTCATGTGAATCAGAATGATATGGGATGTGGGTGAATGTATGTGATGATAATGGATGTGAATGTGTATGTGAAATAATAGATAAGGATGTGTATGTGAAGAATGGATGTGATATTTGTATGTGAAGAATGGATGTGAATGAGTATATGAAAGAATGGATGTGAATGTGTATGTGAAGAATGGATGTGAATGAGTATGTGAAAGAATGGATAAGTATGTGTATGTGAAGAATGGATGTGAATGAGTATGTGAAAGAATGGATGTGGATGTATGTGAAAGAATGGATAAGGATGTGTATGTGAAGAATGGATGTGAATGTGTATGTGAAGAATGAATGTGAATGAGTATGTGAAAGAATAGATGTGGATGTATGTGAATGAATGGATATAGATGTGTATGTGAAGGAATGTGATGTGATGTAAAGAGATGAGATGTGACATGAATATATGTGGATGTGAAGTGATAGATATGAATGTATGGATAGATGCGAGTAGTCGTACATGTGAACGATTGGATGGATGTGGATGAATGAGATGAAATGTGTATGAATGAGATATGATGTGGATAGAAGTGATGTGATATAATGGTGATGAGAATGAATGTAATGGATATGAATGAATGTGAATGTGATGGATATGAATGAATGTGATGTGATGGGATGTGAATCGAGATAGATGTGATTTAAAATGAATGAGATCTCATGTGAGTGAATGTGATGTGATTTAAAATGAATGAGATCTCATGTGAGTGAATGTGATGTGGTCTGAATGGATGAGATGTGAGTGAATGTGATGTGGTCTGAATGGATGAGATGTGAATGAATGTGATGTGATGTAGGAATACTTATGAAATGGTTATGGAATTGAATAATGTGGTTTGATGTGGAGCCATGTGGAAAGACGAGAGTTCGTTATAGAAACTGTATTTATGACCTGTTTTTAAATGACTGTTTTATGTCAAGAATGGTGGGGAAGCATTTTGACCGTCTTGTGAATGAGGTCGTGAAGACCTAATCTAATAAAGTTGCAACAGCTGACGGAGAGTCAATGGAGGACATCTCGAGTAGCAAGGTCGGCCGAGGTCTTGACTAGCCTCGTGGTTTGATTAAAATGGCGAGCTTTCGGTACAGTGGATGAGGGACCAAGGAAGCGGCCTATGAGTGAAGCGCTAGGTCACCTGCGAAGGATCCTAGAGGGTGCTGACCATACGGTGCTCGGGCTCTGGGTCGCCGATGATACCCACGCGTGCGTCGGGGAAGATATTGGAACAAGGAGTAAGAGTTGTTTTCTGAATTCGGGCATGGATCTGGTTGATTGACCTTCCTGGTCCTCAACGGATAAGTCCATGGCTCTTTTATATGGATCCGTTTTGGTTGATCTTGTTGCTGATCTTCAACGGAGATTCCATTTTGTTATGCGAATATATATCCGGTTACTATGAGGTAGGAACTATTGAAAAGGCCCCTTAGTGGACAGGTGGTGAGCGTTCTGGTTGCCAATGATGCCATAGGTACATCAATGAAGGAATGATTGGAAATAAGGATTCAACTGGAGATTTTGAGAATTATGATCAGTGTCACAATGGTGTCATTAAATGATTGTTTTTAAAGATAGCTGATTCTGTGAAAAAGGTAATTTCATATTGGGTGTGTAAGTGGTGTGACTAGTTTTAAGTTTGCATGAATATCCGACTAGGGGACCTGGGAACTCTTTTCCTTGGTACGCGCGGGACAAAACCTAACCAAATTCTAAATTGGATCCCATCACGAGAATGTGAGGTGAATAGATGTGATGAGATGTAATGCGAATTAGATAATTGGGAAAGAATGGATGGATGTGATGAGAATAGAAGTGATGAGAATGAAAGGTAAATAGATATGATGATATGTGATGGATGGATGGATGTGATGAGAATAGAAGTGATGAGAATGAAAGGTAAATAGATATGATGATATGTGATGGATGGATGGATGTGATGAGAATAGAAGTGATGAGAATGAAAGGTAAATAGATATGATGATATGTGATGCGAATCAGATAAATGTGAATGAATAGATGAGATGCGATGTCATGTGAATCAGGATATAAATGAATGATATAGGATGTGAATGAATGTGATAACATGTGAATCAGGATGTGAATGAACGATAAGGGACGTGAATGAACGATAAGGGACGTGAATGAATGATATAGGATGTGATAACATGTGAATCGGGATGTGAAGGAACGATAAGGGACGTGAATGAATGTGTTAGCATGTGAATTGGGATGTGAATGAATGAGATGTGATGTTAAATGGATGTGATAAGATGCGATGTAAACTGGATAGATGTTAATGTATGTGAAGTGATGAGATGTAAACTGGATAGATTTTAATGTATGTGAAGTGATGAGATGTAAACTGGATAGATGTTAATGTATGTGATAAGATGCGATGTAAACTGGATAGATGTTAATGTATGTGATAAGATGCGATGTAAACTGGATAGATGTTAATGTATGTGAAGTGATGAGATGTAAACTGGATAGATGTTAATGTATGTGATAAGATGCGATGTAAACTGGATAGATGTTAATGTATGTGAAGTGATGAGATGTATGGGTAGATGCAAGTGGATGTGATGTGATGAGGATAAATGAGGAAATAAGTGATGAGATAGAAAAAGATGTGATTAGATGAGAATTTAACATGGCTAGAAATGCCCCAAAGTGTGTAGACAAGTGGCCAATAAAAGCTTTTTGCAAGAAGTTTGCTCCAATAGAGGCTAGGGTTTGCATAAATTTGCATGAAAATTACAAAAATTTTTGATAAAAGGAAAAATGCTAACATTAAGCCCAAACCCATCCCATATGGCCAAATTTTCTCCCAAATTGACCAAGAAAATTCTCAAAATTCATTTTCTCAAGATTCTTTGCAAGATTAGGGAAAAATCGAAAAATTAATTTTCAAATTTGGAAAAAATCAAAAAATTAATCAAAATGGATCAAAACAAGAGCTCTGATACCAACAATAAAAGAAAACAACATTTAGATTATCCTATCTTAGCTTGGATTAACCTTGGATTAGCCTAGCTTAGAAACCCGTCCATGGGCATGGTCCTTTTCTATTCTCCAAACCATTTGGCCTTGGGCCCAAATTACAAGAGACCTTTTTAACCTTTGATTTCACCAAGTACAATGTTTTTTTATGCTTTAGAATAGCCTTATCTTTTGACACATACATAGGGCACATGTCAACACACACACACACACACGACATGTGCACACTTATCTTATCCACATATAAGGGGGTGCTCACACCTAAGTAGGTGTTCACACACACACACACACACACATATGAATAAGGTTACACACATAGGATGGTTACACATAAAAGATGGACATAGATGTGAAGCTCTAAAATACCCAACTCTCTCTCTCTCTCTCTCCTCTCTCTCTCTCTCTCTCTCTCGCTCTCTCTCTCTCTCTCTCTCTCTCTCTCACACACACACACACACACACACATGCACACGTACACAAGAGTAGAAAAGAACATAAAAGAGAAATGGTGGTTGAATTTTCTTCTTCCTTCTTTCTTCTCTACTACCATAACATAAAGATAAGAGTACTACAATTACTCTACTACTAAAACATGTATAAGATCCATAGTGTGAGCCTAACTACATGAGCTAGTGCTATAACTATGCCATAACATGTACAAGGTCCATAGTGTGAACTACTATGGAACTTTAAGTCTAGAACACATCTTAAAGGCACAAGATAGAAAGCATACAACATGCCAAAAAGTGTTTATTGGTATATTATGCCATGGCAATGAAAACATTCTAGGGCTCTATGTAATTCCATAGAATATTGGAATAAACACATGATGTAAAGAACAAGCTGCGCGAAAAAATCACAAAAACATTCTAGGGTTCCACTTCATTCCATAGAATATTAGTATAAACACATGATAAAAACACAATAATATAAAGAACAAGTTGTATAAAGAAATTACAAAATGATCATGGGCTCCAATATAAAAAATGTCAAAAGAATTCTAAGTAGTCGAGTGACTCAAAAAATATTGTTACACACGAACCTGGTACAACTAGAAGCGACAAGACCACGAGGACTGAAAATTACTCACCTAGCTTTCAAACCCAAAAATGTAAACAAGCATGGCTTGGTATAGACATCGTTGCCAAGAATACAGGTCCCAAAAAATGTACTTGTATATAAGTAGATCCAAAAGTGATAGAAGAGTCAAATAGAGTTGCCACGAAAGCAAAATAGGAATGCATTAACAAACCGTTACACACAATACATTGGAACTCACAAATTCATGCAATCCCTTGATATTGTATCATTCGCAGATTGGAAACAATAGAATTACAAACCAAAAAGCATAACACACAAATAAAGGTCACTGCACAAATCCAAATGAGCTAATAATGTTTAAACACCACATACCATACCATGCATTCCGGGAGATTCTAACATATACCGACAAAGCAAACCATTAATGTACACCACTTGGCAAATGTTATGAGCTCAAGAACATGAGACAAATTCTACAAATTCCAAAACATGAGACACATTATACAAACTCCAACATATAAATGATCGAACAATATAGACCATATATGGACTAACATACAACAAACACAAAAAACTATGAGAACAAATTATTGGCGATTGGTCAGATCATATACTGTAATTGACAATAAATATATTCCACGAGGGCGGGTTATTGTAACTTTTCCTTTGTTATCAAGGATAAATTTTCAAGGCTTGCCCGAACCTTCAATTTGACAACCTATAAATTACCTTGGACCTTTCATTTTATGTAATATCTCTATTTATGTGGAAATTTTAAATTCTTTTTCAAATTAGCGACCTTCTTTTGCAACCCTATTTTTAAAAAACCTAGCTAAAATGGCCATGATACCCTAAGAGGGCTCATATTTTAGCATTGCGTGTTAGCACTACCCATGATAGTGGGTAGGCTATTGCATTGATTTTGATACAACTTTACTCTTATGTGAAGTGTGAGGACTAATTATGTGAGTTATGTGTTAGCGCTTGCATGTACACCTATGCACCTTGGAAATGAAGGTCTTAAATTAGTGACGGTAAAGGGGCCGGTAGTACTGTGACACCATAATTTTTACTCAAAAATCCTTTCACCTAGTAAATCTATGTCTTTTTCACATCTTTAGCTATCACAAGATAGCCCAAGTTATGAGGAAAATGTTGATGGTTGATTTATATTTGGAGGAAGTTTCAAAGCACTCAGTTTTAAGGATTAAGGGTGTGATTGAGCCAAAAAGGTTGCATTTAGAAACTAGTATTATGCCCATTATCAACAACGAATCAAAATTGGACATAATGGGAATATGCCGAAATTCTTCTCGAAAAGTATTCTTCTATTGGGGCAAGAATGAAAGGGTTTTGGAATGTGTGGCCCATTTACCCTAGTAACATCTCTTCAAATCCTCCAATATGGGGAGCATGCCTGAAATTTGCAACCCTGCCCTAGACTTCAAAATTTTCAAAATTGAGAGCCCAGGTGCTGCCTTGGCCTTCAGTTGAAGCCCATTTTATGAAGGAAAATTTGCTTTTATGGCGTTTCTTTGAAAGCTTCTTTTTAGTGGTAGCCCTCACCTGAAGGCTAAAATGGCTTTGATGCCCATTACAGCTACAACCTTCCTCCTGATGGGAAGTGCCCTTGCTCTCTTTACGAGTACATGCCTATGGGGATTTGGTTGCTTGCAAGAGCCCAACCAGAACCAAGATTGGGTTCACATGCTGAGTATGGTGGACGATTTTAGATTCCCAATTCACTACAAGGTGGAAAAAAACAATGGGGAACCAATGTGATTGGTGGAGAAAAAGTGGGAGGTGGACACACGCACTCTTTTGGCAGCTCATTAATGCTTGTTCAATGTTGATCAAGGTTAAAGGAAGTAGTGGCCATAATACCGGATGCAAGGGGATGTGCATGAACAGGCTCTATGGTAGCGGAGCGAGTGTAGGCTTCAATTTGGAAACCACTCAAACTGAAATATTAAAGGCCCTCCTTAAAATTGGAATTGAAAGAAATCATGGAGCCACCGCCGCCGCCTCTTTCAAAATTTGCGGGCCCCGCTTCCCCCTTCCTCCGCCCCGCCAAACTTCCGTTTTTGCAGCAACTAACCAAAACTAACCAACATCAGAGGGTGGCGCATCACCCATAATGGCGCTCGTTTAAGGCGGGGGGCCGCGGTGGGCGGCGCCGGGGCCTCCATAGGTAGCGTCGCCTTGCATTGTTTTGCATCAGCAAGAGAGCTTAGCACATGATGATGCCCTCCTCTCGCAGCCACGCCCTCCTCCTCCATCATGATTCTCCACCGCCCCCGAATTCCGCTTCTCCTCTTCCTCCTGATTGCAGCAGCTCCCCCCTCTTCTGCCCCCCACCACCCTTCGACTCCCCTCCCGACTCTCCCTCCACTCCATGGCGCCCCGGCTCCACCGCCTACCCTCCACCTCCCCTCTCTGCCACCTCCGCATCAGACTGCTGCCTGCAAATGAGCAAACAGGAGCTGCAGAAGCTCTACGACGAGCTCCCGGAAGGCTCCTACGACCTCTCCCTTCGAGACATCGTGGAACCCCCCTATTCCATCCACGGCAACCACGACACCAGCGCTGCTGCCGACCCCTTCACGGAGGTGGAGGCGGAGCTTTTGCCCAACAAGAAAGCCAAGCCCAAGCCCCACCAAAAGCAGCACCACGGACGCTCCTGCAGCTGCCGGTCCGACAGCAAATACGACCCCTCGTCCCCAAAGTGCAAGCTCGCCTTCAGCTTCTCGTTCCCTCGAGGGCCGCCCACCGGCACGTTACCTCTCCCTCGGACACCACTTACTCGACGGCACCAGACGTCGGGAGAGAAGCCGGCGCAGGTCGGTCCCCAATCGCGATCACCGCCCAAGCCCTCTTTCAAGCGCTCCTCCAGCATCAAGCGCTCCCCATCATCCAATTTGCACCACCACCCAGGAAAGAATATTGCTTACAATCAAAAGGATATTGCCTACAATCAAAAGGGCGCCTTCTCTGTTGCAGCTGCTTCCAGCCGTGTCCACCCATCCAACCAGTGCTCCTCCTGCGCATCATACACCATCTTCTTCAAATCACGCTGCATGGTATGTTCAATCTTAATCTCACTCTGCTCTTGAAATTTCATTTGTCTTTCCAACGCATGGGCTAATTATGCATGCATATAGGCTGCTGCACGTGTTAGCAATGGTCATGTATGCACTTAGCATATTGGCTGCTGCATGTCTGATTACTCAGAAGATATTCAACAGAGTGGAAATCATATTCAATCTTTTCAGAGCTCTATATTGGCTTCTTCCTCGGCCATAACCAATGCAGATATGTGGGTGAAGAATTGATCCCTCAAGCAGTATAAAACCAAAGCCTCTTCAACGCGTAGTTAGGCTCAGGCTCGGCTTTTTTGCTACTTCTGGCAATAGCTCCCACTTTGGCTCTACCTCCACCAGTTTCCATGGGTTCATCAACAAAATTTTTGTTGGCATGTGACACATTCAAAATGTCCATTTAGTACAAATGCATTGTTTGTTAGGTGGGTGGGGGACCGCCACTCAAGCTGCAAGAACTAGGCAGGTTGCTAGGTGTTTGGATCCCCAATCAGAATGCAATAGAGTAGGAGTAAAACAGGCTGCATGTAGCAAGGCCAGGATGCAAAAGTTTTATTCATCTTAATGATGCTGAGCATTTTCATACCTTGGAGCTGTGCTAAGGGCAGACAGATAATAACGAGCAGCAATGCATGCCGTTGGACGAAAGGTTGATTAGAATACGCTTGTCATACGGGGAGAATAGAAGGGATTGACCTGCTTAAATGCTTGCTAACCTGCATCAAGGAGGTCATAAAAGGTCCTCGTCAAGTTTGTCCCTATTTCTCTTGCCATCTTGAGCTGACAGCCAGCCAATCACTTTTGAGCTTCTTCCAAGATTGTTTGGTCCTTCTGCAAGCTATGACAAAAAAATTAAGATGCAGCATGCGCGTGGCATGCCATGTTGTATCCAAGAGACTGCTTGCTCTTGCTTGGAAAAGGGTTTTATTTTGTCCCTTGGAAGTATGATTTAGTTCCTTTTTAATGATGTCTTTCATCATCATCGGTTTTGTCATGTGCATGCAGGTTTGCGGAAAGCTCTACTGTAGCAACTGTGCCAAAGATGCCATGGATAGTATGTCAGATGGTCGAAGGTGTAAAGCTACATGTAACACTTGGCTTGCAAGTAAAAGGTATGCTGAACTCTTAGTTTGCTATCTGATGCTGTACAAAACATGATAGGCCATGAAACTGAGTTTTTCAATAGGTTATCAAGAAGCACTTGCCTCACTCTTAGTTTGCTATCTGATGCTGCACAAAACATGATAGGCCATGAAACTGAGTTTTTGAATAGGTTATCAAGAAGCCTTCGAAGCAAGTGCTGGCCCTTTTGTGGCAATGTTGATGTTACAAAAAATCCGAGGAAATGGAGATCGAGTTACTGATGCTTTTGTGGAATGCATTACTGTTGGTAAGCACTGCTCCGAACACCTCTTAAAGAAGCACAATGTATGCTTCACTTGAACTAAGCATCGGCATGTTCTCATGCAGATTCTAGAGTGATAAGAGCTCGTCTTTTTGCAATGCTGAGTCCATATGATGGCGAGTTTTTGCTGCCCTTTTTGGAGAGAAATCAAGAGAGTATCGAAATGATGATGATGTGCCTGCAGTCTATAATGAGGAGTCTAGTGCCAGAGGACTCTATGTGGAGAAAGCAAAATGATCTAAGCCATAACCAGCAGCTCCCCCCTCCCTTCAAGTGCCAGTCACATTATTGTTTGTTGATCATTTGTATCTATGATGGTATCTATCGTTTCCCTGAGTCTTTGTTACACAGCAGTAGAACTTAATTAGAAAATGTATGCTCCCTGTGCAGTTATGTGGGTTTCAGAGACTTTGGTGGGAGTGTAAACATCTTAAATCAATTAAATGTTTGTGAAAGCAATCCACCAATGTGATGGATATGTCGTGATGCATATGAAGCATGGACCGTGATGCACAGAGGGTGGGCCATGGACATAGTTTGGACTGTTTGGGTGAGCATAATGCATAATGTTTTTTTAAACTACAATGCAAAGATGACAGTGAAAGATGAGTAGAATTAAGAATGTGCAATAGTGTTAGAACTTAGAATGCTTGGCATCTATGCTTGTGGACTTTTATGTACATTTAAAATGCACACATATTGAAAGCATCTTAACATATGCTTATTTTGCAATGACTTAGCTGGCTTAGTCAATGTAATCACATGTATTATGTCTTTGCTAATAAATTTATATTCATAGGCCACTAACAAGTTGATGATTCATTCTCAATGTTAATATGTAGGAATAAAACAACTTTATGAAATGACCTAAGATTGCAAGAAGAGAAATTGATTCTAGCTACTCATCAGCACATGAACACGAATGGCATTAGAAGTGTATGTGTTCGAATCTTGAGACTAATCGTCAAGAATTGATCATTGAATATAGAAGACATCTCTCACTCAATCTTTGGACAACATGTTTAACAACATTAGTCTTTGATTAACGTAATCGTTTGTAATGTAACACTTGTTCAGTGCATACGTGAGTGAGATTAAAAAAAAGCAAAAGACTACACAAGATATGGTGAAAAGGTAACACAATTGTCTTTGAAATTTATAATCATGGCGAAATGTGTTTTTTTTTCCAAAACACTTTTAACATTGAAAGTAGAGAGAATCATTTTCACAATGCTGCAAAAATTGAACCATTGCATTGTGGTAAGGATGTACTTATTCTTTTTGAAGCTTTGCTTTTCTAACTCATTGCATTTGATTGCTATATATGCTTCATTCTTCCAACCTCAAATCAAAAAACACAAAATTTTTAGAAGAGAGCATATTTTAAGTAAACAAATCGTGGTAAAAACAGTACTAAGATTGGTTGAAGGCAGGGTTAAAACAAACACAACAAGAAGAGAGAAAAGCGTGTTGAGATAGGTATGAGAGAAAGCATAGGTACTGTGTCAGACATTCCTTCTATGCATAAAACAACATCCAATGTGGCCATGTCTAGCCACACCTGCCTCTTCATGGGTGCATTTTGAGAAGCTTAATACACGATGGACTTCAATGGTGTAGGGAAAGGCCATGGTGCTAGCGAATGACCCATTTTCCTAGGGAAAGGCCAACCCCATGGCTTTTCCTAACACTGATGGTCATGGGGAGTGGAACATTCTGCAAAGATGTTGATAGCCAAGCCAATGGAATTATCCCCCATTAGCAAGCTGACACAAATGTTGACAGCCAGGCAAATCATGTTATTCCACATCAGCAAGCCGCAGAATTTAAATAGATGTTGACAGCTAAGTCTAGGAGATTTGGATTCCCTGAAATAAAGTGTCGTGATTTAGTGGCTGAGATCTTCCTTCCCAAGACCCATGACCATGACGACGAGAGAACTCGTGGAGGTAGGTGGGGGAGCTGGGCTCTTGCATCACCATGATTGTGGGCAAATCATCTTGACATCCAAGGGAGTTCATTTTGACCGTAGTGCGAGCAGTCCTGGTACACACACACACCAGCTATTGCATTGACATAAGCCGAGTGTTAAACAGTCGGCCATTTTCTGAAGGATTGCTGCAGTATCTCCCCATACTGCCAGAAGGGTTTCTTAAAGAATCATCTCTTAGAGCTAGAGAGGCCATTCTGCATAGGAATTCAGGATTTCAATGTACCTCCGACTGGTGATTGGCATAGGCAATAAGGGTGTTTGAAGGAAAGAACATCATCAAGTTTCTTGATACAGCGAGCAACATTTAGGGTTTCAATTGTGTGCATCATTCAGTTTCTTGATAGTGGCAATTCAGTACGCAACATTTAGGGTTTCAATTGTGCACATCATTAAGTGTCTTGATAGTGGCAAGTGAGCACGAAACATTTAGGGTTTCTCCAAAATGAGGGTTTTGATTGTGCTCAAAGAAATACTCACTTTTGTCCTTGGCAGGAGGCGAAGCAGATCAGAGGAGGTAGCAGAGAGTCCAACGATAACGCCTTGGGAGCTCGGATGGTAGAGAGGAAAAGCGTTTTCAGGTTCCGAAGGAATAAAGCCTTCACTTACAAGAGGAAGAACTGACGATGCACCCAAGAAAAGGTGTCGCTTGTTATTTTTGCTCAAAACAAAAATTCAAATTGGACAAAATAGGAAAAAAATTGTGTGGCAAGGGCACTTTGATGTTTACCACGTACTAGGTGCTCAACCCGCGCATTGGTGCCTTATGTAAAAGACAAACGCATCAAAGGGTCAATCGGAATACAAAAGGTCAATCGGAATACAAATCGTCAATCGAAGAGATTTTTTCCTCTTATTTTTTAGAAATCCAGGATTTTTTTTCTCTCTCCTCTCCTTGTGCCTTGGTTGTCCATGGTTAATATGTAATAGATAAGGAATATCTTTGAGAATTCATAGAAGTCTTCATGGATTTTCCACATAGAATTGATAGTTGTTTTCAAGAACATTTATGGAGTCTCAAGAAAGTGTAAGAGAGATGTAGGTTGTTAGCGAACCTCTCTCAACCCTTTGAAATGCTAGTCTTGGGTTAAACATAGGAGATTTTGGGACACATTGTCTGAAAAGATAGCATTTCCATTGATGACAGTAAGGTATGACAAGCTACCACTTCCAAGAAACTTCAAGGTTGTCCAATGCTTTATGGAGTACTTGGTTATCACAAAAGGTTTATCATCCTTATGATCTTTATGCCAACATAACAAGGCCTTTGTACTTCCTTACTTTGAGTGAATCGAAGAGTGAGAACGTGCCTACGGCACACTCAAGAAAGCCTTGGCAAGTGCACTGATCCTCAAAAGCACCCAACTTGAATATCATATTCCACGTGCACATAGGCGTGTATTTATTTGGCGAGCATTTTTGAGCGAGCACTTTTTGGTGTTGAGGCAAGCGGTTTCTCTCTCTACCCTTCTTGTATCCGTCTACTCCTCTCCCTCTACTATCACACCTATAGGATGTTTCGCACTAGACACCATGGGCCACTATCATTGTAACTCATTTACAAAGACACTATATTATGATCTAAAACTTCCATTATATTTCAAAGCAAATTTATAAGACCATAGCATTACATTGCAAACACCTATGAGATGTTGAACACACGCAACAATACATGAAAGCATATGTGTACACAATGTTCTTTACTTCCATGGGCAACTCATTTATAAAGACACCATATTATGATCTAAAACTTGCATTGTATTCTTAAGCAAATTTACAAGACCACAACATTACATGATAAACTCTGGTCGAGATGTTGAACACACACAACAATACATGAAAGCAAGGGTGTACACAATGTTCTTTACTTCCATGGGCCACTATCATTGCTACTTCTTCACAAAGACACTATAAAGAGGTGTAACTTCCATTATATTTCAAAGAAAAATTACAATATTGTAGCATATTATGACAAACACCTCTACGAATATGTTGATCACATGCAACAATATCATTTTGGGCCTCAACTATCATCTTGGTCTTCTCCGACTACCCTAAATTTGTAATGAAGGTGGCAACTTCTACTCAAAGAGGAGCCTTCTTTGCCTCTTTAATGATGCCAAAAGCTCTCCATATCACAATGGTTGTTGCTATTTTCACCTCTAGCATGTTCTTGTCTGCAAGGTCTACTGTTTTCTCTATTGTGAGCTTCTTATAGAGCTCCTACACTTCAAATGTTGTTGTCCATGCTTCCATAAGGACATCCGATCTAGGTTCCCTTTCTTTGAAGTGCATGAAAGATTAAAGAGCTTTACTTAAGATACTTGCAAACGTAGTAGTATTAGAGGGATTGTTGGATGAAGCCATGATAAAAGAGTTTATGCCCAGTCTATTGCAATATGAACATATAAGGGGAGGGTGGGGTGGGATTTGTGCCTAGAAGAAGAGTACTGCAACATGGCAATCTCTACTGTATTTATACATTCTCAGAAATAGAACAACTATTTTAAGCACAAAAATAACTATTTTAAGCACAAAAATAATTATTTTAAGGTCTCACTCAAACTCTCTTTCACTCACACTCTCTCTTGTGGCCTTGAGAACTCTATTCGTCTTGCTCCATCTCTCTCAATTGTCAATTTAATTACGTAACGGTCACAACAGAAGCTAAAAACAATGCCATTGACAAAATTTGAGTGTACAAGAGTGCATCACAATAATTTCTAAAACAATATATTTCTTCAATTACAAGCGAGTGAAATACATCGGTAAGGACACCCACGAGTGCTGGTGGAAGAAGGAAGGTGGTATGGGGTAGGGAGCTCTACCAAATGGTGTAGGTGCGAGTGCGACTAGCAGCCTCACAAGCTCGGGACATGGTGCCCATGATGAGGGCATTCTAAAAGAACCCACGGGGGATATCTGTGGCATGACATGTCAATATTGGGGCTCCCTTGGAACACCAAGTGGCCATGACGAGGCACTTGACTGTGTTGGGCTCATGGGTACTGGGGCAGGTGGAGGATATGGGTGAGGAACGTGTGGAGATGATGCCCCCACATCCCTCTGCTACTTCCATCGAGCTTCCATCGAGCATACTCAGTGACCTCACCCTTGAGAAATTGTTGACCCAAATCATCGTGAAAGTACATAAGTGGTCGTTAGACACAAACTAAGGCAGTCCTCGTCGGTCTCCATGCTGATGCAATGTCGTTGCACTATCCTGCATGCTCTAGCCAAGGTCCCAGTACACCAGCAAAGCAATCTAGGACTACATCCCCGCCGCCGCGAACATCCCAAGTACCTACCATAGTACAAGCTCATAATTGGCATATAAAAATGGACGACAATATAAAAGACAATGACTATATACGATTACACTACTTGAATCAAATTTAACGAAGTGAGTGTTGTAATTACCTTGCAAAAGGCTCGCTATGCTCATCAACAACATCTCGAATGGGATTCCCGTTTGCATCCAACTGGTATGGCGAGGTTCCCTCTAGCGGTTTTGGCTCTAAGAAGATATCGTCGTCCACCTCGAAACCTGAACAATCTACAACTACCTCGCCTCCCTGCTTGTCATACTTTGGACGATTGGACGTACTCTCACTGGGGTGCAAATATGGCGATGACCAAAATAGTTACCTACGTGCACACACTAGTAAGTATGCTAGGGAAATCATTGAGCTTCACTTTAATAAAAGCCACTCACTCCTTTACGCACCTCTTCTTGGCCATCTTTTGACATGACATAAAAGTATCGTGGGTAGAGCAAGAACAAAGTCCTTTGCAATGTGAAGTTCTAAGTCCATAGCAATCCCCAAGTGCTCTGCACGTAGAGTGCACACCATAGTGCCGTTAGCCTGTAGGAACTCTGTAAAGCAAGTACAAAAGCTGACTCCACAAGTACCTCCCTAAAAACATTCCATCAAGGAGCCACAACCTTGTCCAAATAGAGAGAGATTTGTTGGAAAATGTCGTCTTCTATTGAACTCTGTGACCCCTTCTCTTTCCTCTCACCATGCGAGCTCACCTGCTCATTGCCCTGTCCATGGGACTCATGCTCATCATCCTTAGAGTGTCTATCCTCAGCATCCTCATCAATATCATCCAGCTCTCTATCTCCCTCTCCCTCTCAAATAATTATGTCATGAAACTCTCTCCAACTCTCTTTGCCCCTCTCTCTCTCTTGATGAAGGCGAGAGGAGGATATCTTTTTGGAATCCACTTGCTTGATTCCCAAAAAGTGCTTGCTAGGAAATGCTCACAAAAAAATCCCCCTGCACATAGTAGTAGATGCTTCAACATTCACATTTGGATGTGTACTAGAATAACTTGATGGGCATAATATGGTTTTCTTAAATCAGCTTTGCTAATTGAGGCTGAGTATAATTATACCACAACCATAAGAGAATGCTTAGTGATGATTCATATTATTATGAGGTATCACCATTATCTTTTCTTTTTGTTAACCATCAAGCACTTCTTTACCTTGTGAACAAGTCATGTGCTCATGTGATGCCTTCTAATTCTAATGGAGTTCAATTTTTTCACCACTATGCAAAAAGGCTTTCAGCATGTACATGCCAACCATATGACCTAATGGAGAACCACCAATGGGAGTCAATGATGACTTGTTAGATACTCCATTGTTTTAGGTTTGTTTGTTCTTGAATAGGAAGAAGAGATTGCCTGTTTTTGGTAAATGGCCCTACCCTAGGGTAAGTCTATTAATCTCTTTTTTGGGTTAACTTAGCATCTCTTTTTGGGGTTAAGGTAAACATGGCTTAGTGTTTGAACAATCTTGTAAACCTATAACATTTTTAGTGTTGCTATCGGGGAAGTAACTGGTTCTAGTGGAGCTTGGAGTCTTCAAGAGATACAAGCAAGAGATGCGAGCTTGAGAATCAACAAGTCTCCATAATAAGTAAAGGTAAGGATGACTTAGTGTTTTAATCATAACATTTTTAGGTGGTGCTCTGTTGGGGAAGTAACTGGTTCTTTTTCCTACTCCTTTTTGAGTCCCCACACCCTCACGTCCCTTTTCCTAAAATGTTGCTTCTTGAAGTAATGTGTGTGGTAGAGAAGTGGAAAAGGTTAGAAAGTAGAAGAGAAAAAGAAGATAAAATCAATGTTTTCTGTATTTTTGGTTGATGTTTTTTATTTATACAAGTAAAGAAAAGTATTAAAAACATATTTTTGGATTTTTAATTTATATGCATTGAACAAGCAGAGGACTTTAAAAAACACCTTTGAATTCATTTTTGCATTGCAAGACTTGCCAAATCATGCTATGATCATGTAGGAATTGCCTCATATTTTGCATTTTCCAAAAAAATAAAAATTTAAAAAGATAGGAGCCATTGGATTCCATTGCATCATCCACCATAAAATTCAATGTGCAAGGGTCAATTGTGGAACATTTGAGTAGGAGATACTCATATTTGCATCCCTAAACCACTAATTGAAAAATTAAACCTTGCAGAATCACATGCCCATGCTTTTTCTTGTAGAATCACACCTATAATCACGGCTAGGATTTTTTTTAAAATCATGGTGCATCAGAGTTGATCAAGGATCACTCTTGGATTTTCTGATATAATCAACCAATCAGGTGATAGCATTCTCTTATCTTATCCGAAGCATGCTGTGATCGAGATACGTGATCATGTCCCATGGTCTCGGCTGTGATTGTTAATCATAACCAAAAGAAATCATACCACATGCCATGATCCCATCCCGTTATTACCCTCTCAGTGGATTTCAAATAGGCATGATTGCCAATCATGCCTGTTTGAAATCCACTGAGAGGGTACTAATAGGGTTCAATAGATGGGAACATCACTTTTGAGTACTCAAACATATCTTCAGACCAAAAATACTAACCGTGATTATGCAAAGTAATCATGGTGGTTATACAGAGAGCTAGAAAATGCATTTTGAGCTTTCAATTGTGGTGCTACTTGCTTTTAGATTGTTGTGAGTCAAAATACCTCAAGATGTGGAGGACCAAAAGCCTTGATAGAGCTTAGTCTATGTGCAATGTGAGTCTTTGCCTACCATACGATTACATACACTTGAGATTAGGGTGAGTACTCTCATCAATTTGGTTTTGCATCTATCTGATCATTCACGAGCACTTGTTTGAGTGTATAACATTTTGAGGAGATAGACTTAGTTGAGTGTATAACATTTTGAGGATATAGACTTAGTTGAGACAAGTAGCAATGATTCCATGGAGGCCCCCACCAATGAGAGGAATTTGGAGAAAGGGGAGCCTCATCTCCAACTAGATCCAGCAACTTGTTTGAAATAGCAAGAGGTATGCTCGGATTTTCAAGTGAATTACACACGGATGCTAGTCCAACTGACATGGGTCAAGCAATGGGCATTGAGAGAGAAACACTGTAGTAGAAAGCAGGGGCTAGTGTCTGACTAGAATCTCATGCCACTATAATATTTCAAGAGACTAGAAGCCTAATATTCACCTTCCTACTCACACCTAAGATCCTGAGAGATGTTACAAATGCTTAGAGGGGGCAAGGAGGATGTTCTTCCCTACCACTGAAGAGAAGAACCTACAAGAGGCCCAACTACAACTACAAGCCCTTGAGCGAGAGAGGTTACAATTGGACCTCATGGGAGAATTGGATGAGAGACGAGCCGGATTGACTTAACGAGACAACATAGAAAGAGTGCGACCTAGTTTGGAAAGGGATCAAATAGCGCGGCTTGATTGCATAAGCATTGTCCCAAGCTATGGAGGAAGGGATTACACCCTTGGATCCTATTCTCAACAAAGAGTCTCGAGAGGGCATATAGATATGGTCCACCCATACTACTACAAAAACTCTAGGGGGGTTGAAGCTACACTAGGCCCAATTTTGAGCTATGCTCATCATTTCTACGTAAGAAATGTAGTTTTACTTGATAATGCATGATGCACAAGCATTGTCCCAGTCTATGGAGGAAGGGATGCCACCCTTGGAGCCTATTCTCGAAGAGTCTCTAGAGGGTATAGACACAATCACCCATACTACTACCAAAACCCTATGGGGTGAAGCTACGAGGACCGAAGTTGATGCTATGATTAGAGACCCATCATTTATGGACATTGCATAGGAAATTTGGTTTTACCTTACCATGATATTACCGTCGAGCCTACTATTGTTGACATGAGGGGAGCTGGTGGGCCAAAACACAAAATAAAGGTAAAGCTCATGCAAAAATTTACAGGCGATGGGTGATGCCATTCAACACCTAGAAGGGCTTCAATCAATGTGTGAAACTTGTGGACCTTTGAGTGACCAAACAAAATTACATGCCTTTTCCTTAACTCTAGATGGAAAAGCACACCAATGGTATCAATCTCTTAAGACCAAGGATAACGTTAACTTCACAAGGCTTCAAAATGTGTTCATACTACCAAGTTTTGCATGAAGTGGTGATAAATATACTCTAGTAGCTCAACTATACAATAGAAACAAGAAGAACACAAACTGATGAGGGATTATGTCTCTTGATTAAAGAATCTCAACTCTAGGTGTAAACCCAAAGAAAGATTAATTTATGTGAGCACTTATTACCTTGTTTTGAGGAGTACAAGATTCTAAGATGCATGATTACTTGTTGGAGCACCAAGATGACACTGCTTTGAAGAATGTTGTACACTCGCCACCAACATCAATTTTGAGAAGGACATGTTGGGATTACCCCAATTAGACGATTCCTATGTCGACGACCTCAAATTTTTCTTTGCAAGCTTTGAGCTGGCATAGTAACTCAAAGAAGGCCAGAAAATAGATTGAGAATCTGACTCTCGATGAGCTTAGCATCGCATTTCTTGAAAAATTAAGGCTAAATCAGAATAGGGAAGGTCCAATGAACCAACATCTCTATCCAAGGATAGAATTGGTTTGGTTTGGTGTTCGATTTGTAGGAAAAAACAGATAAGTACAGAATTTCCACTTCTAAGGCCTCTACCTTTGATGTATTGTGCGCATTGTATGTAGTTGGGAATCCATGGTATTAGTATGTGACATCATTATGTGCCAGTACGTGCAACCATAACAATAAGCACAATTTCCACAACTATCAGTGGACGGGAGTAGAGTAAACTATCTTTAGTATTACCAGCACCCCCTATTCATGGGAATGTGAATCAGGGCACTCATGTGTCTAATCTGAAAAACCAATCTAGGGGAATGTATAAGATACCTTATGTATCTATACCACCACCAGTACTGCCACAACCCACCAGCACTTAATTTGACACCGCTCACAATCAAGTGGCTATTGAGGATTTGTCAGATGTAGACTACTCTAGAGAACCAATGATGAATATTGATTACCCTGATGAAGTTCTAAAGATCACTCTTGAATATTACATCATGCAAGGAGGAACACCAGTGCATGTGTTTCAAACCATGATGCAATGGAAGGGAAGGGACAAGAATGCTATGAAGAGAACCCCATTACAGTGCTACCACTACCAAGGTCCTTATTATGTGGCCAGATATCCCCGCAAGTTGGCCTCAACAAGCTAAGAGGTGGTGTAAAATATTGCAAAACCTAGTACAAGATGTGTAAAATGTGGAATAGATCACCTCTTTAAGGATTATCCTTAGACTTCTGCCAACCCTACCACATGACTCCGTATGATGAGTGTTCAGCTGGGATTTATTATTGTACCTCTTAAGGTCTTAACATGATCTCAAACATGACTGATACAACAAGAATAAACTAAGAATCATACTTCTAACTCGGCATTCAAGGCTGGAAGGAGAAGAAGACTGAGGAAGGTAGGAACATATGAATCATAGGTGACTATACAGGCTGGGTCTGATGAGGAACTATCAAAACCATAACCACACAGTATCCAGCCACCAGGAGAAACCACAATCTTAGCAAAAGAAGGGTAAAGTTGGCATGGAGAATTGACCACTCCAAAGGGAGTTCGATACTATCCCAATGCGCAACTAGAAATTGAAAAATTGGGGGCTATAATGGCCTTAGTCTAGCAAAGTCCAGATAAATTTTACGAGAGATTAGACCCAAATTTGCAAGTAGCTTTCTCAACCAAGCTACCTCACATGCTACCATAGCAGCACCTCTGTACTGGATAGAGCAACCGTAGGCTGCTTCTTGTTGCTCCAAGTCACAGCAGCACTCCCCAAAGAAAACATGAAGCCACTAGTAGATCTTCTATCTGAGATACTACCAGCCCAATCAGCATCTGTGTACCCATGTACACATCTCTGTCCCAGTTTCATAGAATAGTCCACAATGAAAAGTAGACCTCACATATCTCAGTATGCATCTCAATGCACCCAAATGCAGCTTCCGAGGAACCTGCATAAACTGACTCACCAACCCAACAACATAGCTCAAATCTGGCATGGTGATCGTCATGTAGATCAAGCTTCCTACTATGCGCCTATACATAGTAGGATCCTCCAAAATCTCTCCTAAATCTGCACTCAACTTGCCATTCTGATCCAATGGCACTAAGATAGGCTTACAGCCTGTCATACCATACTTCGACAACATGTCCAAGCCATATTGTCTCTGCAGTAATCTTATACCATGTGGTGACCTAATCACTTCAATGCCCAAGAAATATCTGAGCTTCCCTAGATCCTTCATCTCAAACTTCTATCTAAGCAAGATCTTTACATCAAAGATCTCTGCATCATGGTCCCCTGTAATGATCAGATCATCTACATAGATGACAAAAAGCACAACCCCTCTATCACTGTGTCTCACATATAGCGAGAAATATGCATTGTGGCTACATGAAAGCTAATAGTGACAAGATATTGAGAAATCTTGTCAGACCATGCTCTTGGTGCTTATTTTAAGCCATACAAGGCTTTCTTCAACCTGCAAACATGCTCGGGGTGACTCACATCCTCATAACCAGGTGGCTGCAACATATACACCTCTTCCTGCAAATCCCCATGCAAGAATGCATTCTTTACATCCATCTGATGTAAAGACCATTTCTTTGACGCACCCACTACTATCACAACTCTCACTGTTGCCATCTTGGCAACTGGGCTGGAAGTTTTCTCATAATCAATGCCATATGTCTGCGCATATCCTTTGGCTACCAATCTAGCCTTATACCTGCTTATGCTTCCATCACTGTTATGTTTTACTTTGTACACCCACTTGCATCCAATGGCTTTCTTGCCTTCAGAATCCCAAGTCTCATTTCCATATAGTGCATCCATCTCCTCATCCATAGCTTTCTCCCAACACACATTTTCAATAGCCTCACCAATGCATGTGGGCTCTACAACCTGTACAACTTTTGCCATGTATGCATAGTGATGTGCCACTCACATAACCATCATAGGTAAATCTCTGCACAGGATTCTTCACTCTCCCAGCAGATCTTCACAGCTTTGCATTCATGGCTTCCATAGCCTTCTTTACACCAGGTGTTCTCATAGCTGGTATCCCAAGATTCTCATCAAGGCTCATCTTTCAGCCACTAGACTCTCCATCAACATGAGAATGTCGTGCAAAAATGTCAGGCATACTAAGGGGCTCAACCACTTTCTCTTTGCCTTTATGTGATGTACTAATCACATTTGCAGGACTGGTATTATGACGTAGCCTACCACTTTCTCTTTGCCTTTATGTGATGTACTAATCACATTTGCAGGACTGGTATTATGACGTAGCCTACCACTCCATGGTCTATCAACTGGACCACTATATGAGAACTCTCCTGGTCCACTCAAAGACTGTGATTGCTGACTTGTATTCTGTGCAACCACATTTCCACTCACATCAGCCCCAACAGCTTCTTTTCCAGCAACATACCAACTGATCATCTCATAAAAAACAACATCCCTGCTTACCCTCAACTCACGTGTAGCAGGGTTATAACACCTGTATCCCTTTTGCTCAAGGGAATATCCAATAAACACACATTTTTTAGCTTTTGGATCCAACTTAGTTCTCATCTCATCTGGCACATGCACATATGCAATGCATCCAAAGACTTTCGGATGTGACAAATCAGGTTTTCTGCTAGTAAACCTCTCCTCTAGAGTTACATCATGTATGGCTGCAGTTGGAGTCCTATTCATGATGTAAACTGCTGTAAAAACAGCCTCAGCCCAATAGCTATGCGGCATATTGTTCTCTCCCATCAATGCTCGCGCAATCTCAGCAATGTGTCTTTTTTTCCGCCCAGCAACTCCATTTTGCTGCGGAGTGTATCTACATGTAAACTGTCTCTGAATACCATTCTTCTTCAAAAATTCAGAGCTCATTACTCTCCCCCTCCATCTGACCTTAGGCACTTTACATGTTTCCCTGTTTACTTTTCAACCATAACTCTGAAATTCTGAAAATGAGTGAACACCTCACTCTTCTCCTTCATGAAGTATACCCACACTTTCCTTGTGTGGTCATCAATAAATGTCACATAATACCTGCAGCCTCCCATAGACATGGTCTTCGTAGGACCCCATACATCTGAATGTACAACATCTAGTGCATTTCTGCTCACATTTCTGTCACCTGGAAATACATGCTTTGTTTGCTTTCTAAATTGGCATGTTTCACATATTTTCTGCATACCTTCAACTTTAAACTTTGGCAGCCCTGTCACAATTCCTTTAGTCTGCATAGACTTCATTCTCTGCACATTCACGTATCCAATTCTTTTATGCCAAATGTCTGTGTCTGCAACAATTCCCTGAACCATTTGTAAACATCGCAGCACTCACTTCAGGCATGTTTACATTCAATGTAAACATTCTGCCCACTCTGTTGCCTTTTGCAACAGGTCCTGATTTCACCATGCTGACCAAATGGAAACCCCCACACACATGGCCTAGGGCATGTGTATCCCCCCCTAAACACAAGGATGCGAAAGGCTCCTACACTGGCCTAAAACTCAAGAGGCTGAACTATTTCTCAATGTTTGCAATAGAATGGCATTCCAACTTAGACTATGCACTTGTCAAGGAGAAGATTCCAACAAAGCAGAAGGCCAAGTGCACACCATAGAAACCCATCAAGAAGAAGAAAACATACCTTGGGGATTACTGCTAGATGAAGAAAAAGTGCAAAACAAAAAGGTGTACTTCTCATAATCACATCTCGTGCATTACACGACGACGAGGATGTCCAGGAAAACCTGTAGCATATGAATAAAGGGGCAGAGGTAATTGACTGCCGTGTCAATACCAAGATTGTGCCAAATTCTTGGCCACATATGATCAAGGAACAAAAGGGATATAGTAACCTGCCCTAAAAATACCAGTCTTGGTCATAGAACAATTAATCAGAGATGCTTTACAATTGCCAAAAGGGGAGAGGCCCACTTATTTAAGTAAAAAGGGAAACAAGGTGAAAAAACTAGCATGTTGTAGCCCTCAAAGAAGGGAAAGTGAGCTATTGAAAATACAAGTAATGGTTTTAGGTATGCCAGTGAAACAAGGAGAAAAAACTATGTCGAGGGAGATGCGTAGCCCTCATAGAAGGGAAAGTGAGTTGCTGAAATTTCAACCAATGGTTTAGGTATACCGTCCACTAGGCTCATTACAGAGATTTTGCAAGCCCAAGGGGGACAACTGTAATGTGCAATGTGTTGATAAAAATGATCATAGTGCCCAGTGTGTTGCAAAAGCATGTAGGACAACAATTGACTACCACTTTGCCTATACAACAAGTCACAATAGAAAGTAAAGTCACCACCTCTCAAAAAAACAAGAGAGTTGAACTAGCCTTGGGCGAGGAAGATGCACTCTTGCCAAAGCGGCCACTCTTGGAGAATAGAAGAAATTTGATAAAAAGCCATGCATGTCAATAATACATGAGTTTCCTATTGATATAATGTACATAGAAAAGCAATATGTAATCGAAAAATTGACACATGAACTAGGAACATTTCCTATCATAGACAAATACATCACCTCGCCAAACTACCTTGCTAATGATAGCACAAAGGATGCATCTTAGGAGGCAATGGTAGGGGGATCTTAACATTTTGGCAGTCACTATTGGAAAGAAACCAATACCTGTTGCAAGCTACCAAAATAAAAAAGCTTTAGGAAACCATCAATAAGCAGTCATCAGGAATAGCTGAATGCCCGAGAAGGCTCAAATCTGAGCGTACGAATCTGAGCATACGAATCTGAGCACCCATCAGTTTCCTTCATCTTCCCGGTTGAAAGCTCCCCAAGATATTGCCTCCACGAGCTGCTAGAGCTCCTCCACTGGCAGGAGGTTTAGCTCCACACAAAAAAAAGTGATAAATTTGACCTATTCTACACCACAAAAGTGACCTACTCTTGTTTGCCAAGCTCTAGATACCATGTTAGAATTCGTGGTGCTCATGCTAGATCAACTATGTGGAGGAGAGACTCACAAAATACAAGAAAATATCTTGCTTATTAAGTTGCTCAAAATACAACTAGGCTTCTTGCTCCATACAAAATGCCTTCTAGCTCTACCTTTAAATAGATGAGCTAGTGGACCTTAAGTCCCTTCACACACACACCCTTCTCCTCCCCTTTTACATAACCTTAGTCTCTTAATACTTATTCATACTTGGACGTCCAAAAACTTGCTTGGTCATTGGCAAGCTTTTCTTATAATATAACATTTGTTGATCATGTCTTCAAATGTCGTATGCATGTAAGATGGCATGAATCTAAGTTTGTGGTAATATTGTGTGACTACATCTTCCCCTAGCCCCTTGTTAAGAAACTTCATGCATTCTCTATTGAATGTGTAGATATAATCATCTTGATGATCAATTGAAGAACCTAACTATTGCCATGACCACTGGATCTAGAATATTCCACCAAGCTTTGATTATTATCAACATTATATAACTATATTATAGGTTTAAATTATCAAAGTTGTTATGTTGAAAGAAGGGAAAATTCAAGCAATCATGGGAATCTCTATCTTTGTGAGCTCTAAATTATTCTTCAATTAACCTTATTTTTATTGGCATATTGGGTCCACCTACAATGCCCCTGGAGATCTTTTGTAAATGTTGGCAAACTATGGTATTTTGGGGAAGTGCATTCTCCATGTTGGTTGAATGCCATAATAGTCTGCCTTGTAATTGCCAATTAGCATTTGGCTTTATTTCTTCATATCCTCCTCTCTCTACTCCATAGCGTTTTTGCTAAAATACATTGTACTTCGAGGAAGTGCATTGTCCATGTTGGCTAAATGTCGTAATAGTCTACCTTGTAATTTCCATCAGCATTTGGCTTTATTTCTTCATATCCTCCTCTCTCTGCTCATAGTGTATTTACTATGCTATCTTTTATAAAAATAATTGATCATGTATATTAAAATTTTGAGTTCAAAAATATTTTCAAGGTTCAGATTAGCTAGCTTGGTGTGCCGAGCCACATGTCCCATAAGGTTCCCTCTTGGCATTAATTCCAACATTTCTGGCCTTGGAGTTTTGACGAGATAAGGTAACCATGGTGGCTGTCTATCTATTGTTGTGAATAGGCTTTAGGCAACATCGATGTTATTAGATCAAATGGTATGATCTACTACAAGGCTTTCATCATCATGAGTTTGGGATTTAGCGAACGAGTTACCTATTTTGATTATCAATTCATATTCACTTCCCGGCATGTCTAAGATAATATCTGTTCTTTAAGAAATTGTTAGATCTTTAGACATAGGTTCTCGTTATGGTGGATTGGTTGCAATTATCAGCATTTCTTCCAACAACTCCTTGGGGTCGAGTGTGTTAGTGGGAAAATCAAAAATTGGGAAAGAAGAAGAAGAAGAAGGGTTGGAATCTCTCTCGTTGTTAGTATTCTCTCCCTTCTTAACTTCTATGCTTTCTTGAGCTAGGGAAAGCATTGTCCTATAGATGGTGTAAGTGTATTCTTCTTTTTATTCTTTATCCTCTCCCTCTTCATCTGGGTTGAGTGGTAGTGTTTTTGAAAAGCCAAATGCATCATGTATGCAATGTATGTCCTCCTCTTCATAAAAAGTAGGATATTCAATATGATCTTGATCAAAGTAATATACTAAAGTAGTAGTTAAATATTTTAAATGTGCAGCGACGATATCAAATAGATTAAGTATACCATTTGGATTATACATGGTGTTGTTGGGCATTAACATGTGTTAGTATGTATCCCAAGCCTTATACCAACCCTCAGATTGCATCCACTCTAGGCTTCTTTGCACCTTCAGAAGGGGAGCTGTAGAAGATTTTATTTATGGTTTCATTAGTTCTAAAAGATCTTCCCCCTCTTAAAAGTTAGTGGACTACAAAAGTACTCTATAGGGAGAAATGATAGCTCTTTTAGTTTTAAATCCACATGGAATACAACCATTATTATAGTGGGGTAAATATATCTAGTAGTATTTTGTTTACTTAATGCTATATCCCCCCAAGTTAGTTCTTCATTGATGTTAATGTTAAATTGATATATATATATATATATATATATATATATATATATATATATATATATATATATAGAGAGAGAGAGAGAGAGAGAGAGAGAGAGAGAGAGAGAGAGAGAGAGAGAGAGAGAGGGTCAGTGAAGTTAAAAATAGTGTGAAGGTTTGGAGAGGGGATTTTGGGGCAAAAGATCTACCAACAATGTTGCCCTTTCCCCATCAAGTTTTCTATTAAATCATTAGGCTATGTGGGTGGCATCATTTGCTTTGTCTTTGAGATAGGATTTGTTGGAGTTGTACTAGTTTTGCTTCCTTTCTTTTAACGATTGGGTAATAGGTCTTCTCTATTTTGTCAATTGGTGTTTGCTAGCTCTTCTTTCTCTTGGGGTGAGAGCATCAAACTATGTTTTGCAACTTTTTGCGATGTCTTCCTTGGGCATTTGTGATTTGACTATTTAAATTGGTGCAGTGATATCTTGATGGATTTTGATCGCAACATCCTTCTCATGTAGCATATTAGCTACCATAGTCTTCACCATTTGCAGTTCTTTATTTAGCCCTTCACATGTATCTACATATAATTTCCTAGCATGGGATTTTTCTTGCTCCATTTTTTCTAGTTGTTTCTTGTGGATGTGTGTTTTATTAAGTTGATATTGAGTTCTTATGGCTATGTGTTTTATTAAGTCGATATTGAGTTCTTCATTTTGTAACATGTTATGAGAATTTACCCTTACTTCCTTAGCTTCCTCCAACTGATCCAACAAACTCTGGACTTTTATGTTGGCATTGTTTGTGACCTCAATGAGCAACGAGTTGCAAGGTGTGTGTGGCTTGTATACTTTGCATCATGCATAATTACAACTCTCCATGAAGTTCTTGTAATAAGAATACATGGTAGCAAAAGCTAGATCAGCACAATACAAAGCATTAAATAACAAAAAAGAAGTGGAGAGTAAATAATATTATTGCTTGCAAAAAATTAATCACAAACTGATGCCACATGTGTGCTCTGGTGGGTAAGGAGCTCTCATGGCGATCTAGGTAAACTCTAGACAGAGGATGTATTGCTTATAAGAGTGCTTGAACACAATTAACTTGTTAACTAAGGCTGCAAAACTAGTCTATATATAATACCCAGGGTCGGCATGGATGTAGGTCAGTCCCACATTGGCCAACCCATGACTTGGTCAAAAATGACCAACCAACCACATCATCGCCATATTAGACTACAACAGAGATTTGTAGGGATAATGGGCAGCTCCCACGATTATTTGAGATTATCTCGGCTCATTAATGGGCCTCAAAAACCCAAGAACAGAGTGTGTCCTATTATCCAACACTCATTAATGCAGTCACATAGTCCACACAAGAATCCTTCCTACTTGGCAGAGTACAAAGTCTACCTAGGTCATCTCCTAACCATCTGACCACATTGTAGTGTCTAAATTAGGAATTTCTACATGCTTGGGTGCTCACCACAAATGGCTACTCCTTATAAAGGGGCCTTACAAAATATAGCACATCTGTAAATCACAAAAAAAAATGGGGGATCATTGAACAAATCATTTTCTAACACCCCTCCCCCTGAATGTCCACCCATAGGTGAACTACCTCTTTAGTCCAATGACGAGTCAATGAAGATGGCAGTTTAGTAAATCTCTCCCCATAGCCTTTTTGAATATGTCTACACAATTCTTTGTCGTTGGGTGGTGCACAAGATTCACCTCTCCATAGATAATAAGCTCACGAACATAATGATACTGTACCTCAACATGTTTCGTGGTGCGAGCATGAAACATCGGGCTCTTGGCAAAGCCATACAACTCTAATTATCACATAACAATAGTGTCACTCCCTTAAGATCAACACCCATGTCTGCTAAGATTCTCCTGAACTAGACTGCTTCACATGAAGCAAGCATGCTACCTTCTTGTACTTAGCCTCTGTAGAAGAAAGTGCCAATGTAAGCTGCTTCTTTTGCTAATCCAAGATGTAATTCCAAACCCAGTAAGAAAACAAAACTAGAAAACAGATTTCCTGCTATCACAATATTTTGCCCAATATGAGTCACAAAATTTAGGTAAGGAATTACCGAATTTGTAAAAGATATGACATACCTAATGGTACCTTTGATGTATTTCAACACTTGCATCTTTGCCTTTCAACGGTTCTGTTCGGGGCTGATTTAAGAACCTGTTAAGGACACAAATTGTAAATCTTTGATGTTAGGTTATGTATTGCATAGGAAAATCAAACTCCACACTAACTTCATTCAGAATTTCTCCTGCATACTTTTGCTAAGAAATGAAGATTCCATTTGACTCTTGCCAAACCTCTATCCCCAATAGAAATGTATAATCCCAAGGTTTATCATATCAAATCTCCATTGTTTGTTAGATCTTCAAAATTTCTCCTGCATACTTTTGCTGAGAAATGAAGTATTGCCATATAAACAACTCCAACTTCGCTTTAGCACCGTTCTTAGAATCCTTCTAAGGCTTCAAAGTACCATTCTTCTCATTTGCTTCCTTCAATCTACATGTTTTGACCACATGACCAGGCTTGTCATAGTAGAATACTTTACCCTATATTTCTTCATCTTTTTAGAAGCATTGGGATTACTGGATCCCTTCCCCTTTCCTTTCTTTACGTTTGTAGAGAATGCCATATTGCTACCATCTCTGGCTTTAAAATGCATCCCCTCCTCCACTAGCATTGTGCCAAAATTGTCAAAAGTAAGAGGTGGGTTAGACACCTACGTGTTCTTAATGAGGTCATCAAACTATAAAACTTTAGGGGTAACACTCTGATGCTCCTATGTGTCAACTCTTCACTGTTCTTAGTGATCCCCATAGCTGCCATTTGATTTTACGGATTCTTTATCTGCTTTGTGAACTACTCAGCTACGTTTTTGCATTAGAATGACTTTCTATTTTTGTAAGCTGATTCTCAAGGTTTTGAATTCTTATCTGATTCCTCTTCTCATACTAGTTCTTTAGAAATTTCCATGCTTTAGAAGCTATGGTAGAATGATGAATCAAGGTCATCATCATGGACACCATGCACTCATCCTTCTCATCCACAGTCATGGCATTGTGGGATCCATTCGAGAGATACACTAAAATGTGGACACATGTTTCTTACACTAACCAACCCTCTACCATGCTTCCTTTTAGCCTAGCTCTTTGCCTAACAAAATTATTCAAGGTCTTCATGAAATGCTCAAGGAATAACATCCATCGAGCATGCATAACACTACACACCGACACTTCATCTATCAAATGTACTACAAGATGTAATTGACTAGTGAGGATAGTTCTTGGGAGGTTTTCTTCTATCATGCACACTGCCTCCACTACCATTACTCGGGCTGCAATCAAGTGTGGATGGGTGGATATCCTTGGAACTTATGTACCAAAAATGGAGTTGAGTCCATTTAATTAGCATGACATGTCTTACAAACTAGCACAACAATAAAATAAAGCCATGTTAGAATTTTAATTTTTTATACCTCACCACTCTCCCCATTTTGTAGATGGCCTCGTGCACTTTTTGATCTCCACACTCATAGGCATATGGGAAGAATGAACTATGTAACACAAAACATTTCAATCAATGTTATGTAATTACCATCATGAAGCTTATATAAGTAATTACCATCATTTCAATCAATGTTATGTAATTACCATCATTTCCTTATCTTCTACCCTTAGAGGATGTGGGGGGAATCCTTTTGATGGAACAAACTTATCATAATCAAATGGAAAAAATTGGTGATGGTCTTCATACATGACCTTCTTGAGATGCATCAGCCATGATGTAACAAGTGATGGTCCACAAATCGAACAAGCATTGTGACTGGATGTTGTGAGTCCTAATTATGCACAATGCACAAATAAAATATATTTAGAGCCAACTCATGTTTGATAATTCAAATCAAATGGAAGGTGATTGAGAATAAAAAATATATTGGAGCACTCTCCATATCCCAGAAAGTCATTCATTATCCAAATTAAAATTGTCTTCACCTTCATGCTACATTGTGTAAACAATTGAGACACATCATGTACTTGGATGCCACGCCATAGTGTCTCAAGATCCTCGATCAAAGGTTTAAGGTGCACATCCATGTTCTTGACCTTGTTCTTTCTAGACACAAGAAGATGAACCTTTGTTGACTTCCAAGGGAGGAGGGAGTGTTCTTTCTAGACACAAGAAGATGAACCTTTGTTGACCTTGTTCTTTCTAGACACAAGAAGATGAACCTTTGTTGACTTCCAAGGGAGGAGGGAGATTGTAGTTCACTACTATCACTGGCCATGTGGTCCATGATATTGATTTGAGACCAAATGGATTGAATCCATCCATACCCAATCCAATTCTATAAGTGACATGGCTTGTCCTTGAATTCTAACCACTCCTCTTCTATGTGTTGCAATGGCGGTGAACCTGAAGAACCCTCATCGTGCCATCGGTGGAACGAGTGTGTGTATACTGTCACGAGTTTGGCAATAGACTTGCACTAGAACATGAGTTTGGCAATAGACTTGCACTAGAACATGTGTTGAATGTGGGGTATGATAGGAAAATGCTTGAACACCTTTTGAGGAATCATTGTACCTTGCAAATCCCTTTGGTAACAAGACTCTCCACATTTTGGACATTGAGTTGCATCTTTATGAGCACCTTGAAATAGCACACAATCATTCACACATGCATGTATATGTTTGTAATCCATGTCTAGTGTCATCAATACTCTCCTAGCATGCACCCTTGTGCTTGGCATCTTGTTGTCAAAGGAAGCATATTCTTCATGACCCTACAAAGGGTTTAAAAGAATTTCAAATATTATTTATAAAGGGATACTAGTATGTCAAAATTGTAAAATGCTAACCACAAACGCTAAGGACTCACCTGAAAGAGGCATGTAACACTAGAATTTCTCCATCCATTTATGGTTTGCAAGTTTAGTAACTCCAAGGTTGCACGAAGGGTGGAGTATACACACCCGTCATATAGTGGAGTGCAAGCGGCTTGTGGCAATTGATCTCATCAAGTGTGGCTTCAGGATCCTCCTCTCTTTCTTTCTCAAAGTCATCCATCATCTTGGCCATGCCCAAATCTTCATTGACTTCATGTGCCATTGATGGGGGCATTTTTTCCTCATGTCGAGCATGCAGGCTCACTCCAATTGAATCATGGAGGTCTCTAAAGAATTTATGTAGTCATCCACTAAACACGGAGTAGTTAGGCATAGAATCCCTCATTCTATGACATATCTCCTCCTAGTCCTCGTCCTAAAAAACATGGACTACCTTATGAATACCTAAATCATGTGCATAAAAACTTGTGATAGTGAATATATACACTCACCAAACTCTCTGGACACCATACATCTTTGAAACGATTGTAATCTTGCACATGCTAAATTTGATTCATTGTAAACACACGATTGTTCCCTTGTATCTCTTGCATGGACATGGAATCTTTTGATGTAACCACTCATGCTAACTTTGCATAGGTTTTATGTCATCGTCAAAAGAAGAAGGTGTCAATAATTGTCTATGCATAGTTGGCACTTAAAAAGCAACATCCAAAATACAAGTGTGTGAACACTCCATTCCATTTCATTAAACACAAAATCAACTCTCTAGAATCTACCAAAAATAGTTCTCTAGATTTTTTCCCAGTACGCAGCTGCTATGGGAACGGCTATGCACATGGCTAAACCCACACCCAACAGCCATGTACTGGGAAAAAAATCGGATACCTCCCTCTCGTATGCTGCACAGCGTGCTTTTGTTTTCTTGAGTTGTCTTCTCCTTGCTTTGGATGCTTTTGGAGTAGGCTATGGCTATGGCTAATCCATTATTGCATATTAAGCTTTATGTATTATTACATTAATACATAAAGGTTAATACATAAAGCTTAATGCATAATGCATTAAGCATAAGCTTAAGGTTATGCAATAATGCATTATTACATAAGCTTTATGTTTTGTTGCATTAAGCTTAATGCATAATACATTAATACATTAATCTTACTACATAATGCATTATTGCATAAGTTGTACATGCAATATTTTATAAAGCTTTATGCAATAATGCATTAAGCATAAGCTTAATATTCATAAGCTTAATGCATAATACATTAATACATTAAGCTTTACATTAAGCTTATGTAATAATGCATTAATCTTATGCCTAATGAATTATTGCATTAATCTTATGTAATAATGCATTAATCTTATGCCTAATGAATTATTGCATAAGATTTATGTATTTATAAGTTTATGAATTTTGCATTCTTAAGCTTATGCATAAGCATTAAGCATTATGTATAAGCATAAGGGCTATAGCTTAAACTTTACTTATTTTTTCTTTTTGTGGCTAGGTTCTCCTCTTCTTTGGCTAGGTCAAGGCAATCTTCTCCTAACTTCCTCAACTATGTACAAGCTTCTAAAAAGGATGAGGTGAGCCCTTGACTGAACTCGTAAATTTTTTTTTTGCACCTTCGGGTGTTGGAGATTATTTGAGTTTTTTTTGCCTATGTATAATGCTTAAGCTTAATGTATTAAGCATATGTATTAATGCTTAATGCATTAAGCCTATGCATTAATTCTTAATGCATTATACATAATGCTTAATAGCTTAATATATAATGTATTAAGCTTAATGTATTACGCTTAATGCATAATGCAATGTGCATAATGCATAATGCATTATGCCTAATGCATAATGCATAGTGCATTAAGTATTAATGCATTATGCTTAATACATAATGTAATAAGCATTAATGTGTTATGCTTAATAGCTTAATGCATAAGCATAATGCAATATGCATTAATGCTTAATGAAATATACATAATTCATATATTTCATTAATGCTTGATGAAATATACATAATTCATAATGCATTATGCATAATGCATAATGCAATAAGCATTAATGCATTAAGCATAATACAATAATGCATTACGCTTAATGTGCAATAAGAATTAATGCATTAAGCATAATGCAATAATGCATTAATGCAAAATGTCTCAAGCTTATTACATTATGCATAATGTCTCAAGCTTAATGCTTAATGCATAGAGCATACACATGCTACAAGATATGTATGCTCTGTGTGAGCTATGTAATGTTTTTATGCCGAAAGCTTTTTATGTAATGTATGCTCTATGTGAGCTATGTTTTAATGTTTTTATGTAATGTTTCTATGTATATAGATGTGGCCATCATGGGGAGCATTAACAATGGACCAAGATCTGGTATATGGAGGGGAATCCTCTAGTGTCATTCCCATACCCATAGATGACCCAGGTTTACAACGTGTTTTAGATGCATAGGCAGCTTGCAACCGCTTGAACACTAGATACGAGGTCGAGAAACTGTGTCGCTCAGGCTTACCCCCCACCTTTTATGTGCCTCACATGTCAGCTATCCCACAGTCTCCCACATCTATGCATCCCACCACCTTCCCTACCTCTCTCACTTCTACTCTACCTACCCCTCACACTTCCACTTTCCCCACTCCTCGTCCTTCAGCTCCTCTTGGTTCTCAGTGCACTCCTGTCCCATCTAGCATGCGGCATCCTCACAATGCCACTCAGGTGGTGATAGCTCAAGGGCTTCTTAGAGCCATCAGGTGATCTAGTAGTGGGAGAGGTGGGTGTGGTGGATGCTTTGGGGGAGGTGCATGGTCACCTTTGCCTATGGTGACAGCAGATGACACGCCGGGAGGGTGTGGGATGATTTACTATACCCCTGATGAGGAGGGAAAGCCTTATATGGATGACACGGATGGAGGGCTTAGTATACCTTCCATCATTTAGTAAACCAAACCTATAAGGACGTCTTCAAACCATAGGGAGAATAGAAAGACAGAGGCTTCATGTATATGGTGCAGTGCATGCATGAGTAGTTCCCAAACCCACCACACGCATTTTTTCGATGAGAGTGGGCAAGGATTTCACATTATAAAGATCCTCAATAATAGGAGGCCTCGTGTAAGGAGGTGCACAAAACAGGGGAAACAAATTCTCGCCAATTGCAAAATTAAGGACTAGGAGAAGGCGAAGAAGGAAGCCAAGGGGGGGGGGGGGTACTCAACACCCTCAACAAAAGGTGGCACATGCGAGTCAACTGCTAAAGTATGGTGTGACAAAGTATGGATCCGGAGTAAAGGCAGGCTGGCTCGCACAATTTGTAAGTTTCTTCTTTGCCATTTTTCACTAAGTTTACTTCATGTGTCGTCGTGATTTTCATATCTCATGGATGTTGACATTTGCTGTAGGAAAGGATAACAGGTCACCCCCCAACGTCTGCGGCGGAGAATAGGTACCACAAGCATCACAATGAAGTGGACACTTGGGAGTGGTGTTTTTCACTGAAAACGAATATTTAATGAGCTTAGCAGGGAAACTTGGTGAGACTCTAAACTTGAATTTTAATTATCACCCAACTTATTTTGCTTGTGGCTAACTTGTTTGCATTTTATTTCTATTTAACGTAGGAAGACGACGATGCTGAAAGTGACGTGATGATGAAGGTGGTGGTGCACGTAGTGAAGATGCAGGCAAAGATGATGCATTAATTTAATTAGTTTTTGATGTCTTCATCTTTATGTAATTTTTGGACATGAACACCTTATGTAATTTGCAACTATGTATGTAATTTACAATATAATCCATGACATTATTGTATTGCAATTATTTTTTGTGTTTTAAGTGTTCCTAAAAAAAGTTTAAATAATGTGATTAAAAAAATAGGGACAGAATGGGGGAGAGATGTAGGGACACATGTCCCCACATATCTCACCCATTCTATCCCTGTTTTGTTTTTTAGATAGTCCATTGCTATATAGGTGCCTAGATATATGCAGTTATGTGCATGGCTATATACATTGTTGTACACGCAGTTATTTGTATGGTTAATCACGCGGCTATAGCCGCGTGCTCGCCGCATTCATAGCCACGTTCATAGCCATGTTCATAGCCATGCTAATAGGCACATGAATTTTTTTTTCATTTATAGATTCTTTTAAATTACTACGGTGCTTCACGTGGATGTACTCTTCGTTTGTTGTAGTGTATCAATCACTATTACTATATAGCAGACATTGTTGCTATATAGCTCAATGAAAATGCTATACATATAAATTGCTATATAGTAGACATTGTAGCTATATAGCTCTATGATGCTATATACCATTGTAACATTTGCTATATAGCAGCACTGCTACAAACCTTTTAGACACACGATGACTTAGATATGCCATACTTTAAATCTGGGAGAGTTCTATACAACTGTATAGTAGTGCTATATATCATTGCTATATAACAGTGATATATAGCACTTCTATATAGTTGTTATATTTAGCACATCTATATAGTAGGGCTAGAGCTATATGTTATATGTTACATGTTACATGTTACATAGCACTGATACATGTATACTTTTAAACACTTAGATATACCATGCCTTACTGCTGGTAGAGTCCTACGTAGCTGTCTAGTAATACTATAAAGAATATAGCTCTATGGGAACAATATATACCACTGTAATAACCACTATTCAGTAGACACTATTTGTATGAAGCACCATAGGAAGTGCTATATAGTAGATACCGTTGGTGTAGAGTAGAATAGCATATGCTATAAAGAATATATAGTACTACCAAATCTACATAGCACAGAAGCAAGTGTAAGATAGAGAGACACTTGCTATATAGACAAATATAGCAAGTTCTCTATTTGTATGTAGCAGTCATTGAGATTATAAAGCAATATAGCATAGCAATCATTATTGGTATAGGTCCTTGTACCAAGAGTATATACATAGTACTAATCATTGTTATATATTACTATTGGTATAGGGTCTTGTATCAAGAGTATATATATAGTACTAACCATTGCTACATAGCACTTTATATCCAGTGCTATATTGCCCTCAAATGTATAGTAGTAACAAATTAAAGAGAAATATAACAAGTACTATATATCACCCGGTCAAGTCCTTGTATAGTTCTCTCCTCACATTGTAATGTTTCATCTTCTGCTTACGAAGGGGTTTAGAGCATGTGAAATAAGACTTTATCCATAAGCTTGCAAGCCCACAAGCCAGTAACCTAGCAAGCCCATGAGCCTGCGAGCTCACAAGTCTATAAGCCTACAAGCCTAACTATAAACCCTCAAGCCAACAAGCCCCTTACCTCACTAGCCCACAAGTTTGCAAGCCTAGAAGCCTGCAAGCTGACAAGTTGACAAACCCACAAGCCCTTAACCCAACAAGCCCCTTAGCTCATTAGCCCACAAGTTTGCAAGCCTAGAAGCCAGCAAGTTGACAAGCCCTCAAGCCTACAAGTCTCCAAGGCCCCAAGCTGGTAAGATCGCAAGCCACAACCCTTAAAGCTAGCAAGTCCCACAAGTCCACAAGCCGGTTAGCCGCTGTGTCGCTGGTAAATGCCCAAGTCTACAAGCTGGCAAGTCCGAAAAATTTGATAAGCCGACAAGCCCCATGGTCTCTTGTATACAGAAGAGCGTATATATAGAACCTGTTATACAAGTATATATAAGAGATCATTATGCAAGTATACTATGCATATATATGTATAAGATCTCTTATACGATCTCTATGCATGCATAAGGGCTCTCATGCATTGTGATGTACATGAAAAAAGGGAAATCAAAGAAAACATGTGAGACCCCTCTGCCCCCTCCGCGCACCGGATTCCCGGTAGCTAGCAGCGGAAGTAGCTTCATCTTGCACGGGCAGGGTTTCCCACTTGGGGCCTTGCCCTCGAATGTCCAGACACGAGACTAATGTGGTGGTCATTTCGAAACCAAAACAGGGAAAATTTCCCTTGCCCGAAAAACAGGGACGATTCCACCTTTTTGATTTTCTTAACGAATTTTCTAACGGGGTCAAGAGGCTGAACTATCCTTCACCTGATTAAACCAGATAGAAAGAAAAATATTACAGACTTAACTTGAAGAAATTAACGCTTTTTTCCTAACCGAAATCAGGCACAGCCGTTGATTAATCATTTGAGAAGTCTTCAGGTTTTTATTTAACTACTCAAGTTCTAAGCATATTCTTATTATTCAATTTCATTATTAAAACTCCACTGATTCCAGCCTAACCCCATTCGGCCCATGGGTTAGCCACCACCCAACCACTGGAATCGGTAGAACTAGACAATTACTCACCCACCCATAATTGAATGCCTTTCTTAACTTTTGCTTTCGAATACAGATACGCACACACTCCTCTTTAAAACTTTAACTTATAAAACAATCCATTGACAAACAGTTATTGGTTACAGATGTCATAACTCAAAATTTCCATCCAGTCCCTTGTTTCTCCAAAAAAATAGTATCCCTCTGGACTCTCCGTTGAGACTAGCTGGTCAGCCAACGAGATCTAGTAACAGATTACAATAGTCATTCGTCCATCATACATATCTTCCACGACATACGCATGAGCGTCCTAGGCACCGCGAGCCTGTGCATCGCCTGGTCAGAACCTTCCAGGATCCTCCTTAGGTGTCCTGGCACTTCACTCAGGGACCGCTTCGTCGGCCCTCGTCTATCGTAAACCGAAAGCGCACCATTTTAACCATACCGAGGCTGGTCAAGACGACCTGGGTAGGCTTTGCCGCGTGAGCTGTCCTTTGAACACTCGCCGCCAGCTGTTGCAACCGAGCTTCCCTTAGAAAAACATATACCAAATGCTCCCTCCAGCATTCTGGCGTAAGACAGTCCTTTAAGAAAATAGGGTTTCTATATAAGTTTTCAGTTTGATTTTCATTTGAATACAAGGAGTATTTCTTAAATCAGTATCCCGAAAACTTCTTGATCGAATTACTGAATTTCATACCAGAATTCCTCGAATTCTGTAACCTTGATCCACAGATCAATTCGAAGGGTCTCAAACTTAGTTTCAGATTTGGCAAGAGATTTGAGTGTATTTTTTTAAACTGGTCACATTTTCTTTTCTCGAAATTGACGGAAAGAGTTTGGTCTTGGTCATAGTCTGATTCAGGGTTCGAGTCTGATAAGATTTTTCCAAAACTATCTTTCTCGAAAAGGTTTGATAATTCAATTACTAAATTACTGAATTTTATTCTTTGAATATTCACTTAACTGATTTCTAAATTAGTTACTAATTCCTATGAGGAATAAATTAATCATTTATCTGAATATTCTGACTTCGATAGATTTGCTGAATTTTCTTTTTACAAACCGTGTGAGGGTTGTTGCAAGATCAGGGTGTCTAGTTTTGTCGAGTTTATGCTGGACTGGGACAATTCTTGGACAACAAATTTGGGAGGGAAAGGTGCTTCAAACGAGATCAAAAATTAATAGAAAATACACATACACTCAAATTTATCCCCAATATAACTTAAATTAATATCAATTAGTCCAATTTATCAAAATTAACCAAAAATATGATAAAATAATTAAAAAATGATCTTTCCATACTTAGAGTGATCTAATTTTTTTTCCATAGATACACCAATACAAGTACACTAGTCCTCCCTATAGGTTTTAGATGATTTACATCAAAAATGTAATTTTACTATAATTAGATTATTAGTATTTGCAGGCCTTCTGATAGCCTGGAAGAATTTTAGAAAAGAGATCATTAAAAATCAAACCATTGGATTTGCAATTTTGACTAACCACCACATTCTACCAATGTTTCACTATCTACCACTCTTTTTATCTACAAGATTATGCATTTTTAAGTGGTAGTTATTATGGGTGCAAAAGTGGCATATATTATAACACTTTAAAGATCTTGAAATATTTAAAGAAAATAGACAAATAGCTTAAAATTTTCTCAAAAAATCAAGTTAAGCTCTATATTATGTGAAGATCTAAGATGCAAAGTGGAAATCTCATATGAGTTTATATGTGAAAGATATTAGCAGTTTATGGAACCAGTCCAAATTTGGGACATGGTGTATACATTGAGCTTGTACCTAAGGAAATGAGGACTTTTAACTATCTAAGGCTTAATTAGATTATGTAACTATATTCCTAACTTTGCATGTGACGTTCCAACAAAAGAACTTGAAAGGAAATTCCTTCGTTAGCTAGGAGAGATTGGCCACTAAAGGTAAATAAATGCCTATTTTTTTACTATTTACAGGGTGCCTGAGGGGACAAAACTGGGCACCCTGATCCTGCAACCACCCGTGAATATAAAACGATAGAATTTACTCTCTTAGAGTATTTAATTATTCATTTATCAATTTCTCATAGAATTTAAACATAGACTTTAGGAGAATTCTAATTTTGATATAAAAATTCTTTATGCATCTATTTATGCATAAAAATCAACTTCAATGGGAATAACACTTTTATAAAAGAAAACCCTTTTATGGATCTATTTATGCATAAAATCAATTTTAATAGGAATAACACTTTTAAAATAAAAAGAATTTCTTTATGCATAAAAATCAATTTTTACAAGAATAACGCTTTTATAATATAATTTCCTTTATGCATCTTTCTATGCATAAAAATCAATTTTAATGAGAATAACACTTTTATAATAAAAAAATTTCCATTATGCATCTTTCTATGCATAGAAATCAAATTCAATGAAAATAACACTTTTAAAATAAAAAAATTTCCATTATGCATCTTTCTATGCATAGAAATTAAATTCAATGAAAATAACACTTTTAAAATACAAAAATTTCATTATGCATCTTTCTATGCATAGAAATTAAATTTAATGAGAATAACACTTTTATAATAAAAAAATTTTCATTATGCATCTTTCTATGCATAGAAATTCAATTTAATGAAAATAACATTTTATAATTGAAAAAAATCCATTATGCATCTTTCTATGCAAAGAAATTAAATTCAATGCAAATAACACTTTTATTTTAAAAAAAATCCATATTATGCATCTTTCTATGCATAGAAATTAAATTCAATGAAAATAACATTTTTATAATAAAAAAATTTCCATTATACATCTTTCTATGGATAGAAATTAAATTTGATGAGAATAACACTTTTATAATAAAAAAATTTCCATTATGCATCTTTCTAAGCATAGAAATTAAATTTAATGAAAATAACACTTTCGTACTTAAATTTTTTTTCTCATTATGCTTCTTTCTATCATAGAAATTAAATTCAATGAAAATAACACTTTAAAAAAAAAAATTTACCATTATGCATCTTTCTATGCATAGAAATTAAATTTTAATAATTAATATCAGTGATATTCATGCATATTCATAGGTGAATATGTACATGGAGTAAATTAGAATATTTTTTTTAGAATGCACAAACGGTGGGAATTACTCTTTTGGAGTAACATAAAAATAAACTTTCTTTTCCATAAAATTCTAAATTTTTTAACCATAAATGGCTGACCATTTCTCATTTTTATCATTCTATTTTCAACTTAAATTAACCCCAATTAGATGTATAGAACTCTAATCTACTCAATTTTCAAAAATCAAGAGAGTAAACAATAAGAAAAGTTTAATTAATCATTTAACTAATCTTTCTAGGATTAAGAAAGGCTGAATTGTAAAGAAGAGAAGGGGGTGGCCTTTTCAACAAGGCATAGCACTAGAATTTACTTCAATCAACCAAAAAATAAGAAAATAAAGAAAACCATAGATTTAAAATTAAAAAGTAAGAAACATTTATCTTACATGGAGTTGTAAGCTTTCCTTTGGCTTGAGGGATTGAGGGTTCTACTCTTGTTTGAAGCAAGAGTGGCCACCAATTACTTTGGAGAGGATTAAGCCAAAAATAATTGAATTGAGTAGGATCTAGCAGTATGGTTTGTAGTGGATCTACTGGATTCGGAGTAGGACCCAACTTTGCATCAATCCTTGTTGTGGTCTCCCACAACTCATATGAATCAAGAATGAACCTAATCTTAAATTTCAAGAGTACGTACTTTGTCCCATCTAGCTTCCCATCACCAAAAGGTGAAGCGTGTGGTGTGGCGATGGGGCGAATGCGATTATATTATTTGTAGGTTGGATCATCTCTCCAAATTTGCCTTCAAAACAAGTTTTGCCTAGAGTCTTTACTCTGATATACCATGTAAGAATACACAATAGTGGAAGCTAGATCAACATAATACTAAGCAGTGAATTATAAAAAGAAGTGAAGAATAAACAATATTATTGCATATAGAAAATTGATTATAAACTGATGGCGTTCACCCACGCTGGGTAAGGAGCTTTGATGGCGATTCAGATAGACTTTGGATGAGACTCTGGATGGAGGATGTCTTGCTTACAAGAGTTATTGAACACAATGAACTCAATGTGATCAACTAAGGCTACCAAACTAGTCTATATGTAATAGTACCTAGAGTCTGCATGGATGTAAGTTAGCCACACTGGCCAACCCCACAACTTAGTCCAAAATGACCAACTAACCACATCATCGGACTGAGAACATATAGACTTCAACAAAATTTTGTAGGTACTTTGCACAACTCCCACGGCTACCTGAGACTGTCTGGATCCTCAACAAACAGGCCCCGCAATGCGAGAACATTGTGTCCTTGCTTTGTTGTCTAACACTCACTAAGGCGGTCACATAGCCCACATAAACATGCATCCTACTTGTTGATAGAGTGCCAAGTTGACATAAGTTGGCTCCTAACCATTTGGCTAAGTCTACATAAGTCATCTCCTAACCATTTGGCCACACTTGACCACCATCCAGTGTCTAAATTGGGATTTGCTGGGTGCCGAGTGCTCACCACAATGGCTACTCCTCATAAAGGGGCCCTTACAAAATAGAGCACATCCGTTACCCACAAAAACAACATGAGAGTGGGGAGAATTGGATAAATTATTTTCCAATAGTTCTCTCTCATAGGCCAAGCTCTTAGTCTTGTCTTCTAGCACTTTGGTTAGATTGTTCATTTTATTGCAAAGTTTACCATAGCTTTCAGTGAAATCTTGCCGCCTGCTCTTGAGCTCCTCAGTACTCTTGAGCTCCTCAGTACTCTTGTGAGGGCTTGTTGCTGATCCTTTTTTTTGAGTTTGAAGCAGTGGCCATACACCATGAGGTATTCATGAGCCTCATTCTCATCAAGCTCCATCATCAACATCATCTTCAAGTGCACAAAGCTTTTCAAAGTGTGCTTATAAGCACTAATAGTGTTGATTAACACTAATGAGGCTTCTAATCCAACAAAAGGGAGTTATTCCAAAGTGTTTTTAAACACTAAGAGTGTTCTTAAACACTACTGATGGTGAATCTAATCACCAATGCAAGTGTCATTAGATGCTAGAAATGTGCTCTTAAGCACTAATCATGTTTTTTAAACACTAATGGTGATCTTAATCACCAAATAAAGTATTCATTGACACTAATGAAGCTCTCCCCATCAGAATTAGTGGTTGGGCACAAACCCTAAGTGCTAAACCATAAGCTTAACCATCTTAATCTCCTTTTTATGCAACATCCTTGGCTTGATTAAGGGTGGTTGCACTCTCATAAGCCTTTCTCTTTCTACTTAAGCCAAAATATCAAAAATTTCTGGTTTTTTTCTCTTCATAAATCATCCCATTACTCTCTGGTAATCTCTTTCAATACCCAATGTCAAAGGACAACACCCAAATTAAGAAGTTCTCAGGAGAGGGCTTCCACACTTGGCAAGTCCTTGTCAACAAGTACAAGATGATGTCCAAAGGCTTTTGGCCATTCATCTCCGGCACTAAGGTTATTGATCGAACTAAGACTGAAGATATTGAAGATGATGAGAGGGCACAAGCCATCATCATGCTTCATCTTGATGAGTCTCTCATCCACCATGTGGACCAACTTCCAACCGCAAAGGAGAAATGGGATGAGCTTGATAAGCTCTATGGAGCTCGTGGTAAGAATTCCAAGATCTCACTTGAAATTGAATTTTTCAGCTTGGAACTCAAAGAGGGACACAGCATTGGAGCCTTCATCTCTCACTTGAAGGGCCTTATGGCTCAACTTGCATCAGTGTGATGAATGTGAGAATGGATGAAGATGATGTAGTGGCTATTTTGCTAAAAGCAGTCAAGAAGGTGTACCCCACCTTAGTCACCACCCTGAAGAACATACCTAATCCCACCCTTGAAGGAGTCATTCAATCTTGTCTTGAGATGAAGAAAAGAGGCCAAAGGGAGGAGTTGAATCTTCAAATGCAACCACTTCATCGAATATCGAACAAGCTTTGTCACATCAAGTGATCAAAGTAAGATGTGTCCATTGCAAAAAGGTGGGTCATTTGGCAAATAATTGTTGGATCAAATATCCCAACAAAATGAAATGTAACAAGTGTAAACAAACGGGACATATCACTTCTAAATGTCCTAACAAAGAGTCAGAGAGGCTAACCTTGTATCAGCCTCAACTCCACTGAGAAATTGTTTTAAATCTCAATAATCACACCTATATTCCTAACCTTGTACACCTAATGTTATAAAGGCATCCTATGTCCAATACCACCTATTCTAATTTTTTTCATAGTTGGTATTGAGGGGGGGTATTAAGAGACTAAGGTTATGTAAAAGGGGAGGAGAAGGGTGTGTGTGTGTGAAGGGACTTAAGGTCCACTAGCTCATCTATTTAAAGGTAGAGCTAGAAGGCATTTTGTATGGAGCAAGAAGCCTAGTTGTATTTTGAGCAACTTAATAAGCAAGATATTTTCTTATATTTTGTGAGTCTCTCTCCTCCACATAGTTGATCTAGCATGAGCACCACGAATTCTAACAATAAGAGCCAAATGTATATAAGTAACTTTTCCTCTTAATTAAGGAGACAATCCCCCTTTGTGCCAATTGAGTCTACTTGCTTTCTTATGCTCATCTTGTGTGTGTGTTATGTGTGTGTGTGTGTGTGTGTGTGTGTGTGTGTGTGTGTGTGTGTGAGAGAGAGAGAGAGAGAGAGAGAAAGAGAGTTGAGAGTAGTGTATGATTCTTGATGCACGTGCCTCTTGTTTTTATTGTGTGAGTGAGAAAGAGTGAGAGGAGTGAGATGATTCTTGGTGCATGTGCCTCTTGTTTATTGTGTGTGAGGGCCCTTTTGGGTGTATGTGGAGCTCTTTGAGGTGACAACAAGGAGAGGGATTCAAAGGAGAAGAATCTAGCACCAACTAGCAAAGCTCAAAGTTTTGAAGAGATACGAGAACAGGAACTAGCGAGTCTCCATGACAAGTTAAGGTAAGCGTAGCTTAGTGTTTGAGCAATCTTGCAAAGGGTTGTACAAGCCGTACAGTTGTGCTATGGGTATCAACAATGTAGGAGGCTAATAGTTTTTGTCATGGTCTGCAACATATATACTTCTACTTAATGAGGCCATTGAACCCCCTACTATAGGCACAAGTGGTTTACTTGAGGATATAGTAGAGCCCTTGTCTCCACTTTTTGTCATGGTCTCAACATATATATACTACTACTTAATGAGGTCCTAAACTCCATCCCATACACACATGTCATTTAATTTAGGATACAACATAGCCCCCATTCTCCAGTTAAAGCCTAACAACAAATGGAGAGCTTGGAGAGGGCCATTATCCCAAATATCATGCATAGCCATCGCTAACAAACATTGCCAAATCACGCCCCACCAAAGATTGCCCAACCAATGGTGATGTGTTTCTCAATGTCAATATTGTGTGCCTCTATTATGGCTCACCCAAACCCTCGTCGAAACACATCCAACAAGAAGATTATCTAGTGAACCGTGATTATCGGTGAGGATCTTTCCATTGGCTCGGATGAGTCACTGAGGCCATGTGTGGGTACCAATGTGGTGAGGACCTCATTTAGTCCTTGGGCAACCTCCCTTCCTAGATTAGTCAATATAACCAAGGTTTGGGCATGTAAAGGGTTGGTATCTAGCCCTTCTAAAGGTTTAGGTTTTGTGGTAGTGCTAAGAAAGGGACCAAATCCCCAAGGGATTGTCAGTGCTAAGAAAGGGACCAAATCCCCAAGGGATTGATATGACAGGGGGTGTAAAACTTAATGACATGCTTGTTGTGGTTGGGCCTGGCAAATGGTATTAGGAGGTGCATTTGGGACATAGATCTTAATGGCTCAAAAATTTTAGCCATTGGGTTCAATCTGCCAATCTGGGTGTCGGCCCATGTAATCCCTCTATTCGCGGCCATATCTTGATGTTGCCAAGTGCTCCTTAATGAGCAAGTACACTTTTTTTTTTTGCTTTTTAGGTTCTCTTACAACCCGTAAAACCGCCTTAGGAGGCCTAGTGCACCTTTCTCTGGGTCAAACGAGTATCTGTTTGCCTTAAATTGCTTAGGCGCTAAGCGCATGTGAGCGACCTCTTAGAGATATTTTTTCGAAAACATGCGTGCCACTAGTGTCTCAGATGGTAGACGAGGTCTCAAAAGTGCATGTGAACGCCCTCTTAGGATAAACTTTTCCGAGAAAGTGTATGCTATTAGCATCCTCCCAGATGGAAGAGGATGTCTCAAAACCTATTTTTTATCATAGTCTCAAGATGAAATTTTTTTCCAGAGAGATTTTTCATGTTTCGCAGTCCGTTTTTGAATGTGTTTCAAAAGGAATTTGAAAGAACATTGTACAAGAGAGTTGTAGTATTTTTAAAGCATTACAACTTTGTCTCTGACTTTTTTGTGCTTTTGTTGTTTAGACACTCAAAAAGTAGCCTGAATATGGTATACGGTCTTTTTCGAGCTATTTTGGGTAATTTTTAGTACTTTAAGGCTCGTTTTTGTCTCAATTTTTGGGTCGAATTTTGAGGCTACTAGTCGGAACCAAAACGATGGATTTTGCTCTCAGACACTCAAGACCGATTTCAAAGAGCTTGATGCAGGATTTCTGATGAGCACTAGAACACGTTCATCGGACTCACGGTTTAGGAGATACGAGTCTCCAAACAGGATTGTTTTCTATACTCTCTTTTTTTCTCCGGACCCCTTTCACGCCATGAAAGTCAGGGACCTTTTCACGTCATGAAATGGATCTCATGCATTTTTATTTTTATTTTTGCTTCATAGACCTATCTCATACTGTGAAATAGAGGGTATCTCACGCTGTGAAATGCATCTCACATATGAAGGTATTTCAAGATTTTTTTTTAAAAAAAAATTCTTCACCGACCTATCTCACGCCGTGAAACAATGGGTATCTATAATCTCATGCCGTGAAATGCATCTCACACGTAAAAGATATTTTATGATTTTTTTTGTGCGGACCTTTTTTACAACTGTGAAAGTCACGGAGTCTCACACTATGAAACAAGTATTTTACGGATTTATTTTTTTAGTCTAGAGGAAAATTCGAGTTTCCTTGTGTGGAGAAAATATTTTTAAAATTTTAAATTGTAGAGATATGGATATTTTTCCAAAAAGATAAGTGGAAATAAAAAAAATCAACACTTTTATGACACTTTCTTACATTCTTCTCATAAATGAATCCCAAAAGTGGCCATTTACCAACTATAAGGGGCATTTTTTCATTCAAGTCTCATTAGCCTTAATGAGTTATGAAAAAAGTGCTTAAGAATTAATCAATAATTAATCATTCCACTAATCTTTTTTCTTTTGAACTAGTTAAGGGTTCTAATTAACCACTAATTAATTCACACCATTGGACACATCATTAGATAGATTCTTGGATTGCTAAGTTTTGTGCTTAATCTAAAGTATAAATTAACTAACAATCAAAGATCGATTAAGCCCTTAATTTGTAGCTCTTTTCTTTATGCAAAATTAAGCAAAAGAGAGTGAAATTCCTCCGATTGATGAATAAATTGATGTAATTAGGTATTTTAATGGATCTAGATGCTTCCAAAACACTCAAGAATACTAATTTCGACCTCTTATATAATCAAATTTGACCCTAAAAAATACATTTTCTAGTTTTTTTACCTCTTCAACTGGATTAATCACCCCTTAATGATAAAAACCAATCAATTAAGAAAGATTAATTGATTTCAAGAGTTTTTAAATATTTTTTATAAAAAAAAAACTAATTAAGCTATCCCTAATACTTGTTAACACTCTAATGTATACAAATCAAACAAAGAACACACAAATCAAGCAAAAATTAATGATTCTAGCTCTATGTTTAACTCTAAAGAGAGCTAAAAATCACAAAATTGCAATCCATTGCATTGTTTGATGCAATGGATGCAAACTGGACCTAACACACGCTATGTGCACACTTAACAAACACTATAAACTATATTAAAACTAACAAAACAACACATTCAAGCCAAAAAAAAAACATTCTTTCAAAAGATAAAAAAGTGAGCTATTTCTCACAAAATCACACACAAATCTCCATCAAAACCATATCTTTTTCATGGAAAACCACTAATCAAGACAATGGACAATGGGTATGCATAGATTAGAGAGCAAGCAATGAAAAAAGCCAAGGGATGCGGCGCCAAAAATGGACCATACGAGCGCTCGTCCAAGTTGTGGATTTGGACACCATTGCTGCATATCTTGAATGTATGGCCTTTTTGTGTATCTACCTTGACTCCTTGATGTAAGATAATGCCAGTAGCTCTTGTTAACCATAGAAATTGAGAGGACTCCATTCTTGTTGGTATAAAAGCAAACTTATCTAGGCTATTATTGTCTCAAAAGTGAGCAAAAATGTCAAGCAAAAGCTTCACAAGAAGCGTTGCGCTATTGTCATTTCTGATGAAGAGGGTACAGGGGTTTCTCGAGACTTGTTAGAAGTAGGAAAGCCTGTTGTTGCCTAATTTATAACCTTTAAAAGAGCCTTAATGGCCGCTTCTACTACGCTCCTATTGCCCCTCATGGCTCTACCATGTCACCTTTATAGATAATTCAACAAGCGGTGCCCATTCACACCTTCACCAACTGCCTTTTTTACCATTGAGTATTTGCCTTCATACCTCTTGTTAGCCATTTTCCCATACAAAAACGCCACACTCTCCATAGCTTCACATGGGCATGGTCTTACACCAACATTACTATAGGCATAGCCAAAACTCAAGCTCTTGTTCACACGTAGAATATAACCACAACCCTAGACAAGATCAAGGGATTACTCACACAAAATCCTAAATCTAGATCAAGATCAAAGATCATGCTTTGATACATGTCCTATATGCCTTGTGTTTGAGAGGTGTATTCACACTTGTTGTGCATTGTCTTTTGGTGTATACACTTTGGGTAGTGTTCAGTGCAACTATGGGTTGTTCCTATTACTTTTATCCTTCATTTAATTTCCATGGTGCAGATTCACATCATCCTCGACATTATTTTGACAGCATTCTTTATTATCATGGTAGGAGAGCTGCTCATGCACTATCATTATGGCTCTACGATTGCTATTATGATTTACCTTATCGTGTCATGTATTGTATATATTTTTGCCACATTTGCACATGTCTTTGGCATTTCGAGGCTTAGACCTCTACGTATTCACTCATCTACTTCTCGCTATCATGAGGCAGCGTATTCATATCAGTATTGGATGTTCAAGCTTCACAGTATTCGTTCGATGAGGAGGAGATATGTGCCAGATATTCTAGGTGGTCTATACATATGGGAGAAGGACACCATTGAAGCTTGCAAGATGTGTAATCTTGATTAGTAATTGATCGATACATCATTAGTATTATAGTTTCCTTTTATACTCGAGCCCCTATTAGGCTCATAGTTGTCTTTTATACTTGAGCCCCCATTACACACTACATTATTGATATCCACCCTTGTGGTCTTGGCCCTTAGCGCTATGTCCACATCCATTATTATTGTCCCATGGCCTTTGGCCTATATAAGTATATACAAATCAAGAGTAACCACATTACAACCACCCCCTCTACCTCTCACATTAATCTAAAACCTTGATGGCAAAGAGGAAGACCCTTACACCCAAAGACCAACCTTAACAACCCCCAATATCTTACCCCATTCTCAATTGTTGGTGCTAAAAAGAACCTTACGTCCACATTCATTATTAATGTCACATGGCTTTTTGCCTATATAAGTATATATAAATCAAGAGTAACCACGTTACAACTACCCCCTCTACCTCTCAAGGTAATCTAAAACCTTGCTAGAGCAAAGAGGAAGAGCCTTTCCCAAAGATCAACCTTAACAACCCCCCATATCTTACCCTATTCTCAATAGTGAGTGCTAAAAAGAACAATAGGTAGCCAAGGAAACTATGTTGCCAAATCCAAAAATTGGAAGCCACAGTGTAGATGCAAAACAATCCATCTTACACAAGGGCAAAGCTTCAATCTCCCCCCTTAACCATGCCACAAAGCTCATGGCTACAAACCCCTAAAGAAATATCAATCAACAAGAACTTTCCAACAATCCACATGGCTTGGAAAGACCACTCCTCTAACAACATTAGTAATCAATGGAGGATGTCAAAGGACACTACACAAGCTTCTTCATGGTTTGCCAACAAATACAATGACCTTCAACATTAAGGTTGTAATGTCTTCAAGGGTCTATCACCAATTCAAATTACTTGAAGTCCTAACATGCATCATGGCAGCTAACGAAATGATCTCTATGGTAGAAACACACCTACATTGCCAAAAATAGGATGTAGGCACAAGAACTTGCTACCTACACAAAGGAAAAAGAAAAGCCCAATGGTGTTTTACAAGAACGGAAAGTAAGGACACAATGAGAGCTCTCCACCCATTTTTCTTCTTCTCTTTGTCCAGATACACATTCTACCTTTCAAAGCTTGGCTACTTTACTCTCCTTGTCTTTACTTGTTTTGCTTCATCTTACTTTGCTCTTCTCTCCTCTTCTTTGTTATGCTTGCTTAATCTTAATTTACTTTTTTCTTTGATTTTGCTTGCCTTTGTCACTTATTGCATCATGTGTTAGAGGATAACATACTAGTAGCATCAATACAACAATGGACCAATACTCGAGATGCCATGAAAGTAACAATATTCCTAATGTGTTGTCATACTAAACTATGGCATGCACATACCAATGCTACTTCAAATAACATAGTAATCATTTGTGTACATCAATGTGCCAATGTTAGCCAACCATGTACTAATCCTATGTTGGTACATGGGTATTAACGATTTGTATACATTGATGTGCCAATATTACCCAATCCTACTTCAAATCACATAGTAATGATTTGTGTACATCAATGTGCCAATGTTACCTAGCCACGTACCAATCCTATGTTGGATATCAATGCTCCACCCTCATACTATGCATTCCACAAGCACCGACTAACTCATCTTTGTACAACAACCCCCCCCCCCCCCCCCCCCCCCCCATTATCAGAAGTAGCTATGGTTAAGCAAATATGGCACTCGACATCTCTTTATTCACATGAGGAAGTGGCCTAGTTGGCCAAATAGTTAAGAGATGCCTTGGACTAGATTTTGCACACTCCCAAATAGGCTACATGCTACATTGGATAGTTATGAGATAACAATCCACATGGAGTAGGTAGCCTTTCCTTTTGGACACCTTGCTCTAATATATTGAGGCTTGAACGCACCCAAGATGAGCCTGGATGGTTGTAGGAGGTAGAATCATTGTATAATAGTAATTAGTTCATCTTTATAGACCGAGTCTACTCCATGTACGATGGCATGGATTATGACCACATACCTATGCTATCATGTCACGGCCACCCCACGTATATATGCCTATATAGATACATGCCCTTCTCCACACAATTCATCTAGTTGAATGGGCATATGAGCATAACACAAATATTGTTTTATTCAAATGCAATATATTGAAGTTTTAAAGAAATGACAATTGAATAAGTTAAAAAGTCACCTCCCTTGCATCCTTACAATAGAAATTCATGGTTAGATCCTACATAGTATTGGATATCCAAGCTTCATGATTCCAAGAGCCAATAACATATAATATCAATGATTGACATTAAGGAAGTCTGTGATATGGATCCCATTATTTTAAAGAGGCATATTATTTTCCATATTAAGAAAAATTGGCATTTAAAATAGGGTAAAGGATAATCATTTCTTTATTTCAAGCAAAAATATATAAACTGACTATAATGAAGGAATACACGATATTTTTAGAACTCTTATGCAATTGCTCTTTCAAAAACTTTTTGTCTAACTCGGCGTGCATCTGCATAGAGAAAAATAGGTTTTTCTGACCCCTTTACTCTTTTTTTGCAAGCGTGTGCACACATATAACAGTGTCTGCATGTACATGTGGATATACAAGCTACTCTATGTGTGATGGTACATGCACTCATGTGCACATAATGGTGCATACTTGTGCACCCGCACATGTTGCATGCGCGCAACCGTTCTTTCGTGGTTAATGGGTGTAGCTTACCTGTTTTCACTTGACCTTTACAGTAGCCAAGAAGAATGTGCATTCGTGCAACATAAAGGTAGCATTATAGAAGCTTTTGTCAAGCATTTGGGGCTTCATTATAACATCATACTTTCACTCCCGTCTCATCCACCCTCTTTGCATTTGCTGGGTTGAAGTTTTTCTCATTTTCCCATTAGAATCTAGTCACAAACAAACTTCCTGAAGCTACCAATGATGTCATCCGTGTCCTTTTTTTGGGAGAAGAGCCTGTTTTTGTCCCCCCCCCCCCCCCCCCCCCCCCCCCCCCGTGAGATGGGATTTCTATCCTTAGGGACTTGGTGCCTTGAGGGTATGCTAGCCCGCCCCGAATAGTTTGCCTCTATAGCGGGGAGGGCAACCCCCAGGGCACTCGGCACCCACGGAACCTCGCCCGCACCCGGGAAGGCCTAACGTGCCTACCCGGTGCGTGAGTGCGTTCCTAGGGTGCCTACCATGGGTCCGTGCTTTGCCTCTCCTTGCACCTCCTCCCCATATAGAGGCAAACTATTCGGGGCGGGCTAGCATACCCTCAAGGCACCAAGTCCCTTCGGATAGAAATCCCACCACACCCCCCCCTCCTCCCTCCTTAAAGTTATGACGTAGCAGGGGAGGATCAAACCTGGCAAAACTCTACCTTGGGGTTCCAATAGCTCAACCATCTTGCCTATGCACCGGTGGTCAATAGTCATCCTTGTCAGAAAGTAGTCAATATGCAGTGACTCCAATTCTGCCTTGAGTATGTGGTACCTCCAGCCTCCAACTTCCTGTTGAAATCAGTCACCAATTCATACTCAGAACTGGGCAAGCATCCGGTAGTGCTGTTGTGTAAACCAGGGGGCAGAGGAGGTTCCAGACTGTCACGCCAGGAGCAAGGAGCTTTCTGTAGCACAAAACACCATCATCTCTTCTTCACCTCAGGGTCATATCAGCCAGATATTCAAACAGCATGGTTGGAAAACACTTTCCAGCTGCACACTCTTGCATGATTACAGAAGTTGCTGATGTCATACAAAATGTGGATTAATTCCAACTCAGAATGGTTCTGGTGATCTGCATGCTGATTGGCCCTTTCGTGTGTTACTTTGAGCTCCCAGCATGACCGCAAGTTTAAAAAAATCACAATGCATGTCCATGTCTTTCAATTATGTTACTTTCATGCACTATTTCCGATAAGCAGTGAATGTCCTTGAGCTTTTATGCAAATGTTCCATCAACTTACTGCTTCTCACACAGTAGTCAGTGACAACATGGCCTCGTCAAAGAATGTGGGTGCATTAATTACAGGCTCAAAAAGTCAAAAAAAGTCTATACACATGGTTGTGAGGAGAGACACCAGGAAAGAAAAATAAGAGTGGCTTCACAAAAGTCTGCCAGACAAGGTGTGTAGTTTGTGGCATTGGTACAGAAAGATCAGGTACTTGACATGTTCACACGGTCTACACCGATTTTGGAGTGGACATCCGAGGAGAAACTTCATCCAGAAAGGACAGAGAGGTCACCTCACAGACATTCACAGAAATCCAGTGGGGCCAGCATGGTTTGACTCGAGACCTCCACCTTATATTTCTCTGCAAAAACCACTCAGCCTGCTCAAACCTTGTGACTTCACTATTGTCAGATCTTTTATATACACACAGGAAAACACCCTCGGACAAGAGGGAAACAAACTGACGCCAACATGTCAATATTTTCTGGTTCTTGCTAGCATACTCATGTGAAGGGCCCCTAATAAGCCCAACATATGGACACACTACAAACCAAGTTTTCGCAAGGTTTTCAACTGCCAGGTCACAATTCGAAAAAAAAAATGCAATAAATA
>NC_141056.1:14264916-14547416 GCF_041138505.1 Cibotium barometz | reverse complement strand
AACAAGTACACCAGTCCTTGGTGGGGGCCCTTCGAGGGTATTTGGGACCCAATCGGGTGTACTTGTCTTTGTTATGCTTTTCTCTCTCTCTCTCTCTCTCTCTCTCTCTCTCTCAACTCCGCTATAGTCAAGTACGAAGGTGCTGAATATTCCTTATCAAAGGTATAATCATGTACGTAAGCTTCCGCATGTTACACAGCATACGAGAGAGGTGGTTCCTCCCGCTCTCCAAACTTTCTTGTTGACACCCTTTGCTGCAGAGGAGCTTGCGGAGGCTCTGACAGCACTCCCAAGGGGTAAATGCACGGGAAAAGATGGGCTTCCCAGTCTCCTTATTTCTCTCACACTGGAATCTCATGGAAGGTGGCTTCAAAGTTGCCTTCACTGAGATTATGATCACAGGAGCCATGCCGGAGAGGTGGTTAAGAGGGATTGATCCATTTGATTCCCAAGGAGAGTGGTGACAAATTGGAGATTCCGCATTGGAGGCCCATCACCCTCCTAGGGACCACCTACAAATTCTAGCCAAGGCCATCAATCAGCAATTCCAACCTTTCCTCCCCAATTTGATCCATGACATGCAGACAAGTTTTGTCCAGGATCGGAGCATTCTAGACAACATCTTCACTTTCTGGGAAGCAACCACTTTGACCAGCTTTGAGACAACACAATCTTATTGTTCTCCTCCTAGATTTTGAGAGAGCCTACGGGTACCCACTGAAGGGCCCCCTCCTATTGCTAGGAGTATTTGCTTTATTATCTTTGAAGAGAATGACTTTGGACTGTAGATAAGCCGAACACAAGATGTCCGAAAGACCAAGAGGCGGGCTGAATTGTACACGGCTGTAGAAGCACCAATGATGACCGATCTCAACTCTTCCCAATGGAATGTAGGAAGGCTGCAAATCTGAGGCTGAGATATGGGCTGATTGGGACTGGTTCTAGGCTGTGAATGAATGCTGAAAATGAATGAATGCGTGCATTTTACCTTCACCGGAAGGGCTGTAGCAAAACGATGATGATATGAATGCTGAAAACTGTGTACATGCTGAAAACGCAAGGTATTGTATGGACTGAATGCTGAATGCTGCTGCGTTTTGTTGATGATGTGCTGAATGCTCAAGCGTTAATGCTCCTTGTTGTGAAGGATGAAGCGCTTGAAGGCTTGATGGCTGAATGACATGAGATGATTGATGGGATGAGCAAGTGATGCTATTTATATGCACTACATGAGCAAGTCGGCTGGCTGAAACTGGTCGATTGCTTCATGTCTTGCATTAAATAAATAATGGTGATAATAATGTGGAAAAATGCCTAATAAATAATATAAAATATGGGAAAAAATACTGGATAATAAAATGAGGCTTCTACAATGGTCTAGGTGGTCTAAATGCATATGGGATGATGAATGCTATGCAAAATGCAAACATGTCCTCATGCAAACTCAAGGCTTCTATGACTTCTATATGCATGAATAATTCTCTCCAAGTGGGTTAAGGGACTTTGACTGACTGACCGACTCCCTAAGGCTAAGGAATGACCTACGTAGCTCGTGCCTGACATATCCTAGACTGAGGATTACAATGGGGTCACGGCGTACGACAAATATAAAATCCGAAAGGGTTCTACTGCTGTAAAGTGTTGCACTGATGATGAGCCATCTTGTCACCATGCACTACAGTGCAGAGTGCATGTGATAGTATCGACACCTCCCCAAAGCAGCAGCTAGCCCCTCTTCTGCTGAGCATTCGGAAGAGGCTATTATATTGGAGTTCAGCCAAGCTTTCCTTAGCTAGCCGGGTCATGGTAGCGAACCAGGTTCACTTGCCACCATGTGGTACATCACCCCCTATTGGGCCTTCTCTCGGGCTTGCATTGGTCACGTTCTCCGGTTGATCCCCGCAACTTTCTTTGGGCTGGCAACGAACGGGAGGCCTACCCGGGTCAAGGTGGCCTGGAAAGTGATCATTGAGCCGCGATGCAAGGGGAGCCTGGGCATCATCGACCCCTCCATTCAGAGTCACGCCCTTTTGGGCAAGTTGGTAGTTCGTGGCCTTCTTCCAAGCGGCAAGCCCTGGAAGGCCTTCCTCCTATCTAGGATCTCCACCCGTTTTCATATAATACAGCTGATTCTTTGCTCGTAGCACCCTCGTTTTGGGAGGCCCTGGCCCCAGAGTACGAGATGGATTGTCACAGAGATGTGGGCTCGTGGCTTTAGCCCTGCATTTGAGGATAGATTTGCAGCTAGCCTCGTGCGTGCTTGGAATCATCTCAAGCCGGCCCTTCAGCAGTCCGCTCCAATTGCATCCGAGGAGTGTCTCCAACAACCTCTGATCTGCCCAATGGTCACATGATGGAGCCACGCCCGCACATATCATGGGGAGCTTTAGTATGGGTCCCACTCGCTCTCTTGGAGATTGTCTTATTTTCAAACAGTTGTCCCCGGAGGCCCAGAAGAAGAGCCTCACTCGAATACGGGGTAGGGACACACTTAGCCTCGGCATCAACTCTTCCATCCCGTCGAAGTAGCTGGCCCCAATCCCGGACACCCCCCCCCAAACCCCGCACAGTGGTTGGGGAGTGTTCACTAGGAATGACATACCTTTGGCCGTCCATGGCGCCGATGAGAGCTCCGCGTTTCTCACCTTCTCTATCAGACCTCATGGCAGACTTGAGAGAGCAAAGCCCCCGAAGGAGGATTTCAGTGGATGCATCTTGCAGAGGGTGAGGGTGATTGGTTTCGAAGTGCATGAGTGGCACATAAGTCCTCCACCGGCCAAAAACAGAGATTCTGGCGGTTGTGGATTTGGGAGGGTTGTCCTCCCACACGACTCAAGTGGGACCGGGGGAAGTGGACATGGCATGATCCAATTTTCCAAATGACAATGAGGAGACTCTCGGTACCTCCTTAATTGCCTACACCGCATGGCTGGGCCGCAGGATTCAGATGCCAAAGGTCGAGGGCACTCTAGTAGCAGCAAGACACTCGTAGTCTCAGAGCCTCTCTCCTCAGTTTCTCTTAGGTTTCTGGAAGAGGCTGCAGGACAATCTTCGGCCGCAAAAGATCGCGCTCTTTATGTGGCAGCTCGCACATCGAAGCATGGCGGTTGGCACTTGGCTGGCCATAAAAGGTAGGCCAACAATCTGTTCGAGGTGTGGCCATCTCCTAGAGTCCCAATCTCATTGTCTATGGGGTTGCTCGAAGGCTCAACAGGTTTGGTAGCGGATTCTCCGCATCTTCACTATAGACTGAATCCCCTCCCGGACAATTATGTGGGGCAGAGTTGATTGGGCCACTGAGACCGAGGCCGTAATGGGATATGAGGAGGAGGATGGGGGACTTGCCCTTCATGTCTCTCTCCTCCATATTTCTGCAGTGCCAGTGCCAGTGCCAGGTCCAGGCCCATCCACTGATCATTGGACTCCTAGCCACAAAGATGGGAGATTTGCAACAGTATTGTTGCGTGGCACATCTAGAGAGCTCGATGCAACGAGGCCATCGAGGGCACCCTCACCCCGCCAGCGGAGTCCATCTAGAGCATCTGGCTTGACACATGCATACCCTACCTGGACATTGGGGGTAGCTTCAAGTTGGCTCTGACCGCATACGTAAGCGCCACGAGGCCTTGAGCATCACGGTCCCTTTTTTATTGATAGTGATGATGAGCCTACTTGGCACTATAGACCAATGTGGTTGTTTCCCCCTCCCCCCATTGTATGAGATAGCCTTCTCCTCCTAAAGCGGCCAGCCGGAGGAGAAGAGCATCCTCTCCTTTTTTATGTTTCTCGACTCTCGCTTCTCTTTGTCCAGTCGAGTTTGTATTTAGCCATTATGGTTGTTTTGCTTGGTAACTAATAGAAGGATCACTTTCCCTAGGAAAAAAAAATACATGTGCATATTGGATAGCATCGTTTAATATTTTGTTGCGATTATTTCTGATGTGGAGTTGATATCCGTCACGCAATCCATCCACAAAGAATCCCAAAATAGTGATGGGGTCCATGTGAGTTGCCCAAGCCTACAACTCTCTAAACTTCTGCGAACTCTCTAAACTTCTATAAATATTGTTGGATATTTCGAAGTTAGTTTGGAGTCTAGTCAAGTGTCCTTAGTGGGGTCAACACACTAGGTGTAAACACCCTCTTATTTAGGGTCAGAAGATAAGGCTTGGTGCTTATAAAAGCATGTACTTGGGTCCTTCATTCTACACACAATGAGTACCATTCAAGTTGTGCAATCTCTCTCTCATACTTGAGCTCTATTGCTTCTCTCTCTCTCTCTCTCTCTTCGCTATTCCGCCTGCGCCCACCCCTCCCGCTACCTGCCTGCGCCCCCCCCCCTTTCTCTATCTCTTCGTTGTCCCCCCCCCCCCCCCCCCCCCCCCCCCCCCCCCCCGCCGCCGCTGTTCTGTTCTGTTCACCCACCCACCCTTAGTCAGGCCCCCAAGGCAGCAACATAACTCTCTCTCTCTGCTGAATCTCCTCTCTTTCCCTTTCCCCTGCATGACTTGACCCCCCCTCCCTGTTGTTTTGCTGCTGTTTCGTGCTGCTGTCATGGATTAATTTTCAGTCCATTGGCTGTGGGAAGTTCTGCAAAAAGTCATGGCCAAGACCGGGTTTAAAGAGGAGCTCGTGAAGGTAGAAGACAAGCTCGGCACAATTATCAAAGAAAACAAGAAGATGGTTGACTCTTCCGTTACCGCAATCATAAACCGCCTCTCCAAACTCGAGAAGGGATTTGACAAAATCCAGGAGCTCGAAGAGAGATCTTCCAAGCAAGAGGCTGAGATTTCAGCCTTAAAGGAGGAACTAGTGGAGGCCAAACTGCATGCTAAAAGTCAAGCGGCTGAAATCTCAGCCCTCAAAAAGGAGTTGGAAGCCACTTCAAAAAGCAAGCTTGAGGATGGAGAATTTCAGCCCTCCTTGATTGAAGAGCTGAATACCATCAAGGAACAAATGAGGATCATTCGAGAGGAGGAGGAGCAACATAAAGAGAAGACATCTTCATGGGTGGAGGTGATCACAAAGACACAAAAGAAGATGGACGAGGCCGAGAAATGGATCGAGGTCGCCAAGAAAGGGAAAGGTAAAGAATCGCCACCCATCCCCACTCCCACCATCATCAACATGACCCTTGAAGAGGAGCAAAGGAGGAAGACCCGGGCCTTACATGTACGAGTGTCCGGTCTAAAAGACCGTGATAATGCGGAAGGGGAAACCAAGGAGCTCTTCTCTATGATGGGCATTGAAGCCACGCACACAAAGGCATGGAGAGTGGGAAAGAAGAGGGAAGGTAGTGGCGAATCTTCTTCTAAGGAGAGAGCACTTATCATTCGTTTCCCCTCCATGGAAGCCAAGAAGGACTTCTTGAAGAGACGTCCTACACTCAAGCAAACGGGAATATTTCTTGGAGATGACCTCACACTCTCGCAACTTGCCCACATGAAAGAAGTTATGCCCGAGATAAGGGCAGCCCGAGAGAAAGGGAAAGTCGCCTTCTATAGAGATGGTAGAGTGGTGATTATGGAGAGGCGCTCTTCATGACGGCGCGAGACCTATGGGACTACACTCAAAGTTGCTACTTGGAATTGTAATGGATCTCTACGCCTTGATGTAGGGGCTTTTGAGGATAGTTTCACTGGGAGGGACATCATCTTCTACTGTGAGACGCATCAGGCTCCTGGACAGTCCATGCCACATGTTAGTGGATACCGATGGGAGACAGCTTGTAGACAGGAGACTCGTTCAGAGCATAGAGGACGGGGCTCAGGAGGAGTGGCAGTATTGTTTAGAGAGGAGCTACAGCCACTGATACATATAGTCCGCAGAGATGAGCAGGCTAGGTACATGTGGGTTAGACTGAGGGCAGAGACCGGCAGATATCTCTACATTGCTATATGCTATTTTGCTCCTAGTACATCAGTGTATGCATCACCTAGCGGGCAGTCTCCCTTTTCTATTTTGGATGATGACATTTGGGAGTTCTCCAGGGATGGTGACATCATTCTCTTGGGAGACTTCAATGCCGGACCGCCCATAGCCAGACAGTATTTTATGATACCTCAGAGGAGATGTTGAGGGAGCTTGATGTTAGGGATATGGGCCTATCTAGACTCTCACAGGATGAGGAACATACAGTGTATGGGCGGTATTTGATAGACATGGGGACTGCACATGGATTGGCCATCCTGAATGGCCTACAGAGATTCCCAACATCGGGCGGTTTCACTAGCTTTCCACATCGGCATGGTGCTAGTACAGTGGACTATGTTATGGCTCAGCCCAGTCTCATTCCCTCTTTTCAGGATTTTATGGTAGGCACTAGGCCGGTTGGAATAGCAGTGGATCATGCTATCTTGTCCTTCACTCTCACATTTCAGTTCAGCACCGCTCCATTGGGACAGGTCTCCACACACACTCGTTATACCTTTACGAGGGAGACTGACACCGTATACACGGATGAGATATACAGACGCCTATGTGCCGAGGAGCCGGGACGGCCATTAGATGAGCTCACTCAGATATTGATAGAGACGCTTCATGCTGCAGCATCAGAGGCATATCCCCATAGTCAGCCTACACGGAGACGATCTGGGAACATGCCCCAGAACAGTTGGTATGATGAGGAGTGCAGAGAGATGAGGATCAGATTACAGAGAGAGGTGCTCATGGGTGTTACCACTCACAGACAGTCACGGATTACCTTCCGGCACCTAGTGCGACGGAAGAAGAGGGCTTATCTTGCTCAGTTAGAGAGGGATTTGTACCAGTTGTTTATGAGTCAGGACTCAGGCGAGGCATGGAGACTATTCCATGAGCATTCACCATCACCAGCCATTACCTCCACAGAGATTTGGGGTGAGTATGCAGCATCCCTGTACACAGCACCAGGACAGCCGCCCCTGCCAGACCCATCGGAGCCATGCCCAGAGACGTGTGCTTTCTTTACTGCTGAGATGGTAAGGAAAGCTATTGACAGGATGAGGACTGGGAGAGCATATGATCATGATGGTTTGGTAGCAGAGCACTTTATTCATGCCAGAGATATGCTTGCAGAGCTTATTGCTATGATGTTTAACCGAGCCATGTGTGAGGGTTTTCCTGAGACTTGGAATATGTCCACGATTGTGCCTATCTTCAAGTCAGGGGATCCCATGCTTCCTGGGAATTATCGTACCATCATGATTGGTCACACATTGGCTAGATTATATGCATCTATTCTTGAGCAGGAGTTGAGTAGATGGGCAGAGAGAGAGGGCATACGTGCATCAGGGCAGGCAGGGTTCAGGAGAGGTTTCTCCACTCTTGACCATATCTTGACACTCAGAGCTATTATTGAGGAGGGCAGATTATATGGCAGGAGGATTTATTGTTGCTTTGTGGATTTCCGCAAAGCTTTTGACACAGTACCGAGAGCCAGACTGATGCGCAGACTACAAGAGATGGGAGTGCCCACAGAGCTGATTTGGGGAATCATGGCTTTATACAGGACAGTTGTGGGGCAGGTACGTACTACCCAGGGTATATCTGAGATGGTTCACTCCACTATTGGGGTGAAACAGGGCTGCCCCCTTTCCCCTACCTTATTTGGGATGTATGTGGATGAGGTTTCGGACTATGTAGAGCGGGAGGGTGACAGAGGAGCACAGCTAGCAGGGACATGGATTCCGCTGTTATTGTATGCTGATGATATTGTGCTGATCTCAGATTCTCCAGAGGGGATGCAGCGTCATTTGGATGCATTGCACATGTTTGCAGAGGACAGTGGATTGTCTGTTAACCTTGGTAAAACCAAGGTGATGGTGTTTAACACCACAGCACAGTGGGTTAGGAGGTCAATGCCCACCTTTACATATGGTCAGGAGACAGTGGAGTATACAGATGCATATACTTACCTTGGTGTGGTTTTTAGTGGCCCACTATTTTCCTTGAGGAGAGCAGCGGAAACCAGATTGACCAGAGCTTATGCAGCATTGGGGAGACTAGAGAGGATGTGTTCGCAGGTTCAGTTTCAGGAACCTCGAACAAAGCTGTGGCTCTTTGACACTTTGGTCACTTCAGCCATGCTATATGGAGTGGAGATATGGGGACCCTCAGTCACCACAGCCGAGCTGGTAGCACTGATGGATGGAGACGTATGGAGAGGTCCTTGGTTTCTATGATTTCCCGGATGATTAGGGCCAAGGCCTCCGTACCACATGATATTATCCGTGCAGAGATGGCTGCCCCCCCATTGGTAGTAGAGGCACTCACTCGATCAGTCTCCTTTATACATAGCACTTGGGCTCTCCCTAGAGACAGATATGCTCGCTTAGCCCTGGAGTCTTCACGACAGTTGGCATCACAGGGAGACGGATCATGTTGGTATGCACAGATGACAGCTTGGTTCCAACTGCATGGCTTTAGTATGGACAGGCTACCTCCATTTCAGTACTCCCTGGATGCACCCTCCCTCTCTCTCACACGGGCAGAGATTACCAGACTTATCAGGCAAGACTTGACTCAGCTGGACACTAGGAGGACATGGATACAGCCGACACACGAGCTTGGTACGAAGATGGCTTTCTATAGAGATCATCTTCTCCAGCTCACGGAGGATGGGTTTGTGATTAGACCCAGCTACATGGATACTCATCTTTCTCATGGGGTACGGTGTGCTATTGGTCAGATGCGCACATCCTCACACCAGCTAGAGATTGAGACTGGCAGATTCAGAGGAGTACCAGCTGAGGCCAGGATTTGTCAGCTATGCCAGATGGAGCCAGAGACAGAGTTACATTACATATGTCACTGTCCAGTATATTATGAGATACGAGGCCGTTTTCACTGCCTGTTCAGAGAGGGCTTTGGACCACTTTCTAGAGTCATGAGATACCAGGATCAGAGATGCCTCGGATTGTACTTGCTGGAGCTGCGTAGACATAGAGAGGGTCTCCTGAGAGGGAGGGGATCAGAGAGGGAGAGACACCTACAGAGGCAGATTACAGACTTCTTTCGACCAGAGATTGAGCAGTCAGGTCAGCAGGCATTGCAGCTAGCCCCAGAGTACAGCCGCACCAGAGGTACACTGATTGATCGGGCTATAGAGCTGGGGCGGTCCAGGCGCCCCAAGATGAGAGGCCCATCTCGACACCGGCGGAGACTACAACAGAGGATCAGGATCATACTAGCACGGCATGGGAGACGTCCAGTCAGAGTACTCACCATGGAGGACATTGAGGATATCCGCCATCGACCGATGAGAGACATCTTTGGATAGTGATGGGTATGATGCTTACCTTTGTTGCTGGAGTTTTCCTCCTAGATGTTATCCATTAGGCGTTCCTGGTACCGTACTTTTCCTCATAGTTGTTTCAGTTTCAGTTAGTTGTTTAGTTGTTTTTAGCTTTCCTTACATAGACATTGTATCAGATCCACCAATTGTTGTAACCTTTTTGGTCTCATAGGTCATTTTGGCCTTTTGAAGACGTTAATATATCATTTCATTTCATTTCATTTCTCTCTCTCTCTCTCCTTCACACTCCTCAATCATGGAGAGATTTCATCCTCCAAAGCTCCATGATTGATCATCCTATGATTGCCAACATGGTATTAGAGCCATGATTCTTAGTGTTTAATCTATGTGTATCATCTACTCCACTCTCTTTCAGCATGATTAGCTTTATCTCATCACATACCATAATCATGATTAGTGACTAATCACCCTTTTACCATTTTTCCTCTTCCTTGCCAAAACGCAATTCTACACCTTGCTGATTTGATTGATTCTCCCTTCGCACATAACATCTTGCCAAACCCTCTTAGGACCTCAAAGCTAACACTATTGCTAAGCTACAACTCAAAGCTTTTGCTCCAATTCAACCTAAATCATACGATTTTGACGCTACCAGTCTGTTAAAATAATGCATCTTCATATGCTGTCGTGGAGGTCTTGTCGGCCTGTTTCTACAGCCGACCATGCACAAGTATATAAGAGTTTCTCTCTTTTATTCATTCAATCATCCAACAGTGCCCTATTTGCTGGCTCTTGTACTCTGTAACCTCAAGCTAATAAAGCTCTTGTTCTTGCTTGCAATCTTTCCGTCTCTCATGTTTATTTGCTTCTGCTTGTGCACACTCTTTCATGGTATCATACGCTTAGGCTCTGGCTATTGCACAATCTGCTCTCTGCTTCTCTCCTTCTTCAACTATGCCTTGCGTTTTCTGCTTCCCTAGATTCTCCAGGCTATAGATACTTCAAACAGTGGCTGTGTTTTCTTCCTTAGCTGCGTTTTTTGATCTACAAGCCCTCCTACTGCTGTCGGCCAGCCCCCATGCTGCGTTATCTTCTACAGAGGCAAGTGGAGGAGTTCTAGCTGCAAATTCAGTAAGGGCATCAATTCTTTGGAAGGTTCTTGAAGGATATTTTTGCCAGGCAAGTGGCACATCAACTCTTCTCCCTCCAAGATCCCCTCCCCCTTACGGTTGCATGGATGAAGGGGAGTAAGTGGAATGTGAAAGGTCACCAGATTATCCCACATGCAAAAGTTGGTGTGGAAGATAGAAGGGTATATATAGCCCATTGGTGAGCATTCTACCTACATCTCCCCCAAGCTTGCCTTTTGTGGAAAGGTGGGAGGCCTAGTGAGGTGGGGTGGGGACTCACCTTAGTAGCAACTACGGCCTTGTGTTCATGCGGATGTGTGCAACCTCCATCCCCGCACGAACTTCTTTATTCACACAGAAGCTTTTACAAGATACCAAGGTGTGGGTGCATATAGCACCGGATTTTCCACAAAGCATCAACACGACACGAGCCCAAATCTCAGCTTGAAGCCAAGATACAAACACAGCACTCAAAAAAAAACCATCCGAAGACTGTCTCAAAACAATCCCATAACTAGCTCATAATCAGCCCATAAACTGTCCATAAAACAGCCCCAAGTTCCATGCCAAATCAGCCCCAAAACAAATCCATAAATCAGCCCCAAAAGAGCTCTCTAATCAGCTCCAAAATCTGCTCCATAAACAGGCCCAAATCTGCCCATGACCAGGCCAAAAGAGAGAGAGAATTGCCTGCTGAATGGCCAACACAAGAGATCATCACCAAGAGGAGTTGTATGGCTAGCGCAAGAGAGAAGAGAGAGAAAATCTGCAGTCGGCTAGCAGAGGAGAGAGAGAAACTCCAAGAGGGATGCGCATGGCAAAAAGAGAAGTCCCCGGCTCCTTTTAATGAAGTCGACTAGCTATATTTGAAGTGCTTTTGCCCTCTTTGCCAAAAATAACCAGATTGGCCCAAAAATAGCTGAATTTGCCCAAATATATCAATTTAAAGCTTTTCTTGGCTTGTACTCCAAGTTTTAGCCAAAAATATCAACTTTTTTATGCTTTTCCTAGCTTGTTTCCCAACATAGTTGTTTCTCATACCGGTTTGAACCCATTCGTACCGTGCGGTATGATACCGTACGATATCGTGCAGTACGAGTTTTTCTACCTCCCCCCCCCCCCCCCCCCCCCCCCCCCCCAAAAAGGAAAAAAAGATTCCAAATGCTTTAAAAAATATATAGAAACCCTACTTAACAAAGATTCCAAATGCTCGCAATACTTCGCAACTTTCGTGTCCACTCAGTATTCCATATGGGTGGGGTTGTTGAGAGACCTAAAAAATCTGGCAAGGTAGACTGGTAGTGTACACTTGATTGGTAGGATGAGAGAATCTTGCTACATCACTTGGAGATCCCAGGTATAGGTAGGCTAGACAGTTAGATTTTCAAGTTATGTACGAGGGAGAAGATTTGGACATGGCCATTTTGATCTAGAGAGGAGTCCCTAAATCTATCACCCTAGATGCATTGCTCGTATTTGTGCAAGGACGGTCCCCTAGTCATAAACACTACACTGGAAGACCTTTGGTATTGCATTACCCATCCAGGTTCTCTTTTAAAGACAATCGGGAGATCCAATTGGGAGAGACACATATCCATGTTCTGGTTCCTCAAGCACTGTAGACTCCTTCCCTCCCGACCTTCCCTCACATTCAAGCTTGAAGCTCCATACGTTGTAAGTGTTTTTTAAAAACACCGTATTTTATCGTACGGTATCCGAAAATTTCATATCGTACCAAAAATTCCCGTATGGTATCGTATCGTACGGTATCGTATTTTCGTACCATGACAACTATGATGCCCAAGTTTCATCTAGGCACCTCCTTTTTGTGAGAAAGAAGAGATGAGAGAAGAGACAATGTACTCAAGAACTCATCAATGAACCACTAGCCAACTTCATTAGAAATGAACTACAATGCCTCATATATATAGGAAAGTTCCTCCACCCTTTCCTCCACCCAAAAATGTGTGTAAATAGGAAAAAATGAAAATGAATGCTATAAATCCCAAAAATGCCTAGAGGCTAAAGAGTGTGCCACTAGTGTGACACCATCTGGAGATGACACCTATCCAACACCTCCTCTTCAGGTCCAGATGGGAGGACCAACGCCGACGCGCTGAAGAAGATAATCCAAGGGAGGTCGAGGAAGAGGCTTAGTAAACAAATCAGCAACATTATCTTTGGTAGGACAATACTCAAGCTGAATGCGACCTTCAGAAATCCAATCACGAACAAAATGAAAATGAACATCAATGTGTTTGGATCGTCCTCGAATAACTCGATTTTTGGCTAAAGCAATAGCACTCTATGAATCTAAGTAGATGAGTGTCGGAGTAGATGAACATCCAAGGTGATTCAGAATTTGAGAAAGAGCATCAGACTTCTTAGGTAAGAAATAAACCCATGATTTGCGAGAGAAGTCATCCACAAGAAGCATATAATACTTGGATCCACCAAGCGATTGTACTTCCATAGGTCCTGCAAGATCAGCATGAATAATCTCAAGTATGCATGTGGCCCTATGAGTAGCCTCCTCTGGAAAAGAAGCCCGATGTTGCTTTCCTTGAGCACAAGACGAACAAATATGATGGCGAGGTTTCTGAAGCTTTGGTAGACCTATAACCATGTCATGTGAGACAAGATGTTGCAAAGTAGCAAGAGGAACATGGCCAAAGCGGAAATTCCATAGATCACTATCTTCATTAGAAACAAGTGCTTTAGGAGAAGCAAATAATTGATGAAGATGAGACTCATGTGGTGGCAACTGTGCTGTAAAAGAGCTTATATGATAAAGCCCAGCATTTTGATAACCATGTGCCATACAAGAAAGTGACTGTCTATCAATGATTTCAATCACTTCATCATCAAAGTAAACCCCAAGACCTTTAGAAGTAGCCTTAGAGATAGAAAATAAGTTGGCAGACATCTTAGGTACATGCAAAACATCATGTAAGATAGCATCTCCAAAAGAAACATCACCAATACCAATCACAGGGAGAGACGAAGCATCACCAATGTGTACTGATGAAGAGATAGACTTATAGTTTTCCAATAAGGAAGAACTATTCGTCGTGTGAGAGGTAGCACCACTGTCGGCAATCCACTCATCCGCAGTATGCGTATCAAGATCTTTGATTACCACACGTGATGTGTCACATGAAGAAGTAGAAGACATAGCAACATATGCAATCTTGGCGTTACCGTCTTCCTTCTTGTCTTTGTTTTTGTCGTGAGAAGATATTGATGTAGAAGAACCCTTAGATTTGGATTCAAGTTCAGCTTTTACCTTCTTGGATGCCGCCTTCTTAGCAAAACAACGATCCTCCGTATGCCCACTACGACCATAGAAAGTGCACTCCTTGGAAGAATCCTTTGATTTGTCCTTGTCGCCTTTGGTTGAAGAATCTTTAGCATTGGAATTAGAGCCTTTGCATTGATCATTCCCCTTGCCTTTGCCTTTGCCTTTGCCCTTGCCTTGGCTTACAAAAGCCGAGTTCTTTTTGTTTTGCTTGCGAGTAAGATACTTATCATAAAGAAGACCCATAGTCTCTTCAAAGGAAGGGAAAGCAACTCGAAGAAAGATGTTATCTTTGAACGATTCAAAAGAAGAAGGCAATTTACCAAGTAGCTTGTGGACCGGATTGCTTACCAATGTACCAAACTCTTCAAGTTGCCGCTTGATTCGATTGAATTCTCCAAGCTTCTCCACTATGTTGTCGGATTCGGAGATAGAAAGCTTATCCAAATCTTCTTCCAACTTAGCCATCTTAACCGTTGAAAGTCTTCCATATTGCATTTGTATAGCGTGCCATAATTGTTGAGCCGTACTCCTTGTAGAGAGAAATTGAGACACAACCGATGTAGACATGCCATGCACAAGTAAAGCTTTGGCCCATGCATCCATATAGGTTTGATATTGAGAAGGCACCATAAGAGGAGAAGTGATTATAGACCACACCCCGGTGCTTTCCAAAAGAAGTTACATAAACAAGGACCAAGTGTGGTAGTTGTTTGGCGTAAGCTTTTGTGAATCGGAAAGACTTGGAAGGCTCAAAGATTGAGTGAATGGGTTAAAGGGCTGATATGATTGAGTGGGGAGAGGAGTAGTAGAAGGAAGTAGTAGAAGAAGGAATCATAGTAGATAAAGTTGTCATAAAAGGCATAGATGATGTAGGGGGATATACCATAGAGGGCATAGAAGTATGTGGATAGGAAGGCATAAAGGACAAAGAAGAAAGAGTGTATGGATCCGTAGAAGGTAATGGATATGACGGAAAAGAGAAAGTAGAGGCACCTACCGAAGAAGGAATTGCACCAACTTCCGTTGTAGTAGTTGCCGGTCCAACCGTCGTAGGAGATGTAGGATCCATAGTATCTTCAAGTTTGCCTTTGTCTTTTGGAGTAAAGGACTTCCGAGATCCCATAGGGAGTGGAGGGTGGGAAAACACAAGGGAAGAAGTGTCGTACCTCCAAAGACGCAGCCAATAGATGGGCTGTCCACCAAGGAAGTATCTCCAAAATATGCACAAAGATAGTGCAAAAACGTGAAGGGAATGGGTGTTAGGGTTAGGGTTTACAGAAGGTACAAACAGGCGTGGAAATCAACACACAGAGAGAACACGACTTCAGTAAGCTTGATAATCAAAGTGAAGTACAACAGCCACATAATAGTGACCCTAAAGATAAGTGTTCACATGTCCGGCCATAAAATGTGTCGGGTGGACCAAAACACTTATAAACTGCATATAAGTGAAACTGAACTAAACTGGGGGAAAAAACCTCCACTAACTGAAGTAAAAAGTGCCCCAGTAATCTACTGATGATCACTAGCACTCCTCTGGGTGCATACACAGCATAAAAACCAACAAACCCCCCTGGAGTGATATGTGATCACTGTACATCATCCACCAAAAGGAAACAAATTCAAAGCATTGCGGAATGCTTCAAATTTCGGACGTGGTAATGCCTTGGTGAAGATGTCTGCCACATTCTAATCTGTAGGATAGTAGATCAGACTGATATCTCCTGCCTGGAGTCTCTCCCGAACAAAATGATAGTGAATCTCAATGTGTTTCGTGCGAGCATGAAACACAGGATTCCTGGCCACAGCAATGGCACTCTGACTATCAGTATAGATAGGTGTAGGCTCCTCCACTGAAATATCCATATCAGTCATGAGACGACGCAGCCAAACACACTCAACAGTAGTAGTGTAGGCTGCTCTGTACTCTGCCTCACAAGACGAAGTGGCCACTGTGGTCTGTTTCTTGCTTAGCCAAGAAATGCATGAAGAGCCAAGAAAGAAACAATTTCCACTAGTGGAATGTCTGGTATCAAAATCACCAGCCCAATCTGAATCACTGTAAGCGTGTAACTGCATGTCACCCCCCTCAGGATAAAGCAATCCAAGAGACAAGGTACCCTGCAAATAACGGAATACACGCTTCACAGCTTGCCAATGTGACAACTGTGGGCTGTGCATGAATCTGCTCAACTGAGAGACTGCATACTGAATATCTGGCCTTGTATTACACAAGTAAATAAGGCACCCAACAGCCTGAGCATATGTAGTGGCATCAAAGGAAACACTGTCATCTTGTAGAGACAGTTTCATCCCAGGCTCCATAGGAGTACTAATAGGCTTGCAATCCTGAAATTTAAACTTCTCCAGAAGTTTAGCAACATAGCGTGATTGCAACAACCCAATGCCTCTGTTATCCTGCACAAACTGTATGCCCAAATAGTAATGTACAAGGCCCAAGTCAGACATGTCAAATGTCTGTTGCAGTATCTCCTTAAAAGCTGCAATTTTGTCATCATTTGATCCCATGAGCAAGAGATCATCCACATAAAGACTGATGACCAGCAGATCTATCTCTTCTTTCTTTACATACAGAGTGGCCTCTGATGGACTGTTCACAAATCCCTGAGTGAGTAGAAAAGCATCTATTTTTGCATACCAAGCTCGTGGAGCTTGTTTCAAACCATACAAGGCCTTTTTCAGCCTGCAAACTTTCCCCTCATGACCATGTTCTGCAAATCCCATGGGCTGAAATACATAAACTTCCTCCTCGAGGTCTCCATGTAGGAATGCAGTCTTTATGTCCAACTGGTGAACAACCCAACCACGATGTGCAGCCAATGCAATGACACACCTAAGTGTCGACATACGGGATGTAGGAGCAAATGTCTCCTCATAATCAATGCCCTTCTTCTGTGCATAGCCCTTTGCAACTAGACGGGCTTTGTACCTGTCAATGGATCCATCTGCATGTCTTTTCAACTTATAGACCCATTTAGTACCAATTGCTTTCTTGCCTTTGGGCAGATCAACCAAATCCCATGTTTGATTCTTTTTAATAGAATCAAGCTCATCCTGCATGGCTTTGTTCCAATGCACATTATCTCGTGCATCCACAAATGAATCAGGCTCATCATCATCCTGTAAACTGGCTGCCATAACCAGATTCCAATCCATGATGTGTGCATGCTCATTGGTCCTTGTTTCCCTACGAGTACGACCAGCAAGAGGACCCTCTAAATGGCTGTCCTGTAATGTCCTCAAATACCATCTAGGTATATGTCTGACCTGTGGTGCCTGCTGCCCCATATTTGGTTCAGCTTCTGGCTCATTTGGCTGCTGAATTTCTGCACCACCTACATCATTTGCTGGCTGTCCTGTACCCTCATGAGTTGGATCACCAACTGTGGAATGAAACTCCATGGGTAGTAGACCTTCAAACACATCATTTTCAGCCTGATTTGCCTCATAACCAGCCATGGATATTTCTGATTTTTCATCAAAAATCACATCCCGACTAGTGAATATCTTCCTGGATAGTGGGTCATATAACCTGTAGCCCTTGCTCTCACGGCTATACCCAACAAAAATGCACTTTGTGGCTTTATCATCCAGCTTCCTCCTCAACTCTTTGGATATGTGTGCATATGCAAGACACCCAAAGATACGAAAATGCGATACAGAAGGCTTGCGGCCATGCCAAGCCTCAAAAGGAGTAATAGAAACCAATGCCTTTGTGGGACATCGATTCAAAATATGACAAGCACACATGACTACTTCCACCCAAAAGATATGTGGTAGCCTTTTTGCCTTTAACATACATCTGGCCATCTCCATGAGTGACCGATTCTTCCTTTCTGCAACCCCATTCTGCTGTGGAGTGTAAGGAGTAGTATACTGATGTTTTATACCTCTACTCCCAAGAAAGGAATTCAGCATATGTGACATATATTCCCCCCCTCGGTCAGAACGGAGAGTCTTCACCTTGCATCCTGACTCTGTCTCAGCAAGTGCTACAAAGGCCAAAAATGCATCATATACTTGTGATTTCTGTGTCAAAGGATAGACCCAGCATATACGAGAGAAGTCATCAATAAATGTTGCAAAATAAAAGCAACCACCTAATGACTTCGTCTGCATGGGACCACAAAGATCACTGTGTATAAGTTGCAACTTTGCAGTTGCTCTTAGAGCCTGATCACGTGGGAAGGAAAACCTGTGCATTTTTCCCAAAATACATCCTTCACAAATGTGATCTGGAGGCTTCTCCATGAGAGGTAGATCTGTAAACATGTTATGTCGCTGCATAAGCATAAGACTACCAAAATTTACATGCCCCATGCGAGCATGCCATAACTCCGCATCAACCATAGCTGGAGTAAGAGTGAATGCATTATAAGCAGACTGATCCACTGGCTGAAATGCATCCAACTGATATAGTCCATGACATAATGTACCAGTAAGCATCAAGGTCAAGGCATTAGCTTTGTCTCTGACCATGCATTTATCATCATCAAAGTGGACCTGCATTCCACAATGTGCTAAAGAAGAAATGGACAACAAATTCTTCTTTATCCCTGGTACATATAAGGCATCTGTAAGGCGGAGAATGGAGCCATCAATGGCTGTGAGCTGAATCTCCCCAATGCCACGAACTGGATATGAAGCATTGTTGGCACACTGAACAGTTTTGCCAACAGGGGTAGGGCCAACATGACTGAACAAATCCCTGCGAGATGTGATATGCTTTGAGGCACCACTATCAAAATACCAAGTACATGCATGCTCTGTCAAACTGAGTGCCTGTGAAGACCAAGAGGCATCATAGCTGCATGTATAAAAACAGTAATCCCTATCCTCAACAAAAGAAGCAGTCTCTGGAGGAGCTTTAGAAGCATCATTAACAGACATCCCAGCTTCCTTTGCCTTCTCTTTGGCAATCCTCTTCCTACATTCCAATTTCTGTGATGTAGTGACCTGGCTTCTTACAGTAATGACATTTGCCCTTCTTCTTGGGCTATCCATCACTTTTCTTGGTATCCTGTGAAGAACCACCATCACCTGAATTTTGATTTGCACTCTTTGGCTGAGTTTTTCCTTTCCCCTTTTGACCTGTAGTAAATGCTTGTTCAGCATTTGTGTTCATATTCATATTCTTCCTCATTTGCTCCTCTTGTAGTAAGAGAGCAACAAGTTCCTGATACTTGAGGGGTTCAACAGCATTCCTCATGCTGAGGTTCAAAGAGGTATGAAAAGCCAAGTAAGATCTTGGCAAAGAGTGCAAGATGGTGGACACAAGCTGTGTCTCAGGAATAATCTCATCCACATTGATGAGTTGTTCTCTCAAATCCTGCAGCTTGTTTAAGTGGCTAGACATATCATCTCCTTCATTCATTTTCTGATTTTCCAGCTCTCTTTTCAAAAATGAGATCCTAGCCTCATTACGAGCAGCATACATCTGCTCCAAAGTCACCCATGCATTCTGTGAAGAGCCAGCTGAACGAATATGAGGTATAATGGACCTCTGTACTGACAATGCAATGAGTGACAAAGCTTGTGCATCCCTGGCATCCCATGTCTTTTGAGCATTTGTTCTCTGAACAGGCAATGGCTGTCCTGGAGCCTGTACCTGTTGTCCTCGTCCACGAGCACCCCCTTGGGGAGGAGTCTCTGGAGCCAATGGACCTGGACGTGGTTCATCACCACTAACAAAATCCCAAAGACCTTTTGCCACAAGCACATTTTTCAGCATAGAACTCCACAAGGAGTAGTTCGTGCCATCCAATTTGTCTTCCTTAGACAAATATGTGAATACATCACTTTGCTGTTGATTTGCCATTATGCTTACGCACAATGTTGTACCTGTTCACCAAAAAACCCAATAGCAGAACCCCTGATAATAACTGTACTCCACTGAATACAGTTCACCCAAATATGCCTGCACTCTCAATCCTCTGAATGTGCAGCTCAATGCACCAATGACTGAGTAGAGCAGCAAATGGCGTACACAATGCCAAAATGCCCAAACTGTGCAAAAAAACCTGTATAGTTCCTTGCTAGAAAATCTGCCTGTTGTGCCTATATATTTTCACAGAGAAAATATATAGGCACAACAGGCAGATTTTCTAGCAAGGAACTATACAGGTTTTTTGCACCCAAACTGTGCAAAAAACCTGTATAGTTCCTTGCTAGAAAATATGCCTATTGTGCCTATATATTTTCACAGAGAAAATAAAAATGCCCAAAAACTGAATTTTAATGCTTACCACTGTTGTACTGAGTAATGAACAATTACTGTTGACTGTACTAGCAGGTACAGTTTACTGGTTCTGTACGGAAGCAGGTGGTAGTTGCAGGTCACAGCAGGTACAGTCGTATCACAGAAGATACAGTCACCAGGTACGAAAGCATGCAGTGGTATCTCAGCAGGTACAGTCGCCAGGTACGCAGCACTGAATGCTGCACGATTCTCTGCGCAGGTGACGGTTGGCGCTGACTGTACGGAAGCAAGTCGACGCCTGTTTTGCAGCAGTCGACTGAGTACTCAAGGCGACCAGCGTTGACAAAAGCTGGTACGGGTGCTGACAGCAACGAACAGGTACTGCACGCTGCAGGCGACGATTTGCAGGCGGCGCTTACTGTACGGGCAGGTACAGTAACTGAAGGCGGCGCAGACTGGGTATACGGGGCTGGTACACGTGCGCTGACAGGAACAGAATGCAGTACGGCGCTGAAGGTACGGAATGCTATACGGCGCACAGGTGTAGCTGAAGGCGGCGCAGACTGGGTGTACGGGTAGCAGGTGCTGTACGGCGCACAATTGTACAGGCAGCAACTGGCAATGTACGGGCAGGGCAGAGCAAGCTTCAATGCTCTGATACCAATTGAAGGGAATGGATGTTAGGGTTAGGGTTTACAGAAGGTACAAACAGGCGTGGAAACCAACACACAGAGAGAACACGACTTCAGTAAGCTTGATAATCAAAGTGAAGTACAATAGCCACATAATAGTGACCCTAAAGATAAGTGTTCACATGTCCGGCCATAAAATGTGCCGGGTGGACCAAAACACTTATAAACTGCATATAAGTGAAACTGAACTAAACTGGGGGAAAAAACCTCCACTAACTGCAGTAAAAAGTGCCCCAGTAATCTACTGATGATCACTAGCACTCCTCTGGGTGCATACACAGCATAAAACCCAACAAAACGCAGCCACAAAACGCAGCCGATATATGAACCAATAGACTCCGTAGAAACCACCAAAAGAGGGCTGAGAATATAGCCTTAGGTAGAAGGAGTATGGAGGAGTTGATTGTCCACAAAAACGCAAACACAAAGTGTGTAGCAAAGTGGAATTTTCAGCCGGTAGAAAGATGTAGAAAAGAGGATGAATATGTACCTCAAAACACCATGAAGAGGGTTGAAGTTGATGATGAAAACGCAGCCAAGAAATCTCTCCACAAGAAGCCTCCAAAAAAACGCTACCGCATGTAGGGAAAACTAGTTGGCAATGTTTTCACCGCAAGTAGAGTTGTAGGACTCGGATTGAAGTGCTTTAAAAACACACTTGTAGAGGATGGTAAGGGGCTGGTTTGAAGCCTCTTGCATCATTGAATGAGTGCAAGGATGATGAGTAAGGGCTTCTGCAAAAAACGCAAGCAGAAATTCTGCATGCAGGCAGTCTGCGAAGAATAACTCAAAAATGGTGAGGAATTTGCGAAAACTTTCTTCTGCAAAGTTGTAGACCACGATGATTCCAGTAGGTCACGCGGGCACAATCCTAAAAAACGCATCCGTTTAGCAGATAATCAAGCTTGTAAGAGCTTCTGCAAAAAACGCAAGCAGAAATTCTGCATGCAAGCAGTCTGCGAAGAATAACTCAAAAACGGTGAGGAACTTGCAAAAACTTTCTTCTGCAAAGTTGTAGACCACGATGATTCCAGTAGGTCACGTGGGCACAATCCTCAAAAACGCATCCGTTTAGCAGATAATCAAGAATGAAAAAACGCAATTGAAAGCGGGGTTGTTGAAGAGGACTAGAGGTAGAGAGGAATAAGGATAAGGAGGCTCTATGTGCACCACCACCTTGCTCTGATACCATGTGAGAAAGAAGAGATGAGAGAAGAGACAATGTACTCAAGAACTCATCAATGAACCACTAGCCAACTTCATTAGAAATGAACTACAATGCCTCATATATATAGGAAAGTTCCTCCACCCTTTCCTCCACCCAAAAATGTGTGTAAATAGGAAAAAATGGAAATGAATGCTATAAATCCCAAAAATGCCTAGAGGCTAAAGAGTGTGCCACTAGTGTGACACCATCTGGAGATGACACCTATCCAACACTTTTGTCCACCTGTCCATGCCCAAAATATCATATGTCCAGCTTGTCTTTAAAAATATGTGAACACACCGACTTCTAAGTCCCTTTATTGATAAAAATCCCATGGTGCCATGCTGTGTGGCCATCTTTCAGGCCAAACCATGCCAGTAAAATGCTCTAGTTTTCTTCTCTGGAAAATCTCCGTTCACACCTTGGTTCTGCCTAGTGTGTGAAACATTGGTCAAGACTGGTGAAGGGACCAAATGGTGACATCAAGAAGATCTTCATCAGCATTTTGGTCACTCCCTTTATTTCTAATTCAGTTTTAATGTTGAGTCAAGGGTTCTCTGCCGAGGTCATCCCCCAAAATCTGAATGTTTTGAATCCTTTGGATTTTGTAACGCCTTGTTTCTATAAAAGGCTCCTCTCCATCATACACTTTTTTGCCCCTACTTTAGGCGGGCGGGGTTATTTTGGTATGCCGATGTAGATTGTCTTTGTCACCCACGGGTAAGACTTGACCTCTGAGTCTTTCACCAAGACCATGTTTGTTAAGCCTCTCAACCATGCTTGTTGAGCCTTTGAGCCTTTTGTGCCACGCTCACTAGCCTCGGAGTCATACTTACTAGCCTCTGCGTCTAAAGCGGGAAACTGTCACCATTTGGCTACCCAATTGGTCCACCCGTGCTTTCTCATCATGTATGTACATTGGACTGGTGTCCATGGCAGTTGTATATGCCGAGGATTGATGCGACTCATGTGATACTATGGACTTGGCTTTCTGTTGTTGGGACTTGTGCCCCTGTGTACATGCCCGGAAATGCCTGCTGGATTGGCGTTCGATTGGATCTGGTACCTCGTGTACTTGCGTGAAGCACGTCTATTTTGGTATAGTCTCATGAATGGAGATTGTCCATACTAATGCTGCAATGCATAGCATCTTTATGTGCTTGCTTGCAATTGAAATTGCATGCTGCTTTCATGCTTGCTTGACCAATGTGTAGTTCCGGGTAAGGGGACGCCCGCCCATGAATTGTGCGTGTGAAACTGTCTACTGACATGGTTATGTGGCATGTGACAGGTGGTAAGTATTGGTCATTAACCTAGCCTTAGGAGTTAACACTAATTTATAAGTGAGTGTGTACACACTTCATTACGTTTTGGGCGACCAAAACTCACTTATAAATTATGACCAACCTAGTGTTCATACACACTGATGTCCCGAGGTGGACAAAATCCAATGTCCACCGCCCAGACCTTATCCCCTTTGTACAAAGGGAGTAACCAACCATGTGTCTATTCTAACTTGCTCCACAATGCACCTACCTGCCACCTAGAGTGTACAACTCACCACCTCACTCCTCTCTCTCTCTCTCTCTAGAAGAAGACGCCTCCTTCATGAGGGCTTTTGGGTTGTATTTTCTGCACTTTCTCCTTCCCAACTCCATATCCAAGCTTGCTAAGGTATTTCCCAAGCTTCCAAGAGTGTTTCCCGATGCTAATCACTCTCCCACACACTCCCAATGACTGACATTGGGCAAAACAGCTCTCTTTCTTGCTGTAATTTCAGGTCTTTTTGTTGAAAACCCTAATTTCAGCCTCCTTTCTTAAGTTGAACCATAGGGGAAGCTTTCCTAGGATTCCCTTCATCCTCTTGAAGACTTTTGTGGCGAAGAATTGCAACAAATTGAAGATTTCAACACTCCAAGGACTTCCATCGCGAAGACTTCCGCTGTCATCGACTCCACTTGCAATTGGTAAGCTTCTATGCTTAAATATGGAAGCAAGTAGCAGGAGGGAGGAACCGGATTACAAGATCACATACCCTGTGTAATGTTCTCTTTGTTAAATATTAATAGTGATTAGTGTGGGAATAAACAAGTGCTAGGTGGTTGAGTAAACTCGCACTGAATGTAAGCCTTAAATAAAGCGGTTCCAATGTGCGTGAACAACCGCTAGTTTGTATAAGTCTTTTGTGTAAGAGCAGCCTCTTAAAAAGGCATATGTGGTAGCATCATACTTTGAATATTTGGTGGAATCGTATTTAGCATATGTGGTGGCATCAAAACAAGCATATGCTTAGAATATGTAATGAGGTCTCTCCTATAAAAAGGACCTACTTGTATAATGAATTTATGCTTTCCACTACATTTTGTACTCCCACAAATCTCCATAATCTTGTGCTGATTCTCTTGTTCATTATCATCTCTCCCTCTTCTCCTCACTATTGTGTAGCTGCACTCTCTAGTCATTTGCTATCACTCTTGTCCTACGTGCTCTCTTGCAGATTGTTGCTACCATGTGTTGGTGGAACAATAGAGAGCAGATGGTAGGGAACATGGGGACTTGAGAGGGTAGTGTGAGTTGCGAGTCTACACCGACAACCACTTGTTTGCAATACTGTATTCATATGCATTGATATGGAAATCTGGTCAGGAATTCCCATGACACTATGTACTTGATTCTCCCAAGATCAATATACTTTATTTGAGGGAGGGGCCGGCCATTCCCGCTCATTGTGTGTCTCTTGTCAATTCAGTAAATTACTTCTTGTATTGAGCATGTGTCCATCAAATCTTAGTGTATTTAAGTGTATTGATTAGCATTGTGTTCAACCAAGTTACATTGGTATCAGAGCATACGGTTCTCTTTCACTTCTATCGTGAGAGACGATCACCATGAACACCAGCTATCTCTACATTTAGAACACTACGGACAGCCATACAGTGAATGTTGGAGATGCTAACACAAGTGGCGGGGACAATGAAATGCATGTCTCCAATGCTTTATGTGGTGCACAATAGGGAACATGAATATGTGGGCCAGCCGTCCCGTGTCAAAGAGAAGATGCAGGAAGAAGAGTCCATAGTCTTAAGGGCTAAACTTACTCGTATACAGGCTCTTCTCCATGCACAACAAGAAGAATTAAATCTCTACCGCTGCAAGGATCCATTGCTACATGACCGTTTGAAAGCCAAGAAAGCTAAATCTTATATGGATCATGCAATGGCAATGATTACTTAAGAGTTGCACATGCGACCGAGGGATGCAGCACGTGCATACTTGGCTCGTACTGAGGATGCCTATGCAAAAAAGACAACCATCCCGCATGTCTTCGAATCCCTAAAGATGCCCAAACAAGAACTTATGTCTAGAGGATGAATCTCCATGCTATGGGAGAGAAACCATCGGCGACTTCACGCCATACAAGAGTACCTTATGTAGCCCATGAAGGACACAATGTTTATGATAGTGGTCAAAATGTATGTCAAATAACATTGCCGGTTGAAAATGTGCATGCACATCACATGCAACATGGGCTGCAATTTTCTGTTGGTGTAGGTATTCCGCGTATCTCTCATGCCACTCATGCCTTCGAGTGTGCTCGTAAGAGAGAAGCTATGGCTGAAAATGCACCAATGCATGTTGAGGGACCAGAGGTACGAGCAAAGGAAATGGATGTCGAAAGGAGGTCAGTGACGTGGGTGATGGGGTGATTTTGGAGTTGTCGACCAAGCAGGATGGCGTGGCCTACTCAAACTCCATGCGGTCCAGAGGATCATGCCAATTCAAAGGGTTTGGCAGAGGGTCGACTTCCTCACACTCAAATGGTGGTGGTGGCAGGATCTCCCCTTCTTTGAGTGGTGGGTTGGTGGTGCCAAATGAGTTGCCACCCGTACGACCGGAACATCATCGCATTGATCTTGTGCCGGGTAGCTCACCACCTATTAGGCCAGCCTATCGTGTAAGTGCATCCCAAAAAGAAACAATCGTGAAGTAGGTAAATGAGCTTCTTGAGAAGGGTTTGGTTCAACCAAGCTCTTCCGCATATTATTCACTCGTCCTCTTGGTTCAAAAGAAGGATGGATCCTTTCGTATGTGTGTGGATTATAGAGCTTTGAATAAGCTTACCATCAAGAATCAGTTTCCGATTAAACACATAGACGACATCCTTGACAAATTGGATGGATCGGCATGCTTTAGCCAAATTGATCTCAAGAGTGGGTATCATCAAGTGCATGTAGTGCCTGAGGATGTACACAAAACTGCTTGTAGGACAGCATTTGGGCTTCATGAGTATCTTGTTATGCCTTTTGGTCTTAAGAATGCCCCGGCTACATTTAATAGAATGATGGATCGCATATTCCATGGGTACAGGAAATTCACAGGTGTCTTCTTTGATGACATCCTAGTCTTCTCGAAGACCGAAGAAGAGCATAGAGCTCATTTGGCTATTGTTTTTGAAGAACTCCGTAAACATAAACTCTTCATAAATGCAAAGAAGAGTAAGTTCTTCTTGTCAGAGATACATTATCTTGGGCATATTGTGTCCAAAGATGGAGTACGGATGGATCCTGCAAAGATTGATGCAATTCGGAATTGGCCCGAATTGAGTTCGGTGCATGAGATCCGTAGTTTTCTTGGATTATGCTCTTACTACCGCAAATTCATTCACCACTTTGCATGGATTGCTTCTTCTTTGCATGATTTGACAAAGAAGAAGGCCACATTCAAATGGACTAATGTAGTGAGGGATGCGTTCCTCAAATTGAAAGATGCAACTGATAGAATGTGCAGCGGAAGAAGGGAAAGTGGAAACACAGGAGAGAGAGTGAGAGAGAGAGATGGAGAGGAAACACAGGTGAGAACCTGCTCTCAATATCATCATCAAAAGGAATACATGTCCCGAGCAAGAGGGGAGAACCTCGTATGTGAGAGGGACTGCAACAAACAAAGCTAAGCAAGCAGTGAGAAATGAGGGAGGCAAGCCAGCTATATATATGCCCATGAGTGGACAGCCGACTGGTGATAAAATCCTCCACGACTGGGAAAATACCCAAGACTCCATAAAATAGGGAATAATGAGGAAAAATATATGTGAGAGGTGACCAGCCCCTCTGACTAACATGGTCAGTCCTAGAGGCTATAATAGGACACCAAACAGGAAGTCAACAAGAAGGGGATGATGTCTAACACCCCCTCTCACCACCGGATGCTGAGTGAACTCCAAGAAGCCAGAGACGCCGTCCTCGATCAAAGATGAAAGACTGCAGCATGGTTGATATATACATACGTACGGATCTGATCCGTACCGTACGGCCGTACTGTACGGATCCGTACACGTACGGATCGATCCGTACGTGAGGTTTTTTTTTGGCTGAAAATCGACGAGCGTGTATGAATGGGCGCCCACCTGGCGGCTAGCCTTTGGGTACATACTAGGCCTTTCAACTTTGATTATTGGACTCCAGAGAGCGTGCGTTACAGAGAGGCGAGAGCAGAAAGTTTTCGAAAAAGACCAGGCGACCACAGCGTTGGAACTTTGGCGCCAGGCGTGCGTGTAGGTAAACTGAGCATCTTCCTCTCTCTCTCTTTCTCTCCCTCTTGAGTCTTGAGTCTTATCTCTTTCTCTTGCATATGTGCTGTGCACTTGGCAGGTGCAGACAAAAGTCTCAAGAGCCATCATGCCTAAGCCAACTAACCCGTATTGGCAAGAGCACACCAATGTGATCCGCATTGTCAACACGCCAGGGCAAGCTGGATCTGGCACGCGACGATGGCAATGCAAGTATTGCAACTTTCAGCTCACCAGTACCATTTCTCGCGTCGTTATGCACTTGACAGGCATTGGCACAACCAATAACTGTGCAGGGTGCAAGGTAGTACCAAAGGACATTAGGGATAAGTTGATTGCTGAGAATTTTCCAGCAATGGGTGCAGGGAAAAAGGTGAAAGGTAGTCAACAGACACAGGATGCTCTCCATGATGCACTCTTGGGAGACTTGGGTGGTTCTTCACAGGTTCAGGAGGAGCAGCCCACTGGCAGTAGGAAGAGGGCTCGTACCATGCATGAGCAGCAGGACTATGTGGAGGATGATGGAGAGATGCATGCACCAAGGCAGACTACCTTGCCTTCTCGAGTGGCCTCTCTTTCTTGGGTGAAGGAGCGCCAGAAAGTGGCTGAGATGGAGATTGCTCGCACTCTCATTGAGTGCAACATCTCCTTTCATGTCTTGAGGACTGAGCAGTGGCAGAGGATGGTCAGAGCCATAGCCCAGGTTGGACACACAGAGGATTGGTCGGGGTTGGAATACAATAAGATGCGGACCACTACGCTTGAGGAGCAGAAAGCATTGATAGATAAGGCATTGGTACCAGTGAAGGCAGGTTGGGGGCAATTTGGGTGCACCATCATTTCAGATGGCTGGAGTGACATTCGTAGGCAACACATCATTAATATTCTTGTGTCGTCTTGCCTTGGCACGTACTTCTTGCGTGCTGTTGATGCAGGAAAGGCTGGAGAGCGGATTACAGGTGAGTTTATCTATGAGCACATCCGGCAGGCTATACTTGAGGTTGGCCCAGAGAATGTGGTGCAGGTTATTACTGACAACGCCTCCAATTGCAAGGCTATGGGTGAGATGATTGAGGCAGAGTTTAAGAACATTGTTTGGACTCCATGTGCAGCTCACTGTCTTGACTTGTTGATGGAGGACATTGGGAAGTTAACATGGGTGTTGCCTATTGTTTCCGATGCCACAAAAATGACTACTTTTTTCCGCAAAAAGCACAAGGCATTGGCTATCTTTAGGAGTCACAGTACACTTGACATGGTGCGGCCCTTGAAGACCAGATTTGCATATATGTATCTTGTGTTGCAGCGACTCTATGCAGTGAGGGATCCACTTCTACAAACAGTAGTGGACCCGAAGTGGAGAGAGATGCATCACGCACAGGAGGAGTCCACTAGATACATACAGCGGCGGGTGCTTGATGAGTCCTTTTGGTCGGAGGTGCAGGCTATGATAGTAGCATTGCAGCCAATTTATGTGTTGCTGCGTGTCACAGACATGGAGGGCTCCACCATGGGCCTAGTCTATCATCTCTTCTCAGAGATGAAGACACACATCAGAGGCTGCAGATCACTGGCGCTTGATCGGTATGTACTTGCTTCTGCAATGATTACTCTAGAGTCTATTAAATATTTAGTATAATACTATAATGTATAATAGTAAATACTACAATCAAAATTCAGCCTGTTAACTAATGTTGCATCAATGCTTTTACAGTCGGGAAGAGATCTTGGCTATTGTAGACAAGAGATGGACATTTATGAGTCGGCCCATTCATGTGATGGCTGCATTGCTTCATCCTTTCTACAAGAAGCCAACTCTTTTTAATGACAGGAGTCTACTACAGGGCAAGGATGCGTACATTGGCTTGATTTGCGAGGAGGATGAGCAGTTGGACATTGATGCAGAGCTCGCTAGCTATGAAAATAATTTAGGGTCATCCTTTACTAGAGCTGTGGCGTTGAGGCCGGAGGCAACGAAGTTCTCTCTTACATGGTGGCAGAGTTATGGAAGACAAGGTCTTCCAAAGCTCACTCGTATCGCTTTACGTGTCCTCTCACAGGTAAAGTTTTCTATCTTTACATTTTCCATACATGTGTTATGGACCTGGGACCATGGTTCATTGTCCAATGTCTATTGTCTATGACCATGTCCAATGTCCATTGTAATTTGTCACCATTGACACGTCACAATGCACATGTGACATGCAGGATTGCTTTGCTGGTGGATGCGAGCGCATTTGGAGCGCTTATTCGCTAATTCACATGAAGATCCGTAATCGACTCAGCACTGCACACCTAGAGAGATTAGTCTACTGCCGAGCAAATATGAAGCTTGTGCGAGATTACCACGCTTTGGGGACACCCAAGCAGGTTAGAAAGTTGAAACTTTGGGCTAGCGTTTATACATATTACAAGCGAATATTTGTAATTACTAATTACTACTTTCTACGCTGTTAATAATGTGAACACTGAATTGCATTTTGTTTTTTAACAGACAGATCCATCAAAATTGAAGTTGGTCTCGGAGGGGAGTGCAGAGGAGACTGAGCAGCAGCAGCAGCAGCTTGTGAGAAACGATCAGGAGGAGATTATTCGCATGCTGCACAGAGAGCTGGAGAGTGTGGATCGACGTGTGACGAGGTCACATGCGCGAGTTCTCAGTCTCCCGTTAGTCGGGCGAGATGCAGGTCCAGAAGTTTCACGACGAGAGACCATTCGGCGAGGAAAGCTTCTTGTCCGTACTCCTCGGAGACGGGCAAATGAGGTTGTTCCTCTCATTCAGCCTACGGAGGATGATGATCCAGGACAGCAGAGTATGATGGCAGAGCCAGAGTATGATGAAGAGGGCAACGTCCTGACAGATGGGGACTTGCTCTCTTCAGGAGTGTCATCATCCTCATCCGATGAGGAGTTTTGAGATTCAGAGAGTAGAGTCTCGAGAGTCGAGTCGAGACTCTTTGTTATTGCTTAGTGTTTTTTACTTTTGAGTCTTGACTCTTGACATCAGACATTTATGATTTGTTATTTGTATGCTCTAGTATGAGCCTTTTAGGTTGACATCAGACATTTGTTATTTGTATGCTCTAGTATGAGCCTTTCTACGTCTATTTTGTCTTGACAACCATTGTGTCAAGTATATGATGTGTGTTTTGAAATTAGTACATACTACATGCAAATTGGTTTATTTTGATTCTAGAATGTTTCAAACTTTTATGTACCTTAAATGTAGAAAGGTGTTGAATGTCCTATTGTTTGCCAATGGTACGTATTTTTACGTACATAAAAAATTTTACTGTACGGAACACCGTACAGTACGTACATATACACAACGTACAGTACGTACACATCAACCTTGGACTGCAGAGACAGGTACCAAGAAAGCTCCACAAGCAATCTCCTCAACAACTCAGCTACAAAAGCAACAGAACAAGCTACCAGGTACACCACTCCTCTGGACGAAAACAACCATATAGGCTGCGACATGCTGCTCCAAATAATGGTTCCAAACCCAAGTGTAAGAACACGTCCCAAAGTCGAATGTCGTGTATCCAGCCTGGAGAAGGTATAAAAAAACCTCATAACCAACCAAGATCAGATCCTGTAGATAATCAATCTTGGGAGAAGCAAACTGCTCCTCACTGGAACCCTCAAAAGAAATAAAGTCAATCTGCTCCAACTCTGTACCAAGAGTAGCCAAATGCTGTACAAAAGCATCCTCTGAAAAGGTTGGCATCGCAAGATGTAAAGACTCTATAGAAAAGATGGGGTCCATCTACTCAAACTTAGTACCATGAGTTGCCCAATGCTATACATAAGTACACGCCACTGAGGTGGGCATCGCAAGATGAAAGCACTCCACATCCCCCTCTGAAAAAAGATGTCGTCCGACTGGTACAAGCCCAAACTGATTCTAATCCAAATCCAAAAAACTCTAGAAGTACCACTGTGTCCCAGGCACGGTTAGCAACCACAGATCCAAAGCATCCCACTAGGTCCAAAAAACCATCCTCCAAAATAACAAACCTGCACACCGCAGCAAACCAAATGCAAAACCGGCAGGGGGAGGGGCAACCTCTGAAGCATCACAAAGAGAGGCAGAGGTAGACTCCTCACAATGAGGAAGGGAAGCAGGAATATAAACTGCAATGGTAACAAAGTCCTCAAAAGCATCACTGAGGGCAGAAGACTGTTCCATAAGTAGAATCAAATCCCAAGAATCAACAACAAAAAAATGATCCATGTGAAAGGATCACACCTAAGGGCAAAACACCCTCCTTGTTCTGCAAACACAGCAAAGAACACAGGCTCGGAAAAAATAAACTCTGCTCAGGATCTCTGAAAAGATCACTGCTCTCCTCCAAAATCTGTAAACTCCTGTCTCAGAAGAAAGTCTCCACTGATACAAAACAGCTCCCGAAACTGATCCTCAAGTGAAGTAGCTGGAGATAGGCCCCCTCAGAGTGTAGAAAACTCCTGTGGGAAGCAAAGCGCAGCCAAAACACTGCTATCCAGCAAAAAATAGCACTCCACCGCCAACAGAAGGCAAGGAACATGAAGAAACCAGGAAACCGTGTAGGCCAGGAACAAAACACAGGTATAGATGCTCCAAAATCAGCAAAACGCTGACTCAAATCTGAAATTCAGAATCCTCCTCAAGTACCAAACTGCCTCCAAAGCCACAATCCAAACAAGAAACCCCCTCTGCAAGTGATCTATGTCCAGTGGAGAAGAAAACGCAACCAAACAAGGGCTACAAACCTGAAAATTCAGGCCAACCAGTGTCCACACATCCTATTGAGGAAAAAACGCTGAAGTGAAGGTACCTTTGGGTCCAACAGATGAAGCCCAAGTCAAGGTAGAGCTACCAGCAAGATCGGTTCAAAAAAACGCAGCAACCATGGCTACAAATCTGAAAACGCAGAGGTAAAAGGGACTATAGAACGGGCACAGTATGGAAACGCTGAAGCCTCAAATCAAGAACTGCTGCAAAGAACAAATACAATCAGGGGGGCGATGGCACATGATAACCAAAAGGGAAAGGCGTTGGCCTAGGGCCTAGGAGAAGGCCCTTTGAAGAGGCCAAAAGGGGAGCCCAAAGAGCCCCAAGAACAAGGCGAGGGAAGGCAAGCCCTAGCAGGCCAAAAACACAGCCGGTTGGGACACTCAGTTGCCGCCCAGTCCTTGAAAACAGCCGCCTGGGAACCTTGGTAGATGCCGCTAAAGAGCAAGTCTGCCGCCTTGGAAAAACACCCCTGCCAGTCCGCCTAGAGGTTGCCAACTGACGCCCTGATGTAGAGGGACTACAGCCCACTGAATTGGGGATGAATCTGCCCTCGTTTGACCTGAAATGCAAGCTTCTTCACGTGAAAACGCAGATCTATCTACCGGCAGAAACGCAAGAGGTAGAGGAGGGAGCATCCAACACTCAAGATCACCGGCGCTCTGATACCATGATAGAATGTGCAGCGGAAGAAGGGAAAGTGGAAACACAGGAGAGAGAGTGAGAGAGAGAGATGGAGAGGAAACACAGGTGAGAACCTGCTCTCAATATCATCATCAAAAGGAATACATGTCCCGAGCAAGAGGGGAGTACCTCGTATGTGAGGGACTGCAGCAAACAAAGCTAAGCAAGCAATGAGAAATGAGGGAGGCAAGCCAGCTATATATATGCCCATGAGTAGGCAGTCGACTAGTGATAAAATCCTCCACGACTGGGAAAATACCCAAGACTCCATAAAATGGAGAATAATGTGGGAAAATATATGAGGGGTGACCAGCCCCTCTTTGACTAACATGGTCAACCCTAGAGGCTATGATAGGACACCAAACAAGAAGCCAGCAAGAAGGGGATGATGTCTAACAGCAACTACTTATGGTCCACTGTTGATCATTCCGGATTTGCAAAAGTCTTTGTGTGGAATAAGATGCATTTGGAAATTGCATAGAAGCTGTCCTAAATCAAGTGGGACATGCCGTGGCTTATACGAGCCGTAGATTGCATGATGCAGAGCTATCTCTTGGCATTTATGAGAAAGAGCTCTTGGCTGTAATTCATGCACTTACTATATGGAAACATTACCTTCTTGGGGCTGATTTCACTGTGAAAACAGATCACCAAAGTTTGAGGTATTTTCTTACCCAAACTAGAACCATATGCGAATAGCCAATTTCCTCTCTATGATTCATTTTCAGATCTTGCACACCCCAAGAAAGAAGAATGTAGTGGCAGATGCATTGTCACGAAAGAGGTATGTAGCAGCTATCTCAGTTGCCTCTCAAGGGGACATGTCTGCCATGCGTGATTTGTATCATACGAATGCTGATTTTGCCACTGTTTGGGCTAATTTCATGGCTGGTCATGCACATGCCTCTTATGTGATCAAAGAGGGTTATCTCATGAAAGATAATTGCCTATGTGTGGTGTCTAACATGAGACAAAAGGTTTTGGATGAGTGCCATGCTCCTCCATATGCTGGTCATAGAGGCATAATGCCTACTACGCACATGATTGAGCGGTATTTCTTTTGGCCAGGTATGCGGAAGGACACAGAGACACATGTACGTGCATGTATCACCTGTCAAAAGGTGAAATTTGATAGGCAAAAGGCACCAGGTTTGCTTCAGCCATTGCCTATTCCCACGCATATACACCAGGGCCTTTGTTGTGGGTGTGCTCGCCCTTATTAGGTGTTTTCTCATTTTTCCCCACTCTCCGTATTTTTTCCCTATTTTTCTTGGCTTGGGTGGTTGCCCTGTGTTGGCAGGAGCACACATGGGCTGGCCGACTAACTCTTCAGGTCCACGACCTCTCACAAATGCTGGCTGACTGGTGCTTTATGCTGGTCGTGGAGATACAGGCTTGTCGGGCTGCCTTTCTACAGGCCGACTACATGCCTGGGGCCATATAAAATGGCCCCATTGCCCCTTGCCATTGTATTCTTCTTTTTTCCGGGATCTTGTGTATATAGAGCAGAGTTACACACCTCTCTCTCTACTTCTCTTGTGCTGTCTATTTTCTGCACTCTACTTGCTCTTGTGTTCTCAGATTTTGTCATCATCTCCACTGCATATTCTGACATGGTATCAGAGCCCTAGGCTCTTGATAGTTCTTGGGATTTGTGTGAGCAAGAGGGGGACTGTTGTGTTGCTGATTGGTGGACTATTCTAGACTGTTCGGGAAGAGGAGAAGCAAGAGGAAGGCGGGCTGATTTGCTGGACAGCCACTTGCAGGTGTAAAGTTTTTTTTCCCACCCACCCACCCTTTTCAGTTACATCCCCGCACTGGCAGATCTACTTGAGATGGCTGAGAAGCATGTGAAGATCCCTACACTCCCCACGTTCCCAGTAGACCGTCAGTTGGACGGGACCAATTACGGCATATGGAAGGTTAAGATGGAATCTGTTCTGGAGTCATATGACCTTGCTGATTTCATCGTTGTAGGGGTTCCACGGCCGGAGGTGGAGGAAGGGGAGTTATCGTCGATTCGAAAGCACAGTTATGGGATCGTGTCAATGCCAGGGACTGTTCATTCATCTTCCTCAACTGCATACCGCAGGTAATCAATCATATAAAGCATATGACGCGGCCAGAGGTATATGGCAGCATTTGGCTTCTCTTTATAACACGGTATCGCCCATGAAGAGGATTTCCTTGGAAATACAGATGCGGGTTATGAACCCTGCAAAGTCATCGACGATGTGGGAGCACATTAACAAGCTGCGGGCTCTTCAGCAGGAAGTTCTTCAGGCTGGGAAGGAGATATCATCAGAGGACAAGCCATAACGTTGCTGTCGCATTTGCCCTCTCAGTACTCAGCATTCTACTCGTCTTTGATTACCAGTGGCAGACTCAGCACCATCACGTGGGAGGAGCTTGTGCCCATATTCTTGGACCAGGAGGAAAGATTCACGAACCCTCTACAAGGCGGAGATTCGGAGGCCTTAACTGGCCAACGATCGAAAGGCCAGAATAACAGCAGGGGCCAAGGGAAGGCTTCATCGGAGAAGTCTTCTGAGAAGTAGCCTGATGCAGACGGAGAGAAACTCAAGGCCGAGAGGTCCTACAATGATTGTGGCGAGAAAGGCCACTATTGGAGGAAGTGTCCTAAGCAGACTGGAAAGAGTGTTGATTCTTCAGCCTCAGCTGCAAAGACTCCAGCATTTGTGCACTTAGAGATGATGGACTCAAATGCTTCATCGTCTTCAAGCGAGGAGGCAGTTGGCTTCACCGCAAAGGATACCCGGGAGTGGATTCTTGACAGTGGTGCTTCCAGGCACATGACTCCTTCCCGAGACTTCTTTTTGGATCTGAAACGGCAGTCAGGTCGCATCTTCATTGGCGACAACTCCACCATTCCGATACACAGTGAGTACCGGATGGAGATTATTCCCGACGGCATGGGGAGTAAGCATTCCTCCCGTGTACTTTACGTCCCCGCTCTTGGTTTTCATCTTTTGTTAGTGCATGAAGTATGCAAGACTGGCTTCCCGGTGGAATTTGAGGAGCATTTAGTTGCTCTACGAGACCGCGAGACTGGCCAGGTTGTCTGGGAAGGCGGCGTGGAGAATGGTATCTACAAGCTCTCCGCACTCTCCTCATTGACAGGTTCTCAGGTTGGTGACTTGTGGCACTTTCGGTTTGGCCACTTAAATGTGGATGCGGTGCGGCGAGCTTTCTGGGACCAGATGGTGGTTGGCTTGCCAAATGTTGGCAACAGGTAAGGACGTTGAAATTCTTGCATACGTGGTAAGCAGCACAGGGAATCCTTTCCGAAGCAGGCTTCCAAGTGGGCTTCGAAACCATTGGAGTTGGTTCACACTGACTTGTGTGGACCTCAGCAGACACCATCTTTGGGAGGATCTCTATATTTCATGCTGCTTGATGATTGTTCCAGATTCACATGGGTCTATTTTCTTTCTCACAAAGACCAAGCTTTTACTCGGTTCAAGGATTGGCATGTGATGGTGGAGAAGGAGTTGTCAGAATACGCAGCGGAGATGATGACCAGATCTGGGAACACAAGAGCAAAACGCATGCAGAAAAAATACAGCACAAGAGAGAGAGAGAAATAGGCGTGTAACTCTGCTCTATATACACAAGAAGATCCCGGGTATGATACACAACTGGCAAGGGGGCTGGGGCATAGTCACATGGGAACGCCGTTCCATTGGTGTGGAACGGGGGAACGTGGAGTAATGGAAGAAGGGAACGGCGGAACGTGGAGGAACGCTTTTTATTTTTTTTTTCCATGATTAGCGAAGCGGCACCCTTACGTTTTTTTTTCCACGTCAGAGATCCGCCGGCAGCGTAATAGCGCATGGTTCTATTTCTTTTTTTTTGACAAGCTGGGTTACGGGTGCCCAAAACGTTTTGGGCACCCTTTAAAAAAGGCCCAAATTTTGGGCCTTTTTTAAAGGGTGCCCAAAACGTTTTGGGCACCCTTTGTATTAAAAAAAAAAAAAACGGATACCTGCAAGTAGCGCCGCCGCCGACCCCTGAAAAAAAACATGGGAAAAAAAAAAGATTATGCAACGTTTTTTTTAAACGTTGAAAGAAGACCTGCCAGGCTGCCCTGCAACGTTCGAAAAAAACGTCAATATCAACGTTTTAAAAAAAACGTACATCTCTTCTCTGAGAACTTTAAAAAACTCACAGAGTGCACTTGCAGTGTGCATACTGCATAGCCAAGTACAATCTCTCTCTCTCATTATTCATAGCCAAGTACATTGTACAATCTCTCTCTCTCTCTCTCTCATAAGAGAACCAAGACAGCTTTCTCTCTCTCATAGCCAAGTACAATCTCCCTCTCAAAGCCAAGTACAATCTCTCTCTCTCTCTCTCTCTCTCTTTCTCTCTCTCTCATATAATGCCTCCTAAGGGAACCAAGAGAGCCAAGAAGAACGAAGCATGGTCATGGTGGGATGAGGTGGATATTCTTGAGGCCAATCAAGGCGGAGGAGCTAGGAAGTGGAAATGTCGCTATTGTGGCAGCACCAAACATGGGGGAGTCAACCGAGTTCGAGGTCACCTAATCCATGAGCCGGGACAAGAAATCCAACCATGCTTGTCAATCTCAGCTGAGAAAAAGAGAGAGCTAGAAGCTAGGCATAATGAAGTGATTTTTCGTGCTCCTCCTCCAAGAGCTATGGCTGCGAACCCATCATTCTTTACAACTCCTTCAAGCAACTTCTCCACATCCGTAGGCTCTTCTTCCGTGCATCAACCACCACCCCCCAAAGGCACGCAAAGAACTCTTGCGGGTTCTTGGAATCCACGCAAACGAGAAGCCGTGGATGCAGCTATTGCAAGGTTCTTCTACCATGACCACATCGCTTTCAATGTGGCAAGGTCCCCTTATTTTCGGGAAATGGTTCGTCTCATTGCTGAATTTGGACCAACCTACACTCCCCCTTCTTCGGAGAGCCTTCGAACCACGCTTTTGGCAAAGGAAAAGGAAGCTGTTGAGCAAGCCATGCAAAACGTCAAGGAAGGGTGGCAACGCAACGGTGTCTCCATCATTAGTGATGGATGGAGTGATAGCCAATCTCGCTCCATCCATGGCATCATCGCATACTCTCGAGGGAACACATTTTTTGTGTCTTCCCATGATGCCTCTCCAACGGGCAAGTATGCCGACGTCATCGTGGAGGAATGGGCAGAGGCAATTGAGCAAGTGGGTCCTCAAGATGTGATCCAGGTCATTGGTGATGGGGAGGCCTCAAATCGAGCTGCAGGCGACCTTCTTTTGGCAAGGTATCCACACATCACATTCACTCCATGCATTGCACATGGCTTGAATAATCTTCTAAAAGACATTGATGGTCTTTCATGGGTAGCACCATGCATAGCAAAGGGAAAAGACATAGTTTCATTCATCACTCGGCACACATTTAGCCTCTCCGAGTTTAGGAAAAGATCCCCAAACTTGGATCTTAAAAAATATTCGGAAACTCGTTTTGCATATAATTTTATTATGCTAGAGAGGCTAGTTGCACTCCATAACATTCTCAAGCAGCTTGTAGTGAGTGATGAGTGGAGCACGTGGCCCACTGCCCGTAGCACACAAGGAACAACTTGTTACACCCACATCATGGATGCTCCTTTGTGGGTGAAGATTGAGCATGTTGTCAACATTACGAAGCCCATTATCTACATGCTGCGTATGGTGGATGGGAAAAAACCTTGCATTGGCAAAGTTTATGAGGGCATGGACAAGATGGTGGAGCGTATCCTTTCTTTGGAGCTCGACACAACAAAGAAGGCAGAACTCCAAAGTTTGTGTCAAGCAAGGTGGGACCAATATCACTCACCAATGCATGCAGCTGCATTTGTGATTGATCCAGAGTTTCAAGGCAAAGGCCAGGAATCGGATGAAGAAGTCACAAATGGCTGGGACAAAATCCTTGCCAGATTGGTGCCTGATGCTACGATGAGAAGCAAGATTAGAATTGATTTGGGAAAGTACAGAGCAAAGACAGGTAATTTTGGTTCAGCAGATGCCCAGCAAGATAGGACACTTATGGGAGGTGCTCTTTGGTGGGAGAACTACGGATCGGGTACTCCAGAGCTACAACGGCTTGCAATGCGCATTCTCAGTCAGAATGCAAGTTCTTCTCCAATTAAGCAACTATGGAGTGTTTTTAGCCATGTTGCCTCGAAGAAGAGAAATCGGCTACTCACTACCAGAACAAATGACCTTGTGTATGTGTCAGCCAACTTGCGACTATTAGCCCAGGTTGCTAGTGGTGACTTTGACCATGAGAGCTTCATAGATATGGAGCCACAGTCTGAGTCGGATGATGACGACCCTCCACCTCCACCTCCACCTCCACCTCCACCTGCATCGATGCATGATGCATCTATGGATGATCTAGCTGACATCTTTGCACCTATTTGATATCACCTAGGACTTTAGGTTTCTTTGTTCTTAGCTATCTAGATTCTAGCTTTCACTATGTGGCTGTACATTGTACAAGCTATTGTACTTCTGGTTTTCTAAATATGAACAAGGTCATTGAGTTTGCTATCAAATTCTTGTCTTTTTTTGTCTACTTTCAATTGTATATTTGTCTCTTTTTACCTGCTTTTAATTGTATATTTGTCTACTCATGTGTATTGAAATATGATAACGTGTCGTTCCGGATCCCGTTCCGGATTGCAAGGGGTCCCGTTCCCGTTCCGGATTGGCCCCTCGTTCCCATATCCGTTCCCGTTCCCTGGTGACTATGGGCTGGGGGCCTATTTATATGGCCCGCCCCAACAGCAATCGGCCTGCTGTAGGGCAGCCCACGACTGTATCAACAGTCGGCCAGCAACAAATGAGGCCCACGACTGCATACATCCAGTCGGCCAACATCCAGAAGTCCACGACTGATGTCTGGGCAGTCGGCCAGCTACTGGTCCTCCAGCCGTCTCAGGGGTGTCTCCCAAGCCACAGAAAAAATGGGAAAAATAGGGGAAAAATGCGGAGAGTGGGGAAAAATGATAAAACACCTCATAAGGGCGGGCACACCCACAACAAAGGCCCTGGTGTATAAAACTGGACAGGAGATGACTTCTAACACCCCCTCTCAGCTCCTGGCTGTGAAACCAACCACAGGGAGCTGGGGTGCCGCCTGAGCAAATCCTGAGATAGCAACTTCGTGAAGAGGTCCACAGTACTGTCCTCTGTCGAACAGAACTCTAGCAAGATGTCATCAGCAACGATCTGTTCACGAACAAAGTGCCTCTGGATGACCATGGGTTCCTCCAGTGGAAGCCCAAACCTACAATGCAACCTCTACATCCTCACCACCTCATAAGCAGCATCACAAGCAGCCCGGTACTCTGCCTCTGTCTTCGACAAGGCAAAAGATGACTGCATCTTACTGCTCCATAAAACTGCTCCTGGGCCTGAAGTAGATCTCCTCGTGCCGGATCTCCTCCCCAAACTGAGTCACTCCAACCGTGGAGTCGGACTCCATCCAACAATCCCCCTCCTGTGTACAAGAGTCCATGATCCTTCGCATGCCGCAGAAACCACAGGAAACGCAATCCTGCCTCCCAAAGAGTCATCTACAACCATGAGCTCAACTGCCTCATCAGGAAGCTCCCGTCCAATCTGGTGTCCATCAACCAGATCCATGAACCATACAGCTTCTGAGTCAAAGAGGCATCACACTGCTAACAAGGATCAACACCTGTTACAGTGCACAAACAAGTCCTAGAAACCTGATGAAGACCACACAAGGCCTTCTGAAACCTGTCAACCACCCCCTCTAAATCCGGAACCACAAAGCTTGGAGAAAACACCTCCTTCTGCAAGTAATCACCTGCCACCTGCCTGGCTTTCCGAAAGGTCCCTGTGGAAAGAACATCCTCATCTACTGGAGGTTCTTTGTCCCGAATACTAAGAGACATCAGAGCATAAGTTACCTGTTCAGTTTCCTCTGACTGACAAACACAAGAACTACCAACATCAGTACTGGAGAGTTCCTGCCAACTGCTACCATCAACTGGCAAGCTATCCACCATCTGGTCCCGGAAAGCCTGTACCTGCAGCGTATCCACACTTAAGTGGCCATTACCAGACTGCCACTCATCACAAACTTGAGGACCTGGGAGAGAGAGTGCTGAAAGCTTGTAAACTCCATTCTCCACTCCGCCTTCCCAAACCACTTGGCCTGTTGCTTTGTCCCGGAGAGCAACAAAATGCTCATAAAACTCCACCCGTACGCCAGTCTTGCAAACCTGATGCACTGACAACAGATGAAAACCAAGTGCCGGAACATACAACACCTGGGAGGAATGCTTCCCCCCTTTGCCATCGGGAACTATCTCCATCCTACCCTCACTGTGAACTGGGATAGTGGACGTATCCCCAGTAAGTATGTGACCAGAAAGCCTGCAGAGATCCTGTAAACCGGAACGGGAAGGAGTCATGTGCCTGGAAGCACCACTATCGAGAATCCACTCTCGAGTATCCATTGCGGAGTGTCCTCCAATCTCCTCCCTGCCTAAAGAAAATGAAACATCGGTGTCCATCACCTCCAGGTGCACAAAAGCCGGAGTCTTCATGATTGCTGCTGAGGAATCTTCACCCTTCTCGGTCTTGACGGTAGCCAGAGGTATATGGCAGCATTTGGCCTCTCTTTACAACAGGGTATCGCCCATGAAGAGGATTTCCTTGGAAGTACAGATGCGGGTTATGAGCCCTGCAAAGTCGTGGACGATGCGGGAGTATATTAACAAGCTGCAGGCTCTTCAGCAGGAAGTTCTTCAGGCTGGGAAGGAGATATCATCAGAGGACATGGCCATAACGTTGCTGTCACATTTGCCCTCTTCGTACTCAGCATTTTACTCGTCTTTGATTACCAGTGGCAGGCTCAGCACCATCACGTGGGAGGAGCTTGTGCCCATGGTCCTGGACCAGGAGGAACGATTCAAGAACCCTCCTCAGGGTGGAGGTTCGGAGGCCTTAACTGGCCAACGGTCGAAAGGCCGTAACACGGGCAAAGGGAAGGCTTCGTCGGAGAAGTCTTCTGAGAAGAAGTCCGTTTCTGACCGCGAGAAACTAAAGGCAGAGAGAACCTGTAATGATTGTGGCGAGAAAGGCCACTATTGGAGGCAATGTCCCAATGATTGATTACCTGCGGTGTGCAGTTGAGAAAGATAAACGAACAAACCCTAGAGTTGACACGATCCCACATCTGTGTCTGAGCCTCTCGGTCCTTCTGGATCGACGGTAACTCCCCTTACTCAACTTCCGGCCGTGGAACACCAACAACGACGAAATCTGCAAGGTCGTAAGACTCCAGAACAGATTCCATCATAACCTTCCATATGCCGTAGTTGCTCCCGTCTAACTGACGGTCCACCGGGAACGTGGGGAGTGTCGGGATCTTCACATGCCTCTCGGCCATCTCAAATAGATCTGCCATTGCGGGGATGTACTCTGAAAAGGGTGGGTGGGTGGGAACAAAGAAGAACTAATACTTGCAAGTGGCTGTCCAGCAAATCAGCCCGCCGTCCTCTTGCTTCTCCTCTTCCCGAACAGTCCAAAACAGTCCACCAATCAGCCACAAAACAGTCCCCCTCTTGCTCACACAAATCCCAAGAACTATCTAGAGCCTAGGCTCTGATACCATGTCAGAATGCGCAGCGGAGATGATGACCAGATCTGGGAACACAAGAGCAAAACGCATGCAGAAAAAATACAGCACAAGAGAGAGAGAGAAATAGGCGTGTAACTCTGCTCTATATACACAAGAAGATCCCGGGTATGATACACAACTGGCAAGGGGGCTGGGGGCCTATTTATATGGCCCCCCAACAGCAGTCGGCTTGCTGTAGGGCAGCCCACGACTGTATCAACAGTCGGCCAGCAGCAAATGAGGCCCACGACTGCATACATCCAATCGGCCAGCATCCAAAAGTCCACAACTGATGTCTGGGCAGTCGGCCAGCTACTGGTCCTCCAGCCGCCTCAGGGCTGCCTCCCAAGCCACAGAAAAAATGGGAAAAATAGGGGAAAAATGCGGAGATTGGGGAAAAATGATAAAACACCTCATAAGGGCGGGCACACCCACAACAAAGGCCCTGGTGTATAAAACTGGACAGGAGATGACTTCTAACAGGAGTCTGGATTGCAGGTGAAGACTCTCAGGGCTGACAAAGGAGGTGAATTCTCTTCGAATGTTTTCGTCAGATTTTGTGCAGATCATGGCATCAAGAGGGAACTGGCCAATACAGGATCGCCTTCAGAGAATGGAGTGGTAGAACGCAAGAACAGGACTGTGGTGGAGATGGCGAGGACGATGCTGGAGCATCGTGATATTCCTCGTCCACTAAGGGGAGAGGCTGTGGCTACGGCTGTCCATATCCTCAACCGTTCTCCGTCGACTTCGGTACCTAATATGACTCCCTTTGAGGCATACTTTGGCAGGAAACCTGATGTCTCCCACTTCCGTGTGTTTGGGAGCGATGCGTATGTGCATATTCTGAAGAAGCAGAGGGGGGAGCTTGACTCCAAGTCCCGTAAGCTTATATTTGTGGGATATAACTCTCTTTCCAAGGGATTCAGATTGTTTGATCCAGAGAGGAATGAGATTGTTGTCAGCAGGGATGTGGTCTTTGATAAGCATGTTCCGGTATCCACTGTTGATGAGCCACCACTTCTTGGAGACCTAGAGGATTCTGATGATGATTCCCAGTCCATTGTTCCAGCTAGACAACCGCAGTCAGTACAGGAGGTTGAGCCCGCAGCTGGAGTTGAGCCCCCGCAGCAGCAAGAGGCTCCGCGTTCTGTTCGAGTACCCCGGTGGTTAGTCGACAGGAGTCAGGTGTCACGGAGCTTCCCTCCGAATGGACCACAAAGGACGGACCTCGAAGATTGCACAGAGTCCAAGACAAGAGTCATTCAACATAGCTTCTTCAGGTAAACTATGCTTTGATGTCTCGTATCATGCGGGACAAGGAGCCCACTTCCGTCAAGGAAGCCCTTTCACACGATACTTGGAGGAAAGCCATGCAGGTGGAACTTGATGCCATCGAGAACAACAACACATGGGAGTTGGTATCGAGGCCGTCGCAACGGTCAGTCATTGGTGTCAAATGGGTCTTTAAGACCAAATATGCGTCAGATGGGTCGGTGGACAAACACAAAGCCAGGCTCGTGGCTAAGGGTTATGCTCAGTGGCCAGGCATCGATACCTTTGCACCGACAGCGAGGATGACCACGATTCGGACCGTTCTTGCCCTTGCTTCTTCTCAGAGGTGGCCTGTGTATCAAATGGATGTAAAATCTGCGTTCCTTAATGGTGACCTGCAGGAGGAGGTGTATGTTGAGCAGCCTCCAGGCTTTGTTATTCCAGGATCAGAAGGGATGGTTTACAGGTTACGGAAGGCCTTGTATGGTCTTAAACAGGCTCCTAGGGCTTGGAATCAGAAGATTGATTCCTTCTTTCTTCGAACTGGTTTTCAAAGATCGGTTGCAGATCCCAACCTGTATCTCCGGGAACGCGGCATGGTTACGATTATCATCCTTTATGTGGATGATCTGATTCTCATAGAGATACAATATCACTTTGTACGTGAGAAGATCTTGGCTGGTGACTCTTGCTACTTTATTGTTCGACGGAGGACAATATGCTCCGATGGCACTCCAGCTCCCTGGAGATGGTTCCAGGGCCAGGAGCTGAGAGGGGGTGTTAGAAGTCATCTCTTGCCTATACATATACACCAGGGCCTTTGTTGTGGGTGTGCCCGCCCTTATTAGGTGTTTTCTCATTTTTCCCCACTCTCCGTATTTTTCCCCCATTTTTTCCTATTTTTCTTGGCTTGGGTGGTTGCCCTGTGTTGGCAGGAGGACACATGGGCTGGCCGATTGACTCTTCAAGTCCACGACCTCTCACAGATGCTGGCCGACTTGATACAACTGGCCGACTGGTGCTTTATGCTGGTCGTGGAGATATAGGCCCTGTCGGCTGCCTTTCTACAGGCAGACTACATGCCTGGGGCCATATAAAATGGCCCCATTGCCCCTTGCCATTGTATTCTTCTTTTTTCCGGGATCTTGTGTATATAGAGCAGAGTTACACGCCTCTCTCTCTACTTCTCTTGTGCTGTCTATTTTCTGCACTCTACTTGCTCTTGTGTTCTCAGATTTTGTCATCATCTCCGCTGCATATTCTGACAGGAACTTGGGCATTTGACCCTTTGTATTTTGAATTAAAGTGGGGATTGTGACATGAACATGGAACACAGAGCTTAGACAAGGAGCTAGGATTTTGGACTGGGATTTGGACTTGAACTTGGACTTGGACTTGGACTTGGACTTGGATTTGGACTTGGACTTGGACTTGGACTTGGACTTGGACTTGGATTCATTGGGCTTGGGATCCATTGGATTTGGATATTGGATCTGGTACTAGCCCGGTGAGAGATACTTGTGGGTCATCCCCGTGGTGTGCTCGGCATTAGAGATCTTGTGCGTCGACATCGACTTGGATATCCTACATCGGCATATTTGTTTGTTTTGTATTCATTGATTGTATTGATCCTGGCCAGCGTGCCCGTGGATTGTTCCTGAATAAATTCCTGAAAGGGGGCGGAGCATGTTCCCCGCTCAATGCGGTGTATTGTGCAAGATGGCCATTCCCTTTTCTCTCTCCCCTCTCTCTCTTTATATTTTTATCTCTTGGACACGTGGTTGAGTTTGTCATTGCACGCCCCACTAGGCTTATAGTGGTATTAGAGCAGGATTTCTCTTGAAGAAACTTTCTTGGGGTGACAGAGCCATGTCAAGAGCAGAGGGAGACCAAGGGCCTAATGAAGGGAACAACTATAAGGCCGATCCAAGACTTCAGGATGGGAACAAAGGTCATCAAAAGAGTATCATGACTTTCAACAGTTCAGGAGATTTCTCAGAGATGAAGTAGTGAGAACCAAGAGAGAACAGGACAAAAGAAGGGCTCAAATGTTTGAAGATTTCATCAATAATCGAGCCACCCAAGGCAAAGGAGTTGATGCTGCTAAAGCCTATCTTCGGGCCAAAGGAGTCACCATTACAGGAGGATCTAGAGCTACCCGCTCTATTTATCATGGAGGAGACGTGGAAGCTGCTCCTAGGCCTACTCTTTCAGATGCAGTTTCCTCAGGACAGGTAAGGGAAAGGAAGGCAAAGGAGCCAGAGAGATCGGAAGATCATCAGATTGACATCATGCCAAGAAGTTCGACAAATGGTTTGCAGTGGTGCTTAGCCCATTGCATGTTTCGACAAATAAAGCCATGGGATCTTTATGGACCAAAGCTGAAACAAAGTCCTTTTGAAGCATTGAGACTTTATGCTAGCAAAGGACCAGTGTTGGATATTCTAGACCTTTTTTGTGGTTTAACATGATGAGCTTGCATTGGAGCAGTCTTGCACCAAAAAGACCATGTTGTGGCCTATGAACGTCAAAGACAACAAGGTAGCAGATGCATTATCTCGAAGACCCTTGAGCTATGAGGTTTCTATGGATTACCATATGGATTTCACTTTGATGAAGGATATTTATGCTACCAAAGAGGATTTCAAAGCATAGAAATTTGGTGACTTTTTATGTCATCAAGAAGGGTTTTCTTATGATACAAACCCACGTCATGTGTAACACAAGCAGTTGAGGCCAAAGTAATGGAAGAGTGTCATGCTCCTCCATACATGGGGCATAGAGATACCTTGACTACACTTCAAGCTTTGGAGAGCTATTTTTATTGGCCTAGTATGAGAAAGACATTGAGCTTTATGATTCAAGAATGTTTGCTTTACCTAGTCATTGGAAGATTCACAATGCTTTTCACGTGAGTCTATTTCGGAAATATGTGGGGCCAGATCCTGATGAGCCTGTCACAGAAGATCCGCCAGAAATTGAAGAGCTTGAGGAGATCCTCCAGCCAGAACAGATTGTTTTTCACAAGGAGAGAAAGCTACCTGCAGGAAAGCTTTCCAGGAGATACCTTGTGAAGTTTAAGAATTATTTGCCTATTGATGCCAAATGGGTAAATGAGGATTATTTTGCAGATTATCCGCAATTGTTGCAGGCATATCTTGAGGCTTTTCAGTTGAGGTCAACTCTTTAGAAGCCCGGGGGGATGTCACCAATTGGCCGACCATTTGGTCCATCTCCAGTTTTTGCGTCTCGTTCACTTGAGGCCAGGCCAGTGTCTCGTGTGAAGAGGCCAGTATTTTGCTGACATGGACGGGAGCCAGACTGGTGCCACCCGTGTGTTAGCAGGATGGTGTCGTATGGACGGGAGCCAGACCAGTGCCACCCGTGTATGACCTGGACTGTGTTCGACCCATGGGACTGTCACGCCATGGAAGAGCCAGTATTCGTGCCGTGTTTTGCCTATGGGACTGTCACACCATAGGGAAACTCGTGCCTGGAACTGTGTCTTACCTATGGGACTGTCACTCCATAGGAAGACCAGGTTTTTATGTTTTTTATGTCGTGCCAGTTTTGTGCCGACAGATATTTTGTACTTGTTCCATGAACGGGAGATATGTCCATGTTACTATTTGCACATGCACACATGATTTGCATGCTTGAAACTGTTTTCGCATGATATGTATTTGTGTGTTTGCCTGCCTGACGTGTTACTTACTGAGCAGGGACGCCTGCCAGTGAGTCGTGAAGTCTGCTCTGTATTCTGACGAGTTTTGTTGCATGTGAACAGGTGGTAAGTATGTCGCACTTGTTGTTTTAATGTTTTTTTATTCTAACCCTTTATTTTATAAGGTTAGGTGTTCACACTTATTTAAAAGTGGGCACCCCCTTTGGGCACCCACTTTGGGGCCAAGGTGGGGAGCCCCACTTTTAAGTGAGTGTGGGGGTGGGCATGGTCACCTACCCCCACTAATCCCCCACATGCATGCGTGGGTATCACCAAGGTTAACTCCACATGAATATTATTAAAAAAGTTCCCTCCTTCAAGCATGAAAACGAATCGCTTCCTTCAGGCGTTTATTTCACCAACCTGCGCTTCCTTTCTTGCAAGCGATTGTGGCCCCTGCACTACTGGCTGCAACCAAACATGCTTTGAGGCGGCTGCTGCTGAATCTATATGTGCCTCTGCTCCTACAGCAACCAGGCTGCGGGCTGTGTCACTGAATTTTGCTGCTGGCGCTGCCATCGTCCCCTGTACTGTGGCGCATACTCTCATCCAGGCGGCTGCATCAACAGGCTGCGCTTGTTCACTCCCAGGCGGCTGAAGTTTGCTGCGCTTGTTACCTCTCCCACAGGCGCATGTTTTTATCTTTACCATAAGCTACTGCTTTTGAGGCTGCTGGCTGCCCTATCCTCTGCACTACAGGCTGCAGCCAAAGCACCTCCCCATGCTTCTTTACTGGCGAAAGTATACCCTCTGGCTGCACATGAATTTCTGCAAGTGACTGTGCACTCCATCTCCAATCAAGCAAGAGGTTGTGCACTCCATCACCAATCAGCAACCAGGTCTCTCTCCTCCCTTGCAAGTGGAAGTTTCTCTCTCACAGCAGGCGGCTGTACCCTTTGTGGTGGTACTTGTCTTGGTGATTCTTCACGAGGCAATTCTTTCTTCAACAAGGGTGGCTTCATATTCTACACAAACACCACAAGTATTGGTTTTCTATCAACCATCTACAAGTAAGTGATTTTCAGATTTGAGTAAAGCATTTAATGTTTAAATCTGATAAGGGATTCATCCCTCTACGGCCACACCCGTTCGGTGCCGGGTTGTCCAAGCTGTATTGGCGAACCTCGGTCCAAAGGTGCTGAGATCGGGAGAGCCAGGCGTTAGTACGAGAGCGCCTGTTTGTGCGTGGTCTCGGAACACCAGTGAGGCGCTCTCCGCGGAGTCCAGTGAAAGCACAAGACCGTAGCGATTGGACCACACTAGTGGTCGTTCTGCTTCGAGCTTCTACATTGAAATTCGAGCCTATTTGTTTGGTACTGTTTTCATATGTACATGGACATTATCTGGTTCTTGGAACCCATGGAGCATTGTATTTATTAGATACTCCCAATAAATATATCATATATTGAGGGGGGGGTCGGCCCGTTCCGGCCCCAGTGCTGGTGTCCATTTTCCATTTCATTTCATTTAAATTTCAAGTTGTTTTAAGTTGTCCATTTCATATTTGTGGTTTTAAAGTTGTGCTATTAAGCGTGTGGGTGTCCAACGGAGTCTTTCCCACTTGACGGGATCGGTTTCAGTCCACAAGGCTCCAGACTACCTCGCCAGTACCTGGAATACCTAGTAGACGCGAATGATGCATACTTGTTTGTTGACTAGCTTGTGTCTAGTTTTTGCAGAAAAGGTGAGCATGCATTTATTTTATCTAGCACAATTGGCAAGCCATGAAGATGTACCATCAAGAACAAGGACATCGATCAAAGAAAAGACAATGAGATATTGTCAGATGAGCAAATGACACCACAGATATGGAGAAAGACCAGATGCACAAGCTCACCAGATGGGGGTAGAACCTTGAAACATATGTACCAGGAACATATGGATATACAAGGGACATATAGATGTCCTTCGAACACTTGCGTTCCGCAGTTAAGAACAACTGCGATGCAAGAGGGAGAGAATGTAACTATTTGGCCCTCCTAGCTCTATTTCACATAATGAAATCCATGCCCGGACACCAGACAGGTGGAAGAAGACATGGGGATAGGATCCATAAGGATTGATTAAGAAAAAGCACCATTCTCGGTCAAAAAGCAAGAAAAAGCAAAAAGTCAAACAGGGTTGACTACGAGCCAAGGGCACCAGTGGAAAGAGGAGACTAAGCCGGACCAAAAAGCTAAAAGTCGCTTTCTCAAAAAGCAGCTCTATGGCCAAAAAGCAAGGCCCTAAAGTTGTAAAAGCACAAATCAAGAACTTTGGCTACTATTAAGAATATTTAATAAAAAGGCAAAAGCAAAGCAAAAGCATCACTTTTTGGCAAAAAGCAAGGCTTCCCTAAGTATAAAAAAAGCATGAGCCTCTCTTGAGCATCAAGTTGAAGAAGAACCTCTTCATCGCATTGCCATCTTCGTTCAAGCATGGAGATTATCTTCATCATCATCATCTATGAACCAAATCATGGAGCTTTTCATCGCTACCCGCTAATTTCAGAGCGCCTCCAGCAACTGCAATGCCATGTCACCATCTTTCCGTGCGACTGTACGAATCCGTACAGCTATACGAACTGTACAGACAAAAAAATTCACAAAACCCTGAAAATTTTGAAAACCCGAAAACTGCTCAAAAAACCCTAAAAACTACTTTTTGGAGGTTTTTATCGCCCGAAAACCATTAAAACAAGTTTTATATCAGTTTTCTTACCAGAAAGAGCTTCTCTAGGGTTTTCATCATCGACAAGGCTATAGGAATTGTAGAGATTATTCATGGGATGAGTGAGTGGATTTAGAGCTTGGACATGGAACTTGGACATAGAGCTTGGACATGGAACATGAAGCTTGGACATGGAAGCTTGAACTTAAGCATAGACATGAAGAACTTGGACATAGAGCTTGGACATGAACATGGAACACAGAGCTTAGACATGGAGCTTGGATTTTGGACTGGGATTTGGACTTGGACTTGGACTTGGATTTAGACTTGGACTTGGACTTGGATTTGGATTCATTGGACTTGGGATCCATTGGATTTGGATATTAAATCTGGTACTAGCCCCATAGTTGTTTCTCATACCGGTACGAACTGGTTCGTACAGTACGATACCGTACAATATCGTACGATACGATTAGCCGTTTATAGCCGTTGCACTGCCCATTTCCTACGCAATTTTTTAGCCGTTTTAAGGGCCGTTTTCTGGCCGATTTTGGCTTGCTTTGTGGCCCATGTGATATTACAATGACGAGGGAGAAGAATGAAGCCTTCAATGTGCATGCTATCCATGTAGAGAAAGCCGATGGAAAGTCCAAGTCATATAGGTGGACTTGTAAGTATTGTGGCAAACAATACACAAGTGGAGTTACTAGGCTTCTCCTGTTAGAAGTCATCTCCTGTCTATACATATACACCAGGGCCTGTGTTGTGGGTGTGCCCGCCCTTAGGAGGTGTTTTCTCATTTTTCCCCACTCTCCGTATTTTTCCCCCATTTTTCCCTATTTTTTATGTGGCATGGGAGGCAGTCTTGTAGTGACAGGAGGACCTAGAACTTGGCCGACTGCATCTATGGAGACACTGGAGGTGGCCGACTGCTCTACACAGGTCGTGGACCTCCTTGATGCTGGCCGACCCCCCCTACTGGCCGACTGCTGGCCGACTGTGCATTTCTGCAGTCGTGGGGTTTTGAGGTCCTGTCGGCTGCCCTACACAGCAGGCCGATTGCTGTTGGGGAGCCATATAAAATGGCCCCATAGTCACATGGGACGTGAAATGGGGACGGGAAACGGGGATGGAAAAGATTGAGAATGGCCATTCCTTGTGACTATAGAGTGACATGGGACGGGAATGGGAACGGGGAGATGCTACCATCCCCTACATTCCCGAGTCTAAAAATGCCCATTCCCTGTGACTATGAATGGCCCCCAGCCCCCTTGTCACTATAGTATCTTGTTTTCATTGCGGGATCTTGTGTATAGAGAAGAGTTACACGCCTATCTCTCTCCTTCTCTTGTGCTGTCTATTTCTGCACGCTACTTGCTCTTGTGATCTCAGATTTTGTTATCATCTCCGGTGCGTATTTTGGCATGGTATCAGAGCCCTAGGCTCTTGAAAGATCTTGGGAGTTTTCTGAGCAAGAGGGGGATTATTGCGTTGCTGATTGGTGGATTGTTAGGGACTGTTTGGGAAGAGAAGAAGCAAGAGGAAGGCGGGCTGAGTTGCTGGACAGCCACTTGCAGGTTTAAAGTTTTTTTTTCCCCACCCACCCACCCTTTTTAGTTACATCCCCGCAATGGCAGATCTATTAGAGATGGCCGAGAGACATGTAAAGATCCCGACACTCCCCACGTTCCCGGTGGACCGTCAGTTGGATGGGAACAACTAACTACGGCATATGGAAGGTTATGATGGAATCTGTTCTGAGTCTTACGACCTCGCTGATTTCGTCGTTGTTGGGGTTCCACGGCCGGAAGTAGAGGAAGGGAAGTTACCGTTGATCCGAAAGGACCGGGAGGCACAGGCACAATTGTGGGATCGTGTCAACGCCAGGGTCCGTTCGTTTATCTTCCTCGACTGCACACCGCAGGTAATCAATCATGTAAAGCATATGACGCTGGCCAGAGGTATATGGCAGCATTTGGCCTCTCGTTACAACAGGGTATCGCCCATGAAGAGGATTTCCTTGGAAGTACAGATGCATGTTATGAGCCCTGCAAAGTCGTCGACGATGCGGGAGCATATTAACAAGCTGCAGGCTCTTCAGCAGGAAGTTCTTCAGGCTGGGAAGGAGATATCGTCAGAGGACATGGCCATAACGTTGCTATCACACTTGCCCTCTCAGTACTCAGCATTTTACTCGTCTTTGATTACCAGTGGGGCAAGCTCAACACCATCACGTGGGAGGAGCTTGTGCCCATGGTCCTGGACCAGGAGGAACGATTCACGAACCCTCCTCAAGGTGGAGTTTCGGAGGCCTGAACTGGCCAACGGTCGAAAGGCCGTAACACGGGCAAAGGAAAGGCTTCATTGGAGAAGTCTTCTGAGAAGAAGTCCGTTACTGACCGCGAGAAACTAAAGACAGAGAGGACCTGTAAAGATTGTGGCGAGAAAGGCCACTATTGGAGGTAGTGTCCCAAGCGGAAGACCAAGAAGGGTGAAGATTCCTTAGCAGCAATCATGAAAACTCCGGCTTTTGTGCACCTGGAGGTGATGGACACCGATGTTTCATTTTCTTCAAGCAGGGAGGAGGTTGGAGGATTCTCCGCAACGGATACTCGAGAGTGGATTCTAGACAGTGGTGCTTCCAGGCACATGACTCCTTCCCGATCAGATTTACAGGATCTCTGCAGGTATTTTGGTCACATTCTTACTGGGGATACATCCACTATCCCAGTTCACAGTGAGGGCAAGATGGAGATAGTTCTCGATGGCAGAGGGGGGAAGCATTCCTCCCAAGTGTTGTATGTTCCGTCACTTGGTTTTCATCTGTTGTCAGTGTATCAGGTTTGCAAGACTGGCGTACGGGTGGAGTTTGATGAGCATTTTGTTGCTCTCCGGGACAAAGGAACAGGCTAGGTGGTTTGGGAAGGCGGAGTGGAGAATGGAGTTTACAAGCTTTCAACACTCTCTCTCCCAGGTCCTCAGGTTTGTGATGAGTGGCAGTCTCGTAATGGCCACTTAAGTGTGGATACGCTTTAAGTGTGGATACGCTGTAGGTGCAGGCTTTCCGAGACCAAATGGTGGATAGCTTGCCAGTTGATGGCAGCAGTTGGCAGAAACTTTCCAGTACTGATGTTGGTGGTTCTTGTGTTCGTCAGTCATAGGAAACTGAACAGATAACTTATGCCCTGATGTCTTGTAGTATTCGGGACAAAGAATCTCCTGTAGATGAGGATGTTCTTTCCACGCGGACCTTTCGGAAAGCCAGGCAGGTGGCAGTTGATTACTTGCAAAAGGAGGTGGTTTCTCCAGGCTTTGTGGTTCCGGATTCAGAGGGGGTGGTTGACAAGTTTCAGAAGGCCTTGCGTGGTCTTCAGCAGGTTTCCAGGACTTGGTTTTGCACCGTAACAAGTGTTGATCCTTGTGAGCAGTCTGATGCCTCTTTGACTCAGAAAAGCAAAATGGTTCATTGATCTAGTTGATGGACACCAGATTGGACGAGAGCTTCCTAATGAGGCAGTTGAGCTCATGGTTGCGGATGACTCTTTGGGAGGCAGGATTGTGTTTCCTGTGGTTTCTGCGGCATGCGAAGGATCATGGACTCTTGTACACAGGAGGGGGATTGATTGATGGAGTCCGACTCCACGGTTGGAGTGACTCAGTTTAGGGAGGAGATCCGGACATGAGGAGATCTACTTCAGGCCCAGGAGCACTTTTACGGAGCAATAAGAGGTAGTCATCTTTTGCCTTGTCGACGACAGAGGCAGAGTACCGGGCTGCTTGTGATGCTGCTTGTGAGGTGGTGAGGATGGAGAGGTGCAAGATTGGGCTTCCACTGGAGGAACCCATTGTCATCGAGAGGCACTTTGTTCGTGAACAGATCATTGCTGATGACATCTTGTTCTGTTCGACAAAGGACAACACGGTGGACCTCTTCACGAAGTCGCTATCTCAGGATTTGCTCAGGCGTCACCCCAGCTCCCTGTGGTTGGTTTCACAGCCAAGAGCTGAGAGGGGGTGTTGTGGGTGTACCCGCCCTTATGAGGTGTTTTCTCATTTTTCCCCACTCTCCGTATTTTTCCCCCATTTTTCCCTATTTTTCCTGTGGCATGGGAGGCAGTCTTGTAGTGGCAGGAGGACCTAGAACTTGGCCGACTACATCTATGGAGACACTGGAGGTGGCCGACTGCTCTGCACAGGTCGTGGACCTCCTTGATGCTGGCCGACCCCCCTGCTGCTAGCCGACTGTGCATTTCAGCAGTCGTGGGGTTTTGAGGTCCTGTCGGCTGCCCTACAGCAAGCCGACTACTGTTGGGGGGCCATATAAAATGGCCCCCAACCCCCTTGTCACTATTGTATCTTGTTTTCATTGCGGGATCTTGTGTATAGAGAAGAGTTACACGCCTATCTCTCTCCTTCTCTTGTGCTGTCTATTTTCTGCACTCTACTTGCTCTTGTGATCTCAGATTTTGTTATCATCTCCGTTGCGTATTTTGACATCTCCAACATCTTGGAAAGGTTGGGGGGCAAGTTGCACCATGCAAGAAGTCCCCCTTGCTATATCCGATGAGATCTTCAACAAGATCAAGGGTGGATTGGGTGCTCACCGTGATAGTGGTAGAAGCTTAAGGGTGGATGATGAGGTCATTTCCCCGCCTTGTGATTCATCCTCCCCAGCCGCTAAAGTGGCCCCCCAGTCCCCTTGTCACTATTGTATCTTGTTTTCATTGCGGGATCTTGTGTATAGAGAAGAGTTACACGCCTATCTCTCTCCTTCTCTTGTGCTGTCTATTTTCTGCACTCTACTTGCTCTTGTGATCTCAGATTTTGTTATCATCTCTGTTGCGTATTTTGACATCTCCAACATCTTGGAAAGGTGGGGGGGCAAGTTGCGCCATGCAAGAAGTCCCCCTTGCTATATCCGATGAGATCTTCAACAAGATCAAGGGTGGATTGGGTGCTCACCGTGATAGTGGTAGAAGCTCAAGGGCAGATGACGAGGTCATTTCCCCGCCTTGTGATACATCCTCCCCCGCCGCCTCCGCCGGTGCTGCCTCCGCCTCCTCAAAGAGACAAAGGCTTGAGTCTCCCATGAGGCAAGCCACTCTAGCCCAAGCCACCAGGGGGTTCTCTTCTTCTCTACCACATCTCCGAGAACGGCAACGGCTAGCGGATATAGAGATTGCACGCACCATTATTGAGTGCAATCTCTCATTCCATGTGCTCAAGGTAGATCAATGGAAATCAATGGTGAAAGCCATTGCAAATGTGGGCCCATGTGAAGGATGGACCGGCATCTCCTATCATGACATGCGCACGAAGAGGCTTGTAGATGAGAGGGAGAGAATCGATAGATCTCTCAATCCGGTGCGGGCGGCATGGTCCAAGTATGGGTGTAGCATCCTCTCCGACGGATGGAGTGACCGGAAGAAGAGAGGCATCATCAACATACTTGTCTCTTGCCCTCTTGGCACATATACTTTGTGCGGGGCGTGGATTCCGGAAAGGCGGGGAGGAAAACATCGGGTGCATTCATATATCGCCATATCAAGCAAGCCATCATGGAGGTAAGTTTCAAATTGCACTCAAGTCTTTAAAGTTTAAACTTTAGAGTTTAGGCTTTAGTATATGTGATATGATCATATGTGGCTATATCATGACTCAAGTCTCATTCTGCATACGGTCATTGCATCCATTCATGTGCATTGTGACATGTAGGTCGGATCGGAGAACGTGGTGCAAGTCATCACCGACAACGCTTCAAATTGCCGTCGGATAGGGAAGTTACTCGAGGAGGACTATTCCTCCATAGTATGGACACCTTGTGCCTCCCATTGCATTGACTTGCTCATGGAGGATATGGGCAAGTTAGTGTGGATGGAGGAAGAAATGACCGAATCTATCTCTATTGTCACCTTCTTCACCACAAAGGTGAAGGTGCTTGCCATGTTCCGCAAACATAGCAAGTTGGAATTGAAGAAGCCTTCATCTACACGCTTCACCTACATGTGGCTCCTCTTGGAGCGCCTCTACAATGTGAAATCCTCCCTTCGCCAAACAGTGGTCTGCACAATGTGGAATGAGTGAGATGAGCGAGAATCGGCGGAGGCCAAAGCCATGCAACGGCTTTGCCTAAAGGAGGAGTTTTGGCAGTCCGTCCACACTATTGTCATTGCGGTCACGCCCTTCTATAGGGTATTGCGGATGACCGACGTGGAGGGAGCCACCATGGGCCTTCTCGTTCACTTCATGAGAGAGGCCATAGCAGAGTTGTGCGCTTCTCCTTTCATCGACGAGGAGAAGCGCGATGGTATGTTGGCCATTGTGGAGAAGAGATGGAAGTGGATGAGAAGACCTATCCATGGTCTTGCCGCTTTATTGCATCCGGCTTACAAATCACCCACCCTCTTCACCAACGTGGAGCTACTTGAAGCCTGAGATGCTTACTTGCCCAAAGCATTGCCGGAGGATCGCCATGGGAAGTTCCTTGAGGAGCTCATAAGCTACAATGACCAAAGGGGAGGAGCCGCGTTTACATCAGCTACCTGTTGGAAGAGGGAATCCCTTGTGAAGCCCCTCTTTTGGTGGAAGACATTTGGGTATGTGCTCTCAAGCCTCCAAAAGGTGGCTTTGAGAATCCTAGCTCAGGATTGCTCTTCGGGTGCATGTGAGAGGAACTTGAGTTCCTACTCACTTGTACACACGAAGTTACGCAATCGCTTGAACACGCAACAATTAGAGCAGCTAGTGTATTGCCGCACTAACTTGTGCATGGTGCGCGCAATGCAAAAGATGGAATCGGCGAGACAGGTATAAGTTATAAGTTATAAGCATTCAAATTTCAAACTTCAATGTTTATTGAAATTTGAAACTAAATTCTAATACATTGCTTGTCACTTGATTATTGTACAATGTAGGTGAATGTGGATGCATTCAAGCTCACAGGGGATACTCATGAGAGTGTAAGCAAAGTGCAAGATGAGGAGGAGGAGAGGATCTATGCAAAGATCTATCGAGAGCTCGAGTTGTTTGATCGACGACCTACTCGCACTCATCGTGGGCGTGGAGGTAGTGGCAGAGGAGTGCAAGTACGAAGCCGTGGATGCACGGTTCGTGGTGCTTCCAGGGACATAGTGCATACCTATGTGCGGCGTAGTTCGGGTAGCTCCACACTCGCTCTTACAGATGAGGATGCTCCCTTTGGCTTCTCACATGAGCTTAGAGAACCCGAGTTCGATGATGAGGGCAACCTTCTTAGCGATGGCGACTTCGGCAAGGCCACTGATGTGGCCTCTTCTCATGAGGATGATTTCAGCGAGAGCTCTGATAGTGATGCCTTTGTCTAGTCTCTCCTTGGGCCTTGGCTCTATGTACTTTTGTTTGTCACTTCAAACTTGTTTTTAATGATATTTTGGTTTGAAACAACTTCTCTAGACTCTACCCTTCCAAATTGAAAATGTCTATGTTTGTAGGTGTTCTTTAATAATAAAAAACCGTATTTTATCGTACGGTATCCCAAAATTTCATATCGTACCGAAAATTCCCGTACAGTATCGTATTTTCGTACCGTGACAACTATGACTAGCCCGGTGAGAGATACTTGTGGATCATCCCCGTGGTGTGCTCGGCATCAGAGATCTTGTGCGTCGACATCAACATCGACATCGACTTGGATATCCTACATCGGCATATTTGTATGTTTTGTATTCATTGATTGTATTGATCCTGGCCAGCATGCCCGTGGATTTTTCCTGAATAAATTCTTGAAAGGGAGCAGGGCCTATTCCCCGCTCAATGTGGTGTACTATGCAAGATCCCCATTCCCTTCTCTCTCCCCTCTCTCTCTTTATATTTTTCTCTCTTGGACACGTGGTTGAGTCTGTCACTGCACGCCCCGCTGGGCTTACATCTTCCTGCACTCCATCCCTTCATCATTTTTGCTCATAGAGGAGGCTCCACCCAAGCACATATCTGTGATCCTCATAAGAAGGGTGCCCTGCTACACCGCTCCACAACAGCTTCATCAGGGTGGCCTGTATGGCTGCCACATCATCAACAGCGGCTGAATTGTTGTTGTATGGCCTCCATGTGCTACCCCTGATCAGCCATAATGCTGGACAGCCTATTTTCAGCTGGTCAAGTCCTTCCGAGGGCTGGTCCTACTGATTTAGGGCTGTTCTGGGCATCCATAGTGCATGTTTGCGCCTGTGGACACCGCCCGTTGTCACCAACCTGAACATTTCCCTAGGCTTCCTACGTGGATGGCTTTTGGATGCCCAAAAGATTACCAATGTGCAAGCTTTGGGAATGGGGATTATCCAATAAAAAGGACCAAGCGCTTAAAACAATTTCTTGGAGACACAGGAATGGGCATTGGAGCTCAAGTCTCAAGTGGAAATCATGTTTGGCGAGCTTGCCATTTTAGCTCATGGGAGGCCCAAATCTATAAATTGGAGCCCTCACTCTTCATTTGGAGGAGGCTCTCTTGCTGCACACTAGCCTCTACCATGTTGGTTGCCCACATTCTCGTCAACTACTACTTGTGGAGAGTTCCTACACTCCTTAACTCCCCTCAACAGTAGGTTTCTTTATTTCTTTAGCCTCTTGATGGTTGCAACATTTCGTACGGTTGATTAATGTACTATACCAGCTGAATGGAGGGTAGAACCAAGTAATTTGAGGATTGTACCTACTTTACCAGCCCATGTACTTGTACCGACTGAATGGACATTGGAGGGTTGTACCTACTACGCCATCCCATGTACTTGCAATACCGGTTGAATGGAGGAAGGCTATACTGGCTAAATGGAGAGCAATACCTGCTATATCAGCTCTATTGCATGAAGACCCGTGGTTTTTGGGAAGGCTATATTGGCTGAATGGAGAGCAATACCTGCTATATCAGTTCTATTGCATGAAGACCCGTGGTTTTTGGGAAGAATCAGTGCCCACACGGAGGTATATGGATTATATTGTTGGCTCGGCATTTCTACAGTATGTGTACCGGCTGAGTTCTATGGTTGCCTAATGCTAGGCTATGTTATGTATATATACCTAGATGAATCCAGGAACATGCCCAAATTCACCTTTTAGGAACGTGCATGTTATATACTCATGGTAGTCAACCCACAAGACTACATAACTATCAACTCCATTATGCATAGTATGGACTAGATACTACGGCATCCCCACTAATGTCATCACTGCCCAATAAAGGGTGTAGAACTCTGTATCAAGATATGCTCTCACACACGCACTCCACACACACACACACACACACACACACAAATAAGAGCATATATTCACACAAAGGCCTTCGTACTAAGTTTCTGTCAAACCTCCAGAGATGCAGGGCAGACTCATTGTTATGGTTTGTATGTGGATAATTTGGCAAGAACCCGAATCTGGGTGAGCCCCTAGGGCTTGTACAGAAGAAATACTCCTTGGTAATAAAATTACCCAAGGTGGGGGTTGGCCCATTGTGCAATGTCACATATGCAAGCTCCATTTTCAGCATCGTGGATGTTTTGTCCAGCTTTTATGTTTTATGCAAAGTGATGATGGATATATGTTAAGGCTGTGGCCATGGTTTAAGTGTTTGATAACATTAATAGTCGTAAGTGTTTTGCGACAATCCCCTGCGAACTGCGCCCAAGAAGTTACATTGGTATCAGAGCATTGGCTCTTTCGCACACTTGTGGTGTTGGGATATAAAGACTGACTATTAGTGTAGTTAAATATGTTCAGCCTATCCACTTATGGGAGGCATGTGTCAAGAGCATGAGCATAAGTCAACATGGTCTCTGGATTTGTGGATTCGTGGAATTTATCTTGGAAGCATTGAATTGGCTTTAGTATGCATGCTGGGTATTCTCTTCTGAATTGATCATCGATCATTTCATCAAGCTCAAGACAACCTGTATGGAGATACATCTATCGGGCTTTATGGTGGCAAACTGGCCAAGAAAAGCTAAGTATTCCTTTCTTTTCTTGCAAGATTGTTACATCCAATTTTTTAATGCCTTACCCTTGTATCTTTGCAAGGAGAAAATGGTATGCTTTCTTGAGTGTTCCAGGATAGCATTGATGAGCTTGGTCCATATGGCTACTATATGGTTTCTTATGACCTTCCACGGATGGGATATGAACTATGGACCATGCTGATGGATTATTTGGATGTATCTATGCCATATGGAGATTTCTTTCTTGGACGAGATTTATATAGATATGGGGCTTCGCAAGCAATTTCTATGGACGAATCTGTCCAAGCTTATAGAGAGGAAATATTTAGATATCTCATGGATATGATGCTTTTATCTATTTTTAATCCACCTCTACTCCAAGGTGTGTGGCCAGCACGGAGCATGTGGTAGAGTTATGGTAATGGTTTGGTATGACAACTCATTTCCATTGACCATGCGAGTATGGGTCTATGGATTTCCGGCTTTACAAACCGATATTTTGCATGGTATGGAACACGCCCAATAGTGGTCTTACTACATGGTAGTACTGTGATTGAAAGACTTCATACTTTGGTGAGTTCATTGGAACTGTGTTGTTGTACATGATTTTCTCACTATGTGTACGCACTAGACTGGCGTCCATGGTTGGGATTGACGCTTGTTATGTGATACCATGGACATGATCTTCCACTAGGACTCGGCATGTTCAAGCCTGGAATGTCATGTTTGGGATTAGATATTCCACTCGGACTTCATTTTCAGCACTATCTTTGTCTTGTGTTTTTTCCATTTCATAAGTGTTTATGTGTTCGTTATTTTACAAGACGGTGCCCAATTAATGCTCACACCCGACTAGGTGAATTACATTGGTATCAGAGCAACGTTGTTTTCCTCTCCTCAGCGGAGAAACAATCTTGTGGGCTTGGACACAGTGTGTAAATATTGCACTTGACATTATGGACAGCCAAGCAAGGAGTGGTGAAGTGCCAAATTCAAGAGGGAATTCAAGTGAGACACATGCCTCGGAATCTATGCATGACAAATATGCACCAACATCACGTGCTTTGGATTATGCACAGGTTGGACAACAGTCCAAAGGCAAAGAGATCATACAAGAAGATGAGCCTAGTGCATTAAAGGCTGAAATTCAGCATGTGAGAAGGTAACTGCAGACAAAAGAAGAGGAATTGAGGCTTCTACATGGAAACCCACAGGTCCACACGCTCATTGAAGCCACAAAAGCTGAAACTATGGTGGACCGCACATTTGACTCCATGGAAGCAAGTGAGTTAAAATTCAAGAAACCACCTCGCATAGAGCCGAGTGGTGCTATTTCTAGCAAGATAAAAGTATTTTGTCAATAGAGAGGAGCCTTCCATGACTTCTCGCCATACCTCTTCACCTCATGGATCAAAGGATGAAAGATATGCTCATGCAAGTTATGCCTTTCATGGTGAACATGGCCATTGTGCAAGGTGAGTATGATGCAAGCAACGCAATGGCTTTTATTGCACAATTTGATATTACTAGCCTTTGGTGATGAAGGCCTTCCAGAAAAGTCTAAGGTTCGCATGCAAGCATGTTTCTTAAAGGATCGGCTGGACATTGGTGGATTACTGAGAATCTCTCCTCTTATCGCATCAACTCTTGGGAAGAGTTTAAGGAGAGATTCTATGCGCAATTTTCGCCCCCAAATGCCATGAAGAAGATCATCCACAAGTGGGACAAAATATATCGAAAAGGCAACGAATCGGTGCATGCCTATGTTACAAAATTTTGGAAAATATTCTTGGAGGTCTCACCATTTATGCACATTAGTGAGCCTGAAAAGAAGAGAAAATTTGAATCCAGACTGCTACCAATCTACCAATCGGGTCTAGATATGCAGAAAATCCAAACTTTACAAGAGCTTATTGCTTAACCCTTGCCACCGAGAAATTTGAGCAAAAATTACAGCATTCCGGCAAGGATGAACATGCTAAAAAGGACAAAGGGCTATCCAAATCCTGCAAATAGGTGGACAGCCACCAAGAAGAGACTTTAGATATACCAACGGAGGTGGGAAAGCTGAAAATACTTCATCTAAAGACAACTTCAACAAGAGGCACAAGTTTGGTCTCACCCCAGAGAAAAGAGAGCAATATGCTAAAGACGGAAAGTGCTTTGCATTGGAAGCAAAGATCACATGTACATTCACCTTGGGCTGTTTTTTGTTGGGGTAAAGGCGTTATGCCCACCCTTATAGTGTGTACAAGCCCATAAGTTATAGTACATAGTACACTTAGTACTTTTAATGTACTAAGTGCACTATGTGTACTAGTGCAATATACATGTGTGATAGGGGAGTCACACACTCATGCTTTTCATGAGTTGACTTATCCCCACAACTCTCTCTCTCTCTCCCTTGCTTCTCTGTGTATGTCTCCCATGAATGATCTCTAAACCCTAATTGCTGTTTTCTCCCCGTCAACTGGTATCAGAGCCTTGGTCACCGATTCCCCTCCCTCTCATCAAGAATTGTTTGCCCTTTTGCTGGTTCTCATTCTGTTCTGGTCGTATTGATGCTGGTCGCCTGCTGAATTTATGCTAGTTCGCCTGCTGTATCTTTTCTGGTCTCTGCCCAGCCAGTAGGCGTGGGCTGGCTCCACTGCTGCCCAGCTATCAGCGTGGGCTGCCCCAGCTGCCCAGCAGCCAAACGAAGACTGACGAAGAGGATAGACTGCCCAGCAGCGGAAGCGTGTGAGCAAAGCGCATTAGCGCTGGGCGTATAGGCGCTAGGCGAGTGTAGCGAAGGCAGCACCACAGGCGGGCGTCAGCAGTAGGCGGAGACAGCGAATACGTCAGCGAGCACTAAGCGAAGGCGGCGTTGGCTACTATAGCGCTACACGGTAGGCAGCAGGCGCTAGGCGAAACAAGAGAAGGCTGCGACTCCTACGAAACAACAACGTGCTCTTGGAGGTGACTGCACCGTGATTCAACGTTCTTCCCCATCCACGTGAGCCACCTGTGTTGGAGCTTAAGGACACAAAAGGCTTGGAAGAAGAAAAGGTAGCTCATTTGCTGGCAGAATTGCAAGCTCTCGCAGAGGAGCTCACTTTCAATCCAATGTTGGTGGCCATTTGTGAGCACTGTCTTGGCAGGCAGTGAAGCAGCATCAATATCTTTCTGCAGCAGCACCAAATTCAACAACCCGCCTGCAAATCAGAGTAAATCAAAAAAAAAATACAAGGTATTCTGCTTCAATTTTTTTTTTGGGATTTGCAATTGAGCAAGTACAGTAATCAATTGAGCAGATACAGGTGCCCAATTGCTCAATTTTTTGAGCAAAATTGGCAAAATTGGGTGACATTGGTCACAATCAGGATCAATTTGCAGGAAATTGGATGTCGAAATTTGGGGCTTTTGATGTAATTGTGCAATTAAGCACTCATACATGCTGTATGACGTGAAAAATCGCACATTTGGGCAAAATCGCAGCAAATTGCAGTGCAAATCAAGGGGCTTTTGTGCCGATTGAGTTGATTTGCATGCAGGCAATCGCATTTGATGCTGTGGTTAATGTGCTGATGCCTTACAAGCACTCAATGTGCCTGTAAATCAAGGGGCTTTCATGTATTTGATGTATATGTGGCCAGGGGGAAGCATCGTGAACACTCTGGATGCCTTCATGTGCGTCAATGTACCATGCATGATCAGAAATTGATCTCAAATCAAGGGGCTTTTCAAGTTTGAATGCTCGTTGAGCTTGGCAAAGCAGCAGGCGAGACTTTTATGCCTTGAATCCTCAAAAATCAGCTTGCAGTCAAGGGGCTTTTGCCCAATTTCTGTTCGGGACTGTTGTATGCAGTATACAGGACTGTAAAAGTCTGATTTTCACTCATTTGGACAGCCAGGAGAGCATTTATTGCTTCTGTACCTGCTGGTACAGATTTGGCACAGCTTTGTGCATGTTTGGGCATGGCTGTACACTGTTTTGAGTGATCAAAAGGTTCAAATTCAGTTGCTGAAATTGCCGGTACAGGTTTGGTACATCATTGGAGAGCGCTTAGTACTGCTGTACAGTACTTTGGAAGGGCAAAAGAGGACATTTAAGGTGCTGTCCAAAATCTGCAGCAACCAGATTTTGGTGTTTTCATCACAAAAAGTGGGAGAAAAGTTGCATTCTTGCTTCCGCAGTGGGAGATAAAGCTTGGGAGAACATTTGTAAGCACTTTGTGTGCTTAGGGTGCAGTGTTTGCACATTTGCAGGGAGTCAGGCATTACAGGTTGCATTTTGCTATGGCAACCACAGGTGAGAGCTCTTCATTGCTTCACATCAAGAAGCTTGAAGGCTCGCATAATTATGATATTTGGCAAACCCAGTGCTACAATGTGTTGCTTCAGAAAAAGCAACATAAGCCTATCAAAGAAAGGGGTGTGATGCCCGCTTCTCTTACAGCTGAAGAGTGGGAAGATATGGATGAGCTGGCAAGACCTACTATCATGTTGTCTGTGTCAGACTCATTACTTTTCAGCATTCGTGAAGAGAAGACAGCTTGGGGAATGTGGCAGAGATTGCAGGACTTGTATGCCCAACAAAGTGCCTCAAGCAAAGTGTATTGGTTGAAGAAACTCATAGGCCTTCAGATGAAGGAAGGGGCTTCTATGACAGCCCATCTCAATGAGTTTAATGGTATTGTCAGCCAGGTCATAAATCAAAAGTTGGCAATGGACGATGAGTTCAAAGCCACTTTTTTGTTATGCACTTTGCCAGAGAGTTGGGACACATTCAGGACAGCCACTAGCAATTCGCATGCTATGCTGTCATATGCAGATGTTGAGGGTGCTCTTCTTCAAGAAGAGATGAACAGGAAAAACAACTCTGTGGGAAAGTCCAATGCAATGAATGCACGTGGGAGATCCCAGCAAAGGGGGAAAAGCCAAGAAAGGGGAAGGAGCAAGTCTCGCTCCAAAAAGGATTTGGAATGCCATTATTGTGGCAAGAAGGGACACATTAAAAAGCAATGCTACAAATGGAAAAATGATCAGAAAGAAAAGGGAAAAGGCAAAGACAAAGAGAAAGATGAAGCCAAAGATGCAAAGCCAAAGGGCAAAAGTGGAGTCAAGATCGAAGAAATCAATGTGTCACATGCAGGTGGCAGTGAGGATGAGGTCCTCTTTACGTCTTCACTTGATGCCCATTCACTTCTTACAGGTGGTCATGGTATGCACTCATGGATCATTGATTCAGGTGCCTCCTTTCATGTCACAGGTTGCAGAGACTTGTTTGTCAGGTACACTGCTGGCAATGAAGGAGTTGTTTATTTGGGTGATAACCATGCATGCAAAATTCTTGGCAGAGGTGATGTGAGGCTTGTATTTTCAGATGGCTCACAGCTTATGCTCCATGATGTCAGGCATGTGCCTGAGATCAAGAAGAATCTGCTTTCTACTGGACAGCTTGATGATGCTGATTATGTTACCACATTTGGTAGTGGAAAGTGGAAGATTAGTAAGGGCTCACTGGTTGTTGCCAGAGGCTCTAAGGTGGACACTCTTTATTTCATGCATGCAGGTGTTTGTCACCATGCTAATGTAAATGCAACCGAGCTGCCGGAAATTTCTATGTGGCATAGCCGGTTGGGACACATGAGTGTCAAGGGAATGGAGCAATTGTCTCGTTTGGGTTACTTGCCTTCTCTAAAGTTTTCAAGTTTTCAGTTTTGTGAGCATTGTATATATGGTAGGCAACTACAGTGCCCCCACAAGAAAGCTCTTGGACAGAAAGATGCTCAGTTAGAGCTTGTGCATACAGATGTATGTGAGATGCCTCAGCTTTCTTTGGGAGGGGCAAAATACTTTGTGTCTTTTATAGATGATGCCACACGCAAGGTGTGGGTTTATCCTCTTCGTTTGAAGAGTGATACATTCTCAGTGTTTGAGAAGTTTGTTGCTCATGTGGAGAATCAAACTGGCAAAACACTGAAGGCTTTGCGTTCCGACAATGGTGGAGAGTATACGTCCAAACAGTTTCAGGACTTTTGTGATGCTAAAGGCATCAAGAGGGAGCTCTCTACTCCTTATGATCCTCCACAAAACGGGACAGCAGAGAGGATGAACAGGACCATACAGGAGAAGGTCCGTTCTATGTTGTCACATGCTGCATTACCTCATGGTTTTTGGGCTGAAGCTGTTATGACAGCCGTTCACCTTATAAACAGGTCACCTAATACGAGGCTTGGTGGGAAAGTGCCAGAAGAAGTATGGACAGGGAAGCCTCCGTCATACAAGCACTTGAGAGTGTTTGGTTGCGTTGCGTACGTGCACATACGCAGGGAAATGCGCACCAAACTTGATCCTAAGTCTCACAAATGCATATTCCTAGGATATGGTGACAGAGGTGAAATGGGGTATAGACTTTGGGATCCCATGAATAGAAAGATCATACGCAGCAATGATGTCATTTTTGATGAAACATGCATGTATAAGGAGCCTGCAAGGCAACAGGAGCCTGGCAGAGTCATCTTTGATGATGATGGACATCATGGACAACAACAAAGGGCTGTAAATCAGCCATTACAGCAGGAAAACCAGCCCTTAAATGGTGCTGAAAATGGTCCAAATGGACAGCCAGATATGGCAGAAGATATCCCTATGGATATACCACAGTTGGAGGATATACCGGGCATGATTTTTCAGCCTTATGGCATGGAACAGGAACCACCAATGGGTGATATGCAGGCTGGACAGCAACCTGCAAATGATGGTCATTGGGTACGGAGGTCCACTAGACCCTCCAGAGCCCCTGACAGGTTTGTTCCAGGGGTTGACTACTTGATGCTAACTGACTGTGGGGAGCCCTCATGTTACAAAGAGGCTTTACAGAGGGCAGACAAGGCTCTATGGGAGCGTGCCATGAAGTCAGAGATGGATTCTCTGCATAAAAATGGAACATGGAAATTGGTGTCTTTGCCTGCAGGCAAGAAGGTTTTGCCATGCAAGTGGGTATACAGGCTCAAAGTTGCATCAGATGCTAAGCCAAGATACAAAGCCAGGTTAGTGGCTAAGGGCTTCAAGCAAGAATATGGTGTGGACTTTGATGAGATCTTCTCTCCAGTGGTCAAAATGACCACACTTAGAGCTGTGTTGGCTTTGGTTGCACATGATGATCTGGACTTGATTCAGATGGATGTGAAGACTGCTTTTCTTCACGGTGATCTCCATGAGGAGATATATATGCAGCAGCCAGAGGGTTATGCAGTGAGTGGAAAGGAGAAGCTTGTATGCAAGCTGAAAAAGAGTCTTTATGGGCTCAAACAGGCACCAAGAGAATGGTATCATAAATTTGATACATTCATGAAATCTCAGAAATTCAGAAGAAGTGACATAGATCACTGCTTGTACACCAAGAAAGCTTTGGATGGGAGTCTCTTGATTCTCATTTTGTATGTTGATGATATGTTGATTGCCGGGAAATCTCGTAAAGAGATGGATGCTTTGAAGCAGAGGCTGCATCAAACCTTTGATATGAAGGATTTGGGTGATGCAAATCACATTTTGGGTATGCGGATACTTCGGGACAGAAATCAGCATGTGTTGTATTTGTCTCAGAAGGAATACATTGGCAAAGTCTTGCAGAGGTTCAATATGGACGGGGGGAAGAAAGCTAGTACTCCTTTGCCTCCATATGTGAAACTCAGTGCTATGGACAGCCCACAGTCGGATAGAGACAGGGCTGATATGGCCAAGATTCCGTATGCTTCAGCTTGTGGCAGTCTCATGTATGCCATGGTTGCTACTAGGCCGGACATTGCATTTGCAGTGGGAGTGGTTTCTAGATACATGGCCAACCCTGGCAAGAAGCATTGGGAAGCAATGAAAGGTGTCATGAGATACCTGAAGGGCACACAGGATTTGTGCATTTGCTTTGGCAAACAGGATGCATTAGTGCATGGTTACACGGATTCGGATTATGCCGGTCATCCAGATAACCGGAAGTCTACTACCGGTTATGTCTTTACATTCACAGGAGGTGCTGTGTCATGGATATCCAGGATGCAGAAGTGCACAGCCTTATCTACTACAGAGGCCGAGTATATTGCAGCCACAGAGGCTTGCAAGGAGGCATTATGGCTATCTCGGTTAGTGGTTGATTTGGGTTATACAGGGGATATTCCATTGTTGCATTGTGACAGTCAGAGTGCCATCCAGTTGGCAAAGAACCCTGTCTTTCATGCAAAGACAAAGCATGTGGATGTGAAGTATCACTTCATCAGAGAGGTGATAGAGAACAAGCAAATTCAGCTTGTTAAGATTCACACGGATGACAACCCGGCTGATCTGTTGACGAAGAGTTTGCCTCCGGAGCGGTTTGCTCATTGCAGACACTTGATGGGCATTGGATGAGGCCATTTTCAGCCTTGATATGGCCTTGTATATTATCATGTACATGCTGATTTTTTCTTTTCCTTTACTTAAGGGCACTTTGCCTTTAAGTGGGAGGTTGTTGGGGTAAAGGCGTTATGCCCACCCTTATAGTGTGTACAAGCCCATAAGTTATAGTACATAGTACACTTAGTACTTTTAATGTACTAAGTGCACTATGTGTACTAGTGCAATATACATGTGTGATAGGGGAGTCACACACTCATGCTTTTCATGAGTTGACTTATCCCCACAACTCTCTCTCTCTCTCCCTTGCTTCTCTGTGTATGTCTCCCATGAATGATCTCTAAACCCTAATTGCTGTTTTCTCCCCGTCATTTTTCATTCTCTTTCTTTTTGTGTTGCAAGCTTTCCCTAAACAATGCCGTTCCCAATGTACAATGGAGCACTCTATCACCCTCACAAGAAAACGGACACGGAAGAGGCACAACACACATGCATGAACTCTCTCTCTCTCTCTCTCTCTCTCTCTCTCTCTCTCTCTCTCTCGCACATGAGTAGGTCGGACACTTTTTAAAAAGACCAAAATTTGACTTGGCTTTATATTTCCAATCTTTACAATGGCATTGCAAGGTGCATCCCCTGAAATCCTCCATGGGGGGCTTTGCTCTAATAGAGAAGTTTAGTAAGGCAGAGCCCTTGTCCGCGCCATGGACTGCGAAGGGTATATGATGCCTAGTAAATACTCCCAACCACTATGGGGGAAGGGTCCGGGATTGGGGCCACCCAACCAATCCTGAGGGATGGAAGAGTCAATGTCAAGGCTAAGTCTGTCCCTACCCCGGATCCCAGTGAGGCTCTTCTCCTGGGCCTCTGCGAGACAGCCGTCTGAACGTAAGCCAAACTCCAAGTAACCTACTGAGACCCATGCCCAAAGCTCCCCACGATATGTGCAGGCGAGTCCCCAACATGTGACCACTGGGCAAACGGACCAAGGAGTTCCAGATCAGAGGCTATCGAAGACGCTCCTCAGATGTAACAGGAGCGGACTACTAAGGGGCTGGCCTAAGATCATCCCAAGCACGCAAGAGACTCGCTGCAAATCTGTCCTCAAATGCAGGGCTAACGCCACGAGCATCCCCGTGGAAATCCATCTCGTACTTTGGGACCAAGGGCCTCGCAACATCAAGGTGAGGATGGAAATCCTACCTTCAGCCATTGCCTATTCCCTCACAGCCATGGGAAAGTCTAGCTATGGATTTCATAGTGGATTTGCCAAGGATCCAACATGGTTTAGTAAGCAAGCACAATTCTTGCATGTCAAGAAGACCATTAAACCTGAACATATGGTGAAGCTCTTTCTTGCACAAGTGTTGAAGCATCAGCTTATCACCCACAAACCGATCACCAAAGCAAGGCTGCAAATTCAACTGCGTTAGATCCTCTAAAGTGCTATGTTGCAGACCAAAAGACCACATCTACAACTTGCATCCATGGGGAAGGTCTCGTTTGAGATTGTTTATGGCAAAGTAATCTTGCCACCCATCACCAAGGATGCGATCTTTGCTGCCGCTGAAAATGCTCTAGATCTTAATGTTGCAGGTGCAGATAGCCATTGCTTTGTCTCAAGATAAGCATAAAAAGGATGCCGACAAGCATAGAAGGTGTCACCGGCCTTTGTATTTTGACATCCAAGAATGAAGGAGAATGCTCAAGGTTTATATTCCAAAGTATTTTAGAACTTGAGGGTTGTTATCCAAGTTGTATCCAAAAGGAGCAATTGAACAACACTAAATCTTTTGTACAAGAGTCATGGGACTAGCCATCTCATGGAGGCATTGTTTATTAGTGAAGGAAATCAGAACTGAGTACATGGATATGAATAATGCTAGTCTACCATAGTCAGACACTGACATGGGTAGTTGGACTACAATAGGAACTGGTGTCAAAACCAAGGAACTGTTTGTGCATTCATTTGTTCATTTGAGTTATGCTTGTGAGCATATCTGTGTATGTGTGACGAGGATTGGGGATGCCCCATTAAAAGTAATCAGACAACGTCTAGCATCAACTATATGGAAGTACCATGGCTCTCAAGCAAAGTACGTTAAACGTGTTTTACACACTTGGCTTGGTCCACTATGCAAGAAATGCATATCCACCGCCCATTGTAAATTTCCTGGCAATCTTGCCCATCTGCCCTCTTTTTTCACCGCCCATCACACTCAAATGTGTAAACACCATCAGTGTAAACTTTATATCATAAAAGAATGCAAGAGCATATAGCTCACAGGGCTAAACTCAAAACTTACACTTTCAAGCATGTAGTCGAACACCGCCAATCCCTCTTCCGGCTTGGCTGCCACACTAAAAGAGTTCAAAACTGAGTTCAGCATTAATAGATTTGTCTTGATACCATCCGCTTCCATTTTCTTGAACACGCTCACAGCTTGCTCACAAAGCCCCTGTGGCATTGACGAGCATTGAAAGATTTCATCAATCAATGACTGTTGTCCAAAAACTTTGATAAAGTGAACACAGCCTAAACTGAAACAATAAGCACATTGCTCAAGAGCAACAGGTGGTTGAATGAAGACAACAATGGCACACATGCTGCAAGGAGCACTGACTAGCAAAACTACTCAAATAATCTGCTTCCCTCTGTACCTCAAACAGCCAAATCGCATGCACATGCTCAGGTGCAAAAGCCATACCATAGGCAAAAGTCACAAAAATCTACCTGTCGAGCATACGCATTGGCTAGTGCACAATACACACTTGGTATAGGTTGTGAAGCTTCTGCCCTCATGATCTCTAGGCACTCAAAAGCATCTTGAAATCTCCCAGATTGACCATAGACATCCACCAGCGTAGTGTAAGTAACACTATCTGGCACTAAACCACTGCTCTTCATGTCCTGAAGAATGTCCTTCAAGTCTTCCCAGCACTTCAGCCGCCCTAGCCAGTCTATCAATATGTTGTAAGTATGGCAAGTCGGTGTGCATCCTTCTGCTTGCATCATAGAGAAGAGCTGCAAAGCCTTCTGCTTTTTGCTTGCTCTGAAATGGCACTCTATCAGTGAGTTCCACGTGACAGTGTCAGGTTTTATGCCCTCAGACCTCATTTTCTTGAATGCTTGAAGAGCCTTGTCAGCCTCCTTGTGCTTGCTAAAAGCGTCTATGGCAATATTGTAAACATGCCTGTTTGGAGGAATGCCTGCTTCTTGCATCTTCCGCAAGGTTTTGATGGCACTAAGCCATTGGCCAGCTGCTTTGAAAGCAGTCATTAGTCTACCATATATAAATGCAGTAGGCTGTAAGCCTGCAGATTTCATCTCTTGGAATAAAGCCCAAGCTTTTTCCAACTTACCTGCATTAGCACAGGCATCAATCAGTATGCTGTATGTCTGCTCATTAGGCTCCACGTCATTCTCTACCATGGACCGCAAGGCTTCTTCCGCATGATCTAACTGCCCTTTCCTTGTGTAGCCCCTGATCATGGTATTATAGGTCCTGACTTTGGGTGTGCGCCCACAAGATTTCATCTCTTCCAAAATTGTGTCCGCCTCGTCCATCCTCCCAGCCTGGCCCAAAGCAAATATAATAGCAGTGTAGGCAGCAACACTTGGGATGAGGCCCGCTGCCCGCATGTCTTGCAACAACCGCAAGCCTTGTCCAGCATCACCAGCCGAAGAGATGGCAAAGGTGATATCATTGTAAAGCTTTTCATCCAGTTGAATTTGGTCTTCCAGCATGTCTTCATACAGCTCCTTGATCATGCGGCTTTCGACCTTGCCTTTGATACATGCCTGGGTAGCAAAAGTGTAGTTAACAATGTCGGGTTTGAGACCCTCCTGTCTCATTTTTTTCAAAAAGTTAAGTAGTCTAGGGTAATCATTGTTAATCCAACAGGCTCCCATCAATGCATTATATGTCTGGATTCCCTTCACTTCCAATTGATCTGCAAAAGAGAGGGCTTCAGAAAACCCACCAGTTCTGCCAAGCCCATCTATGATGACACCAAAGAGATCATCATAAGAAACCCTAAACCTGTGTTTCCGAATCCAATTCAGCAATCTGATGGCTATGTCAGTCCCCTCATTTTCACATAGGCCTCTGAAAAGGGCAATCCAATGTGCCTGGGGTACCTTCTTGTATTTCATGGCAAGGTCAAGCTCCTGCACATTCTTATTGGTAGAAACCCTAACTTGGTCTTCTGTGCTAGAAACCCCGATTCGCTCTATGGCAAGGGAAACCATAACTTTCTCATCTGCGCCAGAAACCCTGGCCTGGTCCTCTTCTGTGTTGGAGGCGCTAAGGTTCTCTTCAGCTTCGAGAACCCTAAGATCCTCTTCCACATTTGAGAGCTCACCTTCATTTGAAACCCCAGTTTCCTCTTCTGTATACGAAACTCTGAGTTTCTCTGATGCATCCGATACTCTGCTTTCATTTGATTCAGGTTGCTCATCGACCTTATCTGATCCTTCTTCTGTGACGGGCAATGGCGCATTCTCCTCTTCCAAGAAAATCTGCTCGACTCTGCGGGGTTCCTGCGGAGATTGAAAGTAAGAGATGAGGAAGGCGAAGTCCCAGCGGTCTTCTGAGAGAGGGGGTTTGTCGAAGATGGAGAGGAGAGGTGAGGTGGAGACGGAAGAAGAGCATAAGCAAGGGGTGAGGGCGATGCGAGAGATGAAGGGCTTGAAGGAAAGCCATGGCTGTACTGCAAGAGGATGCTGTGTGTGCAGCAGGAGGCTAAGCTTCGTGAGGTTCAAAGACGCCATCGTCATAGGAGTCGCTGAGCTACGACACAATTCCAATACTACAAACAACGTGGAGCTTAACCCACAATTGAAACCACGTTCAAATGGGCTACTCCACCCGTGATTTGGGATCAGGTTGCCATGTTTGTGCAAAAAATGCCATGCATATCCAGCCTAAATATTTTTGTTGGGTATCATTTATTAATGAACTTGTATTTTTTTTAATCGTTGGAGAATGTTCAAGACACGTGTCACGGTCGTGGACCGTTGGATGGCTCTTTTTGAAGGTTCTCACAGTATTTTGAATTTGTTTTTCAAATGTTTATTTCAAGAAACGATGCCCCTCCCATGTGCCCTATTATCCACGCGTACATACGCTAACAAAACTGCTGTTTTTTTTCTCGGTCCACCTCTCCGCCTTTCTCGCATACAGTCCCTCCTCTCTAAAAATATAGCAAAGGCTTGCAGTCTCTCTCCCTCTCTCTCTCTGTCTTCGTAGTTCAACAGCTCTTTCCTGCTATGTTCGTTCTGTGCACATAATATATTATATCTCTCGGTCTCTCTTTACTCGCGCATGTGCATCTGCTAGCATATTCTATGTGCCTATCATGGGACAGTCGAGAGAGGCTAAACGGAGGGGGTGGAAGTGATGGAGAGGGCAGAGGGTAAATGGAGGGGGTGGAAGCGATGGATGAGAGAGGAGATAGGGAAGGGGGTGATGATGGGAGAGAGGGGGGGCCGAGTGGTAAGCTGGAAGGTAGGGCATTAATTTATAAAATGCCACGTTAGTGGCATTTCATAAATTAATGCCCACCAGATAAAAGGTCAATATACACACCAAATAAAAGTTATGCTAAGTCTCAATATACACACCACATAAAAGTCTCAATATGCTTGTGCAAAAAATGCCATGCTTGTGCACTGTGGATATATATATTCTGGTATAATGTGGGTAGTAATATACATTTTTACATGTAAGGTCCCAAAATAGATGACGTATAGAATAAAGTCTATACTGGAATTTGGCTAAAATAAATTTATCATATTTTAAGTATTTATATGTGTTGGAAATGGGTTCATGATTTTATTGGTCCAAACGACTCTAAATATTTAAAATTTGGCTAAAATAAACTTATCATATTTTTCAATATTATGTGTTGGAAATAATGTCATGATCTGATAGGTCCAAATGACTTCTATATTAGTGCTCAAATGCGTAACTTATGGCCAAAAGGATATGGACATGGGAACCTCCTATGAGGTGAAGATAAAATATGGAATTGATTAATTTGGCCTACTTTTCATAGACTTTCATCAATATATTTAATGTTTGAGCATTAATTTAATGGCATTTATATGCCATGGTAGTAATCATGGATATATATTTTTGATGTAAAGTACTCCCTAAGACATGGTACGGCCCCATCTCCTGTGAGAGTATCACACTTAGGGAATATTCTTCATTAGAATATCAATCTAGGAAGTCCGCCACCATTGCCTCTCTTCTATCAATCCACGACGACTCCTTTTGTCTTTAAAACTTTTCTTAGAGAAAGAGGTACACTATCTTTGGGTTGTCACGGATAACTAAGATAGAATTTAAAATAAACTAAATATAAATTAACTTTATAACAAGAGTTAAGGATAGAAAATACCACACAAGACAAGATTGGGTGTAATCTCCCTCCTCAAGTGTGTAGCTCCACTTCCACGACTTGAGTATTTAGAGAATTGTATTTATAAAAATAGCCCAAGGAGCTAATAATAGATGTGCATACAATTTGGGCTTGCTTTTCCCACTTTTGGGTATTGCTTCACATATTATTAACCATATGAAAGTTCCTAAGGTTTATACATATCAAAACCTTTGTCCAAATATAAATGCTAATGGGCTTTTACACATGAAATAACTTTGTGCACACTTGCACAAACAATAACCTTGTGCACATTCTCACATTCCATTAAGCCGATTCCTACACACATTAAATCAAGCATATTTTTCTATGATTATTGATTCATAAAAAATATGATAAAATATATACCTGTAACAGTCCTCCCATTTGAGGAAGCAATTGTCCTCAATTGTGTAAAAGAAAATGCTCTAACAATAAGATTATGTTCGTAGGTATCAATGTCATAACCTGCAAGGTAAATTCAGAGGTTCCTATTGAATACCATAAACAGACTCAGAGGTATATTATCCAAGCATGGCTCAAAGGCACACAGGCATGGCTCAGAGGCTCGGGTGAAAATGGACTGCAACAATAAAAACTCGTGTGACACCTAAACTGGTGGTCCTCGCACTCATCATCATCAAATGACAACTAATATGCACAAAATAACCTATCAACATGAAAAGCTATAGATGACATAAAATTCTAATACATGTTTAACAAAAATGATCATTACACCGCTGCTCAATCCACCAGCCATACGACACCTCAATCAGTACCCTCACACATCTCATGCAGAGCGACACCTCAATCGGTAGTACCCTCGCACTTCTCGTTGGCTATACTCGTAGACACTATCCATGATAGTTAAACAATTAATTGAACACATCAATTAATCCCAATTCATATTGAGATGTAGACAACTCATAAGTACTCAAATAATAGCCACACACATGTTTGCCAGGCGTAAGTAACCCGGGAATCACCCTTCCATACAAACCAATTGGAACAAACAGTGGAGGCCCACAGTCATGCCATATACGGGCGTCCTCGATATACAGTGGAGGCCCACAGTCATGCCATATACGGGCGTCCTCGATATACAGTTGCATAAATGGATGAGCATCCGGCTTCATAATTAGTGTAGAAGACTAGATCTATACACATAATGCATATGCAATGAGCCAATCAAATGAATGTATGTAAAACAAATCTAAGTGTTCCATACCACATAGGCTCGTTGCTGCACATACGCACATAGGATGGTAGAAGATAGAAGACATAAATGTATCTGGAGTAAATATATACCAATCTGATGTCCCATACCAAAAGATTAATTCCATACATCACTTCCTTCAGAATAGAAGTTTGAGGTGGAGTGGCCAATTCCCTCTGAAACTTAAATTCTGACACAAATTTTCTCTATCCTAATATATATATATATATATACATATATATGTATATATAAGTTACTCTATTTCGACTAATCTTAATGTTGAATCTATGGTTTATTAATTAGGTTTTTAGGTTGTAAAAATATTATAGAAAAACTTATGAAAAAGTTTTATAAACGGAAGTGAATATATATACATACCTCCATCGTTGTGATGTTATTGAATTTTGTCTGTCAACAACAATATTAACACTCGAAAGAGATGTTGAAATATAGCACGATTTCGTTCGGACAAATACGCTAAGCGGGTACATTGTGTCATGAGCCGTAAGAGCTCCGAAGGTGGGTGAGGATCGTGAGGTCATGGTCAAGTCATAATGCTATAAACATAAAATTTTTGGCATGAGAACTTCTTGAGTTTGGTCTCTCTTGGAGAGTTTTTTAGCGTTGAATACTTTTAATATTTGAATATAGACATAAATACATTGGGTAACTGATAACAATTTTAACAATCTTGATTGTTAAAAGAATGAAAGGAAAAACATAATTGCCAAAGTCTACACTTCAAAACAAAATAAATTTAAGTACATCTTTTATCTAGGGCCAAGGGTGCCAAGAGCCGTGCTCATATAATCTAAAAAGATGAAAGGGAAAAGTGTTCATAAGGTTAGTGATAGATATTATCGAAAATGCTGCCAAAAAGCTAGGTACGTGGGTGGATACGAATTTCTAATACCATGTTGAAAAAATACAGAATGTACAATTTAGATAAAGCGTCACGAAAGGCATTATTGGTCATCGTCGTGATGTCAAAGTCCACAACTTTCGTTGTCGAATCCCAAATGATTCCACACGCCCATAGAATAATAGATATCCATCCCTCAATGAAGGGCCAAGTGGGAGGCTCGTGGTGGATGAGTTTCTCAACCAAAAGATAGATATGCAGTCCAGAAGTTTCTCTAAGGGCCAATAAGAGTGATCGGATCAAAGGTTGATCAGCCATTTTATCAATGTTGACTTCAAGCCAAGATAGTAGAACTTTATTCAAATTCCTGACAAACAAGCTTGTGAATAAAAGTATTTTATCTAGAATTCTAGGTAAATGTTTTCATAATATTTTATCTAGAATTCTAGGTAAATGTTTTCATAATATGCAACAAGGACAATTTTAAAACAATTGAACAAGAAGCATAAATTTAAATTATCCTTTGTTTATGCTATGCTTCAATATTAAACATGGTTAGAAGGTACTGAAAATTGATAAAATTATCCTTTGTTTATGCTATGCTTCAATATTAAACATGGTTAGAAGGTACTGAAAATTGATAAAATAAGGAAAGAATAAGACAAGAAGGTGGTCGGTTTAATTGAACTATGGACAAGGTGTTTGAGGGATCTTGAGATAAAGAAACTAAAGTTTAATTTAAATTTTAAATTAAGGTTTTTAGTTTTTTGACAAAACTTTTCTTTGTGTGAGGGTGAGAATGATAAGCTTTTTAAAGCTTATATAATGGATAATTTATAAGTTTTGTAAACGCTTCAATAGACTACTTGTCTAAGCCTTCAACGGTTATTTCATGAAAGATTTTGGTCTCTAAAGTCTAAAGTTTTACTTCCAAAATTTAAAGCTTTTGAGGGAAATTGTAACCAAAGCTTATATCAAAAGTTCTGGAGTTCCATCATATTAAAGTAGGCTGGCATCCACTTTTTCCAAGAACGCATCCACCCTTCATGCAAATAGACATAAGGCATGTCACAATGTCAAAGAAGAGACTCCGCTCACTATGAAAGAATTAGTACAAAAAATACTCACAATCTTTGGTTATGTTGTATTGTTTCAATACAAGTGGGTATGATGGTTCTTTGAACAAAGTAATCTACATTGCCACCATTTACATATACTCCATATATACACTTCATACATGTGCAGAGTACCATTAGCCACTATTTACATATATTCCATATGTACACTCCATGCATATGCAATGACTAGTCATGCATATGCACAACACCATTAGCCACTGTTTACATATACTCCATATATACACTTCATACATATGTAGAATACCATTGGCCACTATTTACATATTTTTATATATACAGTCCATGCATATGTAATGACTAGTCATGGATATGCACAACACCATTAGCCACAATTTACATATACTGCATATATACACTCCATACATACGCAATGACTAGTCATGCATATGCACAATACCATTAGCCACAATTTACATATGCATATGTAATGACTAGTCATGGATATGCACAACACCATTAGCCACAATTTACATATACTGCATATATACACTCCATACATACGCAATGACTAGTCATGCATATGCACAATACCATTAGCCACTATATATATCTAATTTACACTCCATACATATGCAATGAGGAGTCATACCATTTCTATTTATTCCTCTTGAAGAGTATCATGGCTTTGGAATTCTATGCCCCCCTTGCTTCTTATCTCTCAAGATGTCCTTGCTGTTTTCTTTTGCCGTCTTTGCTTTGATCTGTTGAGGCTTGTTGAGGCTTGTTCAGAAGGAGATGCCATTTTCTTTGTTATGTTAGTAGGATTTTGTGGTGGCACATTATTTCCTTATGCTTCATCCTGCTCTTCTTGATACTTCTCAAAATCTTCACTGGAACATAATGATGCCAAAATGAGTGCTATGAAAATTTGAGTTACTAATGAAACCCATTCCATAAACAAATTATATGGGCTAGAATTGTACATGTCCATAGGCTATGCTCACTTTCATGCACTTAACCGACCAGGTAGTTAAGCCACCATGGGCAATTAGTCAATTCCCATTGACTAATTTCTTGTTATGTCTTCCATCCCTTGGGGTAAATGGAATCTTCACTTTCCAAGTCTGGCCATGATTGCATAAGGAAGGGTATCTCCTCCAAAGAACCTTCCCTACATAAAGATCTCATCCATCTACAAATACACCATTTCAATACATATGTTAATGTAAGGGATTAGTACATAATAAGATGTTTTTAGCTACTTCCTGATGAAAGAATTATCAAAAAATAAGAAGCTTTGATATATACCTATACACCATGCGCTTTCAAGACTCCTCAATTTGAGGCTATTTCTCCATCTCCTTTGTACCACATATATTTCCAGAGCACTGGAGGGAAAAGCTTGTAGAATATGTAATGCTTGTTGTTGTTTCCAAAAAGCCTCAAATCCATCAAGTAACTCCTCGCCCATAATAATCAAATCATTGATGATGCCTTCGCCTTGATGTAGCATGCACTCCCAATACACTTCTTTCTTCACATAGTTGAGGAGTTTCTTGCTATCACCAAACTTACTTGATGTTGCCAAATCCTTGACTCTGGCAGTCATCAGTATATGAATGATCTCTTTCTTCCTACACAAAACTGCCTCTTTGTAATTAATTTTAAACATGAACACAATCTCAAATCTATAGACATACATGAGATAAAATACCTATCTAGTCTTAGTCTTGTAGATGCTAGAGTATACAACTTATCTTTGGTCAAAGTGACATTTTATATGCTCTATCCTTGAAAGTTTGCTCAACTTCCCTCACTGTCTTCTCATACTTCTCAGTATATTCATGGAGTGACAAAGACTGTCTATCAAGCACTTCTTTCATTGCTGTGGAATATTCCTTCTACATTTGGTCAGAGAACACTTCCATTACTTCGTACTCTCACATTACCACATAACTCTATAATCAAATGAAACATCACTTACCTTCCAAACCAATTGATCAAGCATAGTTGCAGGTGCAGTATACCATGCATTTATCGTCCTCTTCTCAAGTTCCAACTCCATCTCAACCCATTTCCTCACATCATCGTACAAATTGGTCAATTACTGATGACTTTCCATGACCAATCATTTTTAATCTAATTTGGACCAATCCTCTACCACATGTCTAAGAAGATTGCACATAGAAGCTTGACTTTTTTGTCCATAAAAGTCCCCAATGTTTACACCACATGTATGAACGTATAAATTACTTATATACCTACATGACCAAATTACACTTCCATGTCCATAGAAGTCACTTTTTTAGGATTTCAAAAATTACAAAGTGATTTTTTGGAAAAAGGCAAAAATACTTATTCATCCGTAGAAGTGTCAACTTATGTGTCCCTAGAAGTATTGCTTCTATGTTATGCATCCAAACATAGCACAAGCACTTCCATGTTCATATAAGTCCTCACACTTCTATGATCATAGAACTTTACAATAATTGGTTGCGAGAGCAAAAATTTTGACCTTAGTGATCTTCCACCTAGTTTGCACAATTCATGCATCTTCACTCATGGAGGTTTGTACATTACAATCCAATCTACGTTATACATCTAAGCATAGCACATGCACTTCTATGTCCATATAAGTCCTCACACTTCTACAGTTGTAGAGCTTTATCAATAATTAGTTTTGCAAGATAAGAGCAAAAATGTTGACCTTACATAGTGATCTCCCCCCTGTTTTACACAACTCATGCATCTTCGCTCGAGGTCTGTACATTACAATCCAGTCTATGAAGAACATGTAATTCAAGTCCAAACATCACATCAATCTAACCAAGAGACTATTATGTTGCTAAATACTCAAAGGACTATCTTTTATCATCAAGAGTTTAGCAATAGTGTGACTCCCCCCTGTTTTGCACAACTCATGCATCTTCGCTCGAGGTCTGTACATTACAATCCAGTCTATGAAGAACATGTAATTCAAGTCCAAACATCACATCAATCTAACCGAGAGACTTTTATGTTGCTAAATACTCAAAGGACTATCTTTTATCATCAAGAGTTTAGCAATAGTGTGAATGCATCACTCATCAGCCAAGTGGAGAGTATTGACCTGGGGGGTGAGCCACAAGAGATCAAATTGAAATAAACCAAAGAAGATAACATACTAAAACCTCGAACAATCCAGACCAAGATTGAGGGGATAATGATGACTTTATCTTAAATATTGGTAGGACAAAGCAAACAAAAGGAGTAAATAGCATGCGCATAAACACCCTTGTTCTAGTCTTGGTTGCTAATACAACTGCCTCTGAAGACACTCAAACCTTATACTATCTCTCGTACAATCAGGCACCACTTTCTGTACAATTGTTGGATAGTCACAATAAGAGAGAGAGAGAGAGAGAGAGAGAGAGAGAGAGAGAGAGAGTTAGGGTTATAACTCACAATTAAAACAAAGATGGAGTTAGACATAGTAGACAAAAGGTGAGAGTGAGAATTAGTGGAGGGGATGGTATTAACCATCCACGTATATCCATCCATCATAATAATAAGAAAGTACAAAGCAATAAATAGAGTGTCCTTTCACACTAGATATCCAAGGAGAAAAACCACATGGGAAAAAGTGTCCTTGGTTAGGTCTTATTCACATGTAGCCCTACAATAAGTGTGCATTTGCCTTCAAATCCCCCCTGTAGTGTAAGTGTAAAACTGTATAAGGTAGCAGATCACTATCTGAATGAGAGCAAGCCTAAAGCTTTTCGAAAAGCTTCAAACTTCTCTTTGCGGAAAGCCTTTGTAAATAAGTGTGCATTTGCCTTCAAATCCCCCCTGTAGTGTAAGTGTAAAACTGTATAAGGTAGCAGATCACTATCTGAATGAGAGCAAGCCTAAAGCTTTTCGAAAAGCTTCAAACTTCTCTTTGCGGAAAGCCTTTGTAAATAGATGTGCAACATTATCATATGTAGGGCAGTAAGATAAACTAATCTCCCCTACATGTAATCTCTCTCTCTCTCTCTCTCTCTCTCTCTCTCTCTCTCTCTCTCTCTCTCTCTCTCTCTCTCTCTGACATAATGATAATGGATCTCAATGTGCTTAGTACATGAATGAAATATGGGAGTTCGTGCCATGGCCATAGCACTCTAGCTATCAATGAGAATAGAAGTGGGTGTCTGGTGTGTGACACTCACAAAGGTCAACCAATAATCTCCTCAACCATAATCTCCTCTCTAGAAGTGAAGGCTACCATGTATTTAGCCTCAGAGGTACATGTGGCAACAATGGGTTGCTTTTTACTCAAGCAATATATACATAAACTGCTTAGAAAAAAATAATCCCCATAGGTGGATTACCTTGTATCATAGTCACAACTCAGTCTAAATCACTCTGCAAGCTTCCCCCCGAGATAGAACAAACTAAGATCCAAGGTACCCTTCTTCCTAATGCTTTATGCCTCGGTTGTGCATGAATTTGTTCAACACAGACACCCCAAAAACTAGGTTAGGCCCCATGTTACACAAGTAAATGAGGCAACCCACTGCTTGGTTGTAAATTTCGGCTTTAAAACATTCACCAATGTTGTGCATGTTGAGTTGTAAAACTTGGTGGATTTTATCATACCAAGCTCTTGGAGCTTGTTTCAAACCATATAATGCTTTGTGTAAACCTACATATTTTATGTTCCTCACGAGGAACTTCAAAACCAATGGGCTTATTTACATATATTTCCTCTTGCAAATCCCCAATCGTACAATCACCCTAGAAGTAGGAGCAAAAGTCTCTTCATAATCTATTCCCTTTTTCTAAGAATAGCCTTTAGGCATGTCTTACCTTGTACTTGTCAATGGTACCATGTGACTTTCTTTTGACTTTATACACCCACGTTGTTCCAATGACATTCTTGCCCTTTGGCAAGTCTACAATATCCCATGTATTATTCTACATGATAAAAGAAATGTCGTCTTGCATGGCTTGCACCCAATGCTCATTTTCATATGCTTCTTTATAAGAAGAAGTCTCTTCTAAATTAAAGAGAACAAGGCCCTTCATAAGAAGAAGTCTCTTCTGAATCAAAGAGACCCCCCATGGCAAATGCAGGCTCCCCATGCTGTACATTCAATGCATGGCTAGAACTAGCCCTCATTCTTCCTATTAGTGGATTCGAAATTTTGATATCTTGCATGGTTTTTGGCAATCATCTAGGCATATAATGGGCTCCTTGTATGGTTGTTTGCTCTTCCCTAACAACATCTTTAACGTCTTCCATAGAAGGGGGGTCGATTTGTTGGCTATTCCATATGTCTTACATCTTGTTCAACAGTCATATCCTGAAAAGGAACTGAATCCCCACTAATGGCTATTGGTAAAAGCCCACCAAACATGTCATGTGAGCCTATAGCATGACTTTTATACAAGCTAAGCATGGGTTAAATTGAATTTTTGGCAAATACCACATCTCTACTGACAAAAAATCTGGCATGTTGTCCCTACATTACAGAGATGGTATCCCTTACTCTCATTGTTGTAGCCCACAAAGATGCTTTATCATCTAGATCTGTTCCGAGTTTCTTTGGCACATGATACACACCAAAATGTACTCATATAATCCACTTTTGGCAAGCATTTAAATGGTTTTATGGTCTTCAAGGCTTTTGTTGGGCACCTATTTAACACACATGGGTCGCACACATGGTGTTATAGTCTTGAAAGATTTTGTTGAGCACCTGTATAACACATGGGTTGCTCCATCCAAAAGTTATGAGGTATCTTTTGTGATGTTACCATACATCTTGCCATCTGCATGACTTTTATATAAGCTCAGCATGAGCATGGGTTGAATTGAATTTTTGGCAAATACCACATCTCTACTGACAAAAAATCTGGCATGTTGTCCCTACATTACAGAGATGGTATCCCTTGCTCTCATTGTTGTAGCCCACAAAGATGCTTTATCATCTAGCTTTGTTCTGAGTTTCTTTGGCACATGAGCATATGCTACACACCAAAATGTACTCATATAATCCACTTTTGGCAAGCCTTTAAATGGTTTTATGGTCTCTTCAAAGCTTTTGTTGGCCACCTATTTAACACACATGGGTCGCACACATGGTGTTATAGTCTTGAAAGATTTTGTTGGGCACTTGTATAACACATGGGTTGCACACATGATGACGTCCATCCAAAAGGTATGAGGTAGCTTTTGTGATGTTACCATACATCTTGCCATATCCATGAGAGACATGTACTTTCTCTCAGCTACACCATCTTGATGTGGTGTATAAGGCATAGTGCATTGATGTTTTATGCCCTTCTAAAGCAAATAATCCTTGAATGCATTAGACATGTATTCTCCCCTACTATCTAAGTAGAGTGTCTATACTTTACATCCAGACATAATTTCATTTATTGCCACAAAGTGTTGAAAGCATGTAAACACATCTGCTATTTTTGCTTTCAAAGAGTAGTCATCAATGAATGTGACAAAGTCATAAGAGATATTCATACCGACATTGGCTTGAAAACTCAAGTTTGAAAACTTGAGATTTTTATTTATTTTTTGATGTTCATAGTGGCACTGGCGTGAAAACCAGAGATATTCACATGTGAAGAACTCAAAAGATCTTTTTTTGATGATATTCATGCCAATACTGGCATGAAAATTCAAAGATATACATGCATTGAAAACTCAAGTTACTCCCAATGTGAAAAACTCCCAAAAAAAAAATTGAGATCATCATATTGACGTTGACACCAATGTAAAAAACAAGAGATATTTACCATGAAAAACTCAAGTTTTTCATGCTATGGAAAATTTTTAAAAATTTTGAGTTAATCATGCCATGAAAAACTCTCGTGTGAAAAAACATGGGTTTTTTTAAAAAAAATCAAGAGTAAAAAAAAACCTTGTTCCAAGCCCGTATCTCCCAAACCATGAGGCCATGGTGAACATGCTCTAGTGCTCATCTTCAAGATGTTTTTGGGCTCTTTAAATCTTTCCCAAGCAAATCAAGCCAATTTCCATCATTTTAGCCTTCAATTGACTATCACAAAAACTCAACCTGGGAATCGAGGTGAAAAAACTTGCCAAAACCAATAAAAACATTCTTGTGGAACCACTTTCGAATTATTGTTTGAGCTACCAAACGTAAATATTTTGATAGGGTCATGGAGCAAAGATATAGTAGTCCAAAAATAGTACAACTCTCTCATAGAACTTGCTTCCAATTTCTTTTTTTTGTAGAACATTAACAAAAGAACTACAAAAATTGAAAGTCATTTTGAAATTTTCTCTAAAAAAATGGATGATTTGGCAATGATAGAATACAGGTTTATCTGGGAAACCAATGATGTGTCTGCACATTTTGAAAAAATATATTTCTTAGAGGGCCTTCATATACCTTAGCACCTAAAAGGAAATTCATGTAAAGAGACCCTAACAAACCCTTGTTTGAGAGATAGGGGGTAGACCAAGCATACACAAGTTGTTTCAAGCGAGCTACCAAGCATACATAGGTTCTTTTAGGTAGGACACAATGGTTAACCTAAGGAGGCTAAATGTGTCAACATCGAAACTTAATCCAACAGGTGAAACCTACCAATCCTTCAGACCCATGCCTCAAGTACAACCCCTAATCACATATGCCATGCATTAGACCAATCTTATGCCTCCATTTGTGCCACTAGGTTTCAAACCTTTGGTGACTCCAATTCCCAAAGTGACTAGTCCTACGCCAGATACAATAGTTGGCCCTACTTTCTTATAAATTCTTAGAGTTCCCACAAACCTCGCAACCCCTAGATGTCCAAACTCTAGCAATATTGAGCAATATAGGAATGGGGGCTACATAAGTATTGCATGGCGCTTTAACTAAAGAAGAAACTGCACATGACCCAAAGGAGTTATCTACAATCCTGTCCTTAGTAATTTCTAAGCTCATGGGAAAATATGATGGATCTACTGATCCTATTCAATTCATGCAGTGATGTGCAACATTTGGAAATCCAGATTGCCCTACTAAGATACATGCACTGAATCTATGCTTAGCAGGTGAGACAAGTAGATGGTTCATCAATTTGACATGTGAGATTAAGGTAAATTTTAAAGCTCTAAAGACTGCCTTTATCTACATATTCTCGAGACAAGGCCCTAGGTGGTGTGCTGCAACAAATTTCTACATGATAGAGGAAAGAGCTCAAGAGACCATACGGGATTACATCTTATGCTGCATGAAAACCCTGCGCTCACAATGTGACGTAGACTGGGAGAAAATGAGTCATATATCGTTATACGATTAGAGAAAAACACTTTACACAATTTGATCCTAGTCTGAAAAGATTTTTTGATCAATGTTGCAAAGAAGCAATCTGTTGAGATAAACTCTTCCCCATTTGGACGTGATAACATGATGAAAGATACCATTGACATAAACTCTTCCTCGTCTAAACCAGTGAAAGCAAGGAGAAAAGAGATATTGATCTCTGAAATGTCCATTGTAGAATTCTATAATACCTTGTTTGAAAGCTTTGAACATCACTACAAGAAAGGGGATGAGCTAAATTGTCAACCCTTACAACCCCTTTCTCTTATAGAACAACAATTGTGTCGTGCACATTACACGCACCATGCTAATTCACATTGCATGTACTGTATTGCATTCATTGTAAGGGTTTCAATCCATGACATCTCACAATGTATGCATTCACATGCAACAAGTGCTCAATAATCAACCATCAAATTTTCATCAAGATCAATGGCACACCTATCACATCAATTGTGTCAAGCCATATACAAATGGCCATGAATAAAGGATTATGAGAGGAGATATCTTTTTTCACACTTACAACTATCACATTTGCAGTTCAATAACATGTCAAACTTCTCACAAACAATTCAAGGATGAGCTATCCTTTTTTACACCTACCTACTATCATATTTGTAGTTTAATAACATGTGAAACTTCCTTAAAAACACTCAACCTTCATGGAACATTTTAGAACTTATTGAGATGAGCATCAACAAAACAAACCTTATTCTCTTTTGAAGCTTGCTTCCATTATATTATCAACAAACATGAGTTAAGGTATCTAGTTTAACCAAAGTAATTGCAAATAGAGTCTCCCTCTTTTTGCTTAATAATGTAGAGTTGTGTAATGTGACTCTAGCTACCTCCACTAGACAAAAACTTGATTATTGCTGTAAAAGCTATTTTGAGCACATTCTAATCAACTATCCTCTATTTTGATAGATTGAAAGTATAAGCCTAATTTTGAGCACATTCTAATCAAGTTTGTCATCTATTTTGATAGATTGAAAGTATTGGCCTAATTTTTCATCTTAATACAAGCTAAAAGCTGTAACTTTTATCACAAGCATGATCTTAGAGTAAAATCATTGGTTATGGTTCAAAAAGCATACACATATTTGTTATACAAATGTGACAAGGTTGTAGACGTGACGAACACTAGCATCACATCATAGAGTCTATGTAGGTTCACTACTGAGCCTACTATTGTCACAACTTGAGTCCTTGTCACAATCTAGGTTATGAGTCTATGTAGGTTCAGTGCTAGTGAGCCTATTGTTGTCACAACTTGAGTCCTTGTCACAATCTAGGTTATGTAGCTTCACATATCATAGAGTCTATGCACGTTCACTAGTGAGCCTACTATTGTCACAACTTGAGTCCTTGTCACAATTTGGGTTATGGTTGTGCACGTGAGAAACATTAGCATCACAACATAGAGTCTATGTAGGTTCACTAGTGAGCCTAATTTTGTCACTGAACTCCTTGTCACAATCTAGGTTTTTTTCAAGTTTTATATGTTTTCATAGTCAATCCATGACTATGAGGCTAAAGATTCCATACATGTAAGCACAAATTCTTCCTCAATGAGGACAACTACCATCATGTGTGAGCACATGTCTATGCTCATGATTATGAGCCTATCATAATTGGTCATACACCATGATTGTACAAGCTTAAGTTCAAAATCATCACATCTGTGGAGCACAATATTTTACTCACATATGTGCACCTAGTAGTTTGTGTCAGACTCCTCCTCCCACCTTCTCCTCCGTGCTGCTCCTCTCCTTCTCCCACCTTCTCCTTCCAGCTCCTCCATAAGCATAATATTTTACTTATATATGTGCTAGTTTGTGTCACACTTATCCTCCCACCTTCTCCTCCATACTCCAACCTCTTCTTCTCCTCCTTTTCATCCTCCTCCTCTTGCCCCTTGCCTCTCTTCTCCTCCTTTTCCTCCTCATCTTGCCCCCTGCCTCTCTCTTTGTCCCTCTCCTATTTTGTTTGGCTACCTTATTGCCATAGATTACCTCTCTCTCTCTCTCTCTCTCTCTCTCTCTCTCTCTCTCTCTCTCTCTCTCTCTCTCTCTCTCTCTCTCTCTCTCTCTCTCTCTCTCGCAGCTATAGCTTACTCGGGACAAAGTCATCCACATTATTATGTGTTATTTTGCACCAAGCCACTTCTCTTACACTGCACAGCATGGCTAGTCATGGGATCTCCAACTTTGGCACACCTTCTCCCCGCCATCCCCTCTGACGTTGACCATGCCTAGCTCTCTTCTTTCACTTACTTAGAAGTTACCAGCATTGTGGACTACTTGTTGATGGGATCTTTGAATTCGGCACACCTCCCCACTACCCCCCTTTGAAGGTAACATGCCTACCTCTCTTCTCGCTCTTACTTGCACATACTTACACACCACCTGTCTGCTCACCCCACTGCCCCCCATCTCACATTATACATTTGTCCATCTTGATCATAAGCTTGACCCTGTTTACTCCGACCACATCTACTGCCACCTCCATTGTATGGATCCTATTGTCCCCCTACCCACCCTCACATCACAGCTCAACACCATTCTCCATACATCTACCGCCGCTTTTTTAATCGGCACTTCTATACCACCAAGAAACCTTGCGGTTCCATGCTCATAATTAATGGTATGATGACAAATACCGAGCTATATGCTCTCGTCTTAAGCATTAGGTACAAATTGGGCAAATCACGAAGCACGAAAGCACAGTGGATTTCTCAACGCCTCACCCAACGCAAGAAACGGGAGTTCAATGCTCCAAAAGAGGATGGATTATACCGAGCCTTTTTAGGCTAAAGTACAAAGAGGCTTGGAGGAAACTTTGAGAATATCGCCCCCTAGAGCTATCACCTACGCGAACACATTACACTCCTCCTATGTATTCTCCCTCTATTCCTCAATCAACCAACTCTGCCCCCACGACTAGATCCCCGCCCCACAACGTCCACCTTCTTCATCACAAAGGGCATGGTCCTCAAGGCCATCTGAAGACTATGGGCCTAGGATCACAAGGCACTCACTACCGAGTATATCTCACATGCCGATGATACCTTGGCACCCCTACTAGCCTACATGTTCAATAGAGACCTTTGTGAAGGATTTCCACCCTTTTGGTTTGCTAACACCATCAACCTCATCCTCAAAGCTGGAGATCCACTTGATCTTATAATTACAATGGGATGATCATGATTTGCCAAACTCTATGGATTGGTGCTAGAGGTGGAGCTTAGTACACTCGCTAAGAGACAAGGTGTAGAGCCTCAAGTTTACATGCATGCTTTCAAAGGAGCTACTACCCTTAACCTTATCTTCACCCTCCATGCCATCATCGAGGAGCGCACAACACAGCATCAAATGAATATGTTGCTTTGTGGGTTTCCACAAAGCTTTTGATATTGTATCCTGAGCCTACCTCCTACATCATCTATAGGAGATAGGAGTCCCATATCACAGTTTGAAGCATCTTTTCCCTCTGTGAGTCTATCACTGGATGAGTGAGAGCCTTAGGAGGTACATCGTAGGAGGATTACAGCACTATTTGTGTGAAACAGGGTTGCTTTCTATCACCCACTCTTTTTGGCCTCTACATTAAGGAGATCTTAAGCTTCATTGACAGAATAGGTGGGGCTAGCCCCACACTAGTGTGACAGGCTTATTGAGCCCCATACTACTTTATGCAAATGACATCATCCTCCTTTCATATTTCAGTCGAGGGGGGCTTCAGAGACATTTGGATGCCTTATAGGATTTTTGCACTCATCGAGACTATTAACCAAGGTTAATGGTCTTTAATACTTCCCACCCCTTCACATCCAAATTGAGCTTCACATACAAAGGGGATCCCATGGAGATTTTCTCATCCTTTGTCTACCTTAATGTCACTTTCAGTGGCCCATGCTTCACCATGGTTCTTTCCCACAGCACATGCTAAAGTGACATGGGGATATGGAACCTTGAGCTTACTTGAGTGTGGTAGTTTTTCCAGACACATTTCGAGGGGCTAGGAGAAAGGGTTGGTTGTTTGACACCCTCATCATAACTAGCATTGATATATGGAGCAACCTTCAGGGGGCTAGATTGGAAGAGAGGCCCGAGGTCATGATGTTCTCCCGTATGATCCGCAACAAACCATCATTCCCACACCAAATTATCTAGGTAGAGTTTGTTACAACCCCAATGGTAGTGGATGCACTCTTCGAACCAGTCATCACAAACCTCCATTGCATCAGTCACATGGATCCCCATAGGTACCCAAGGCTTGCCCTAGAGTCCTCAAGATAACTAACACTTGAGGGCCACCCTTGAGTATGGTATGCTTGAGTTTCCACTTGGTTCTCAAGATATGGGCTCTATATATGGATGCATCCACCCCTTCAGTACAGTTTGGACTCCTCTTTTCTCTAACTCTATCTCATGAGGATACTAACGGGGGGTGGTTATTCGGTTAGATCCTATCAACCTCTACACCTATTCCACATGTACAACACATGGATCACACCTTCACAGCTCCCACAACCGAACATGCACTTCTACAGAGATCACTTCCTTATGCGGGGCTAGCTAAGTGTTCACATGTGCCATGCCATGTAGTTTTGATTGGCTAGATACGGTTTTCATCCCACCACTTGAGAGTGGAGATAGGGAGAGTTGAGCGCATCTTCACAACTGGGGAGCTTATATAGAGACCCAGAGAGGAGAGAATCTCTTGACTATTCTACACAAAGGTTGAGCTAGAGGAGCATTACATATGTCATTGCCCAAGATACTACTGGGGAGGTTTCACTGTCTGCTCCATGAAGGATTTGGCCTGCTTTCAAGGATCATTCACTTCCCCGACCCTAGCACTAACTAGGATTCTTCCTACTCAAGATCTGCAAACACAAGGACACTTTCTTAAGAGAGCTTTGGGCCCCAACCGCCCGGACCCCCCCTCTCCAGCCAATCATCACCAATTTCTTTCGGACCCAAGAGGAGGAGGACACCCATACGATGGATCCTATGGACCCACCTCGGGCTACTTGCCGACCCACCCTCGCTCTCAAGAGGAGGTACCTTAGACTGGGCCTCCACATTCTAGTGTGCCCAGTGCCCTCAATCCCTGAACATTGGCCATGATCCCCTCATCAACTCTAGATCAAGGACAAGCTCCATCGACATCAAGATACCTTTCCACATGACATAGCTGAAGGAGACTTCTTAGCCATACTCATTAGCCACATGCTTGATATTTTGGAGAGTGGTATACGATTCCATGATGAAATTTCTATGGACAGTTTTGTATCACTCGAGTGAGATAGTTTTGATTTGTTCTATTGTCTTTTCTATTCCATGTTGAGAATGCCTTAAATGTTCCAAGAAACGCATGCCCTTATGTTTGTTTAGGCAAGGCCTTCAAAACATCATCTACTATTTCATGCTACACTTCTGTGGCTAACATGCCTTCCTAACCTAAAGGTGCATGTTGCCACGACTCCTATCCCTACAAATAAGTCTAACATTGGCCTTCTTTTCAACAAGCACCTACTCCCAGTCCACGCTGCAACCCCTCAACCCCTACACACAAATGACAAACAAGAAATTAATTTTTCTTTTTGTCCATTTGGTAAAAATAAATTGAATCATAATTGGGCGATTTATAATTGTGTACATAGTAGTGATCTCAACAACAATCAATTCACATGCACTCCATAACTCCCCTCCTGAACATAGTAGTGATCTCGACAACCATCAATTTACATGCACTCCATGACTCCGCATCAATGGCTTTAACTAAATGGTTGTACTGGAAATGATACCAATCCCTTAGGCATAACCCATGTCCACGGGATCCCCCTAGAGCCACAATCTTGGATGTACACACTAAAATCATTGTATAGTGGGAGTCAAGCATTCACACAAATTAGAAAAGAAAAAATCTCCTTGAGGCTCTTACCAATGGTTTATCTTAAGTCACTTTGTCATCGATGGAAGCCTTTCTTCTCAACCATCTACTTCATGAGCTAATAACAATATTCAAAAAAATCAAAATCTTAAATATGGTGTTAAAGATGGTTGTAGATAAAATATTGTGTTGCTTGTTCTACTCATGATTATCTCTCTATTGTATATAAAGGGATTTTGCTCTCCCTGTAAGCTCCTAAATGAATTTAATAAATTAGTTTTAGTTTATTTATAAATCCACCTTCTACTACTCTTTAGTTCTAAGTATAAGGGTGTTTAAAGGGTCCATGATTGCTAGGTAACTAGTGGTTTTACCACATAAACTAGACTATGTTTCTACTCAAAACTATTACTTAATGTTACTACTCAAGAGCATTTCTCTTTCTATACTCAAGATCCTACTTGGAATTGATTAGAGTTTTATTGCATAGATATAGTGAATAGCATTAGTGAATATCTACAGAACATGGGTGTTGCCAAAGGCAAGTCTTCCACTTGTTTTTGTAAAAGAAGAATTTTGATGCTAAAAGGTCAAAAGATTGGTTTTGTTTCCTTTTGCAAGTAGCCTGAGAGAGTTTTTCATGCTATTGCTTAAAACTTATTAGAATTGACATTATTGCTCATAATAAAGCACGACCTAAACATTGAACTCTCTCGAGGATGTAGGTATATTGGTGTTATAACTATTGAGCCTTAGAAAGAGTGCTATAATCCTAACACTTACCTATCAAACTCTTAGGTTGTGCAGACATCATGCTATCTAGCTTCTATAGCATAGTATAGGAAAATCGTGCTACTATAGATGGGACACTTCATGGATTGTGATTAATGACAACACTAGGACTCTCATGTAAGGAAGGTCAACTCATATCCCTTCAACTTAAAATAAGCATGTGAGTGTTCTCCAAATGCTCATGTCTACTTATGTTATAAGAGAGGACCTACTTGATCAAACTTGAGGAAAAGAAGAACAAGAGGGAGGGGGTTTAGAAATGCACCTAAGAGAATATGAATGAAGTCTACATTAGGGTAGAGACCTTTCCTACAAGGCTCTTTACACACATACGAGAATTAGAAATTCGTTGCACTTTTCCACGTGCCTTAACCAACCATCATAACCTATTATCCAAAAGGCAAGGAGAATTAGACTTTTCAACTTTCATTATATCAAAAATCTCTATTAAAAGCCTCCCTTTGTTGACTAACTAGAGACAAAGAGAGAGAGACATTGTCCAGCGTACAACAAATCAAGTATACCATATGATGGTGGAAATAAGAGCTGGATCACTGAGAATGCAAGGTATGGAACATTAGAAAAAGTAGGACCTGGTGGAAGAAAGTAATCTTACAAGGCTAGTGGTCTAAGATTCTATATCAAAGGAAGGTGTTCCTATGGTGCATGCTAATTGGAAGCCTACCATTGGGGAACCATTTGCGAAAACGACATATTGGTTCTGGTAATTGTGTGTTTTGTTTAACATGCTTGAAAACATGCCTGCATCTTTTCTTTTCATGTTCGATAGCAAAGAAAGTATGGATTTTCTTTCTCGCATATAAATTCTGTTGGACAGATAGACCCGTAAAGATTTAAGACTAGATTTTTGGCAAGATTCCAAATGGTCTAGATAACCTAAAACATTTAGTTTTCTTTCATTTTTTCATGTGAACAGGTTTATTGCATATCTGGTTAACTAAGAATGCCTTCATGTTTGATGTAGAAATTGATACTACATCTCACATAGCTCATATAAAAGAGATACTATTGTGGCAAGTCTCTTCTTTGCGGTCAGCTCATTTGGTAGAGAATGGCACGGTTGTATATTGGATGAGGATACTCAGAGCTACACCTATAGTTCGAAGTAATTAGTGAGGAAAAGTTTGTACATCATATGGTGGCCATGTAACCATTTGTAAAGTAATTTTGATAATATATTTTCTATTACGAAAAAAAAAGAGATTGAAATTTCTCAAATCATATGTAGTCATCATCAATTTGATGGCAACTAAAACGTGGCTTTCTAGTTTAAGTGCCTATGCCACTTCAAACTGCATGTAAATTTATGTCAACACTTTGAAAGTGGTTTGTCACCTTTTTTTAAACCCAAAATAAATTTTAATTTCCTAGTATGATGTAAAAGGGTAGAGAAATTAAAGGGAAAAAGAGGCCAGGAAGAGTAGGATGCTCTAGTACAAATCAGCACCTCAACAAAATTACACATCAATTTTCAACAAACAATCAATACCTCCATCTCCTTTGAAAACAAGAACTCAACTTATAACTCTCTGTTTTCTCCCATCTGCAATCAACTATTCATTAACACACTATAAGGTGGAAGTGATACACATTTCAGGACCAATAAAATTTTGATTTATATATCTCAGAATAATGAGAACCACATTCCAAGGCCAATGATGTCTTTGGTGTAGGGTGAGGTAAAGGCAGGACCTTTGGTGTAGGGTGATTTGCAAGTGGCTGACACCATCGATGCCAGTCTTCAAAACTTGAACCATAATTCTAATCTTGGGCTGGGCAGCTCCTGATCTTCACTACTATACACATACAGGTCGGAAGAAAGCAAGGTTTTCCATTGATTTTCAAAGCGTCGACTTTCCCAAGCACATAAGAGACTACTGATTTGAATTCTCAAAGTCCATCGGTTGAGGTACATCAGCGGACAGGGGATCATCAGCTGCTGGAGGATTGAATACTGGCACATCGGCACTTGGAGGGTTAAAAACTATGGGGAATTTTGTGACCCTGGGTTTGTCTGACAAGATGTTCCTTTGGACTTTGTCGATTAGGACCTTTGGTGGAGGTTCTTCCCTCAATTGCTCATCTAGGTATTCGTTGCTAACATAATAGCCAACCCTCATGAACTCTTGTCCCATGTAAGAACATGTTAGAAGCAGCACGGTCACTCCCAAGATATCTTCCTCAGGAATCTTGTCTGGCTTCGGAGGGTCGGCCTGCAAAACAAACATTGGAGTTAAATAATAAAGCAGCATAGTGAGCATGGTAACAAATATGAGAGAGGAGAGAGAGAGAGAGTAATGTCTGTTGATGAGGTCTTATCTTTGTACTTATGGACCATTTTGCAGGCCGCCGTGTCCCATGAGTTGCTATGCAGAGGTTGGCTTTTCATGGGGTTCCTATACGACCCCTTTCCTTTTGCATCTTTCCATGCTTGCCCCTGGCCTTTTTACTGGCTTTTTCAATCCTTCATCTCCCTACTGGAGGCCTTCGACCAAAGATGTGCTATTTCACCTTACATGGCTGGTGAATCCTGCAAGTGATTGCTTTTGACACATGTTTTTTTCCCATTTCTAGGCTATGATGTCCATATGCTGTGTGACAAACCTCACCCGGATGGTCGTCCACCACCCAGCAGCCCTGCACATAACCATGGGCAAGCAGCAACCTCCCAAGGGAGCACAGTAGTGGGAAAATGGCCAGACAGCAGGTGGTGTAAGAGTTTATCAAAGACACAAGATGGCAGTGGAACACAAAAACCCAAGCACCTTGAGCAATGACAAGAACGAAGAAATGAGGTGTCTGGGGACCCTTTTATAGGCAGCTTAAGGGCCCCTAGTAAGGAGTGGGGCTAATCAGCCCATCGCGGTCGGAGTACACCGTGGAGTGAGTTCAATAATAGAGGTTTCTCAAAAGTTGAAGACTGATTCTGATTTGCAGCAAACGCTGGGCTAATGCTTGTTCCTAACAGCACTGTTCAAGGCTGACATCAGGGAGTATTTTGTACTTGAGAACAATCACTTGTGATCTTTTCTTGTACATAAATATATAGTAGGAACTAGGTGTACATTGTGATTTCCCCTCCCCTTCAGATCGTAGACAACGACAGGTGCTTAAATGCAGCCAAAATTTCAGCAGCAAGTCTCCAGTACAGATTAGGGTTTTCTCTCAATTTCAGCCTTGAGCTGATTTAACAAGTTTTGTAAATAGAGCTTCTGCTCAGCAATATAGTAGGGTGTATTAGTTTATGTAACTGCCTAGCTTTTATTTCTTGGCCAAGTCTTCAGCTGTTCTTTGCATTTGAGGTCACATCAAGTAGTACAAGCACTCATATAACAGTCTAAGAGATTGTATTATTTTTCAGTTACAAAGTTTTCAGGTAAACGAGTCATAATTGTATCGGCCTCAAATGCATATCATGACTACTGAGGCCATTTACAGGGTAGAGAGAGAGAGAGAGAGAGAGAGAGAGAGCTCAGTTATGAAGGGAAAGGGTTGTTGAGGATTAGGGTTTGCAAAATTTTAGATTAGGTGCATGCCTACGAAGGGTTAACCAGTCCCCGGAGACAAAAGCGGGAAGCTTGAACTGAAGGCCCAGCACATAATGGTCCACTCCATGTCTGCAATGGCATAATCATGTAGCATCATAAGGAATCTGTAAAACAAGCCACATATTCTCACTTATGTTTCTAATAAGCTATTAAGGAAAGGTTTAGATAGTACAAATATTTTTAAGATCTATAAATGGGTGCTAGGATTCAAACCTTGGATTTGCGTGTCAGCACATAAAGGCATTACCACCCTGGCCAAACCCAGCTGGCAAGACAGTATAAACTTTGAAGGACTACGACATTAAACAGAAGAGCAGACCTGTTAAAAATCTAACTCTGTGTGCTAAAATTTTAAGTGTATTCTGGTATAAGATGGTAATTAATATGTGAACTAAGTGGCGCGTCCACTTTTTTTCCAAAGAAAAGATCCATCTATTAGTAGAAAACAGAATCTCTGCTTGCAGGCGGACTGGGGGGGGGGTCTCTCCATGGCTGGCCACTTTTGGAGGTAAGCTACATAGCGGGGGGGCGGGGAGTGCCACACTCAGGGCCTGCAATGCCAAGTGACCCCACCCTTGAGTGAGGAAGGGACCCGGGCTCCAAAATGCAAAGGAAGGGCTGCTTGTTTGGAACTAATGCATGCTCGTGCCAGTCACTCTGAGCGCTCCTGAGAGTGTAGATAAGATTCATCGAGACAAAGCAGACCATTGGCAGGTTCACTATGCCCTCAATGGCCTCCCTACACCCCACCCACCAAATACGCCATGCTGTGATGCTGCTAATGACCTCCCACAGCTAGTCAGTGTGGAACTGGAGGTCTAGGGTGCCACTGTAGCTACTATAGTGATGCTAGTGGTGATCTGATAGTGGGTGGGCTGAAGTGTGCAACCATCACCGTCCTTATATAAGGAAGCGATGGTGCCCCAAGTGACAAACCTAGTGGTCCCAAGGTCCAACATAAACAGACCCACAAAGCAGCACAAAACCTGTTGCACCTTTGGGCAGTTCCAAGTGACGCAGAGACTCCTTGAGAGCACCAAAGCAACAGGACCGCTAGTAATGGCAAGCCAAATACCCACAGCAAAGCTCCTATGGGCCACCAGCCTGAGGAAGAGAGTGATCTTCCTTGGATGAAAGCTGTCCCAAAGCCTCTTCCAGAAGTCTGCAAGGAAGAAATAAAAGGGGAAAGGGGGAGAGAGCGGAAGAAGGGGGGGAGGGCATGGACATGCCAATGCCGAGCAACCGCTGAAGTAACGTCAACCTTGTGCAACTGGATCTGCCATCCCGTAGGAAGCCACGATGCTCCAACAGGGCGGTGGGGTCTCTCCAATGCCTCTCTCCTAGGTCCCGCTGAAGTCGGACCAATGGATGATTCTCCCAAAGCCACGGTTGCCATGAGGGGTCCTCTGCAACCTTGATAGGTGAGGGATCAATGTGCTATCTGTGCTCATGGAAGCTGACTACTCACACCAACTATTTGGAGGAACATCACTCCTCAAAAGGAGTCTCTGGCAGCCACCCATGGTTGTTAATCTCAAAGGCAAGCTATCCCGATTCCCAAAGCGTCGTCCAAAAGTCAGCAAGAAGAAGGGAGGAGGAAGGAGGTGGGGGGATGATGCCGGGCAACCATTGGAGTGCAACCAACCTCATGCAACCAGATCTGCTGCCCCAAGGGAAGCTCAGATGCTTGGACAAGGTTGTGGTGTTCCTCCAATGCCACTCTCCCAAGTCCCATTAAAAGTCATGTCAATGGTCGACTGCAACCTTAAGAGGGGAGGGGCCGATGTGCCATCAATGCTCGTGGAAGCCAATTACTCACACCAGCTATTTTGGAGGCAAGCCACTCCTCCTCGGGAAGTGTCCCTACACACTGCAAGCGCCCATGTTCGCCAATCTCAAAGGCAAGGCAAGCAGGAGGCATCCCTCTCGGAAGCCGAAAGTTGCAAGCAAGAGGAGATCAACACCCACACTGGAAGAGGGGACAAGGCTAGGGGTCCGCCATTTGAAGGGAATGGCCCCGTAAACTAAGAGGGCTAGGTTCCTCTCATCTGAAATCTGCAAGTTGCTTTGCCTAAAGCTGGGGAGGAAGCTCTCTAAAACAGCGCCATGCTTCTCATGGCTCCTTTATTGGAAATCACCTCCTTGTGAGTAATAGGTACTTATGTCCACTCCTTTTTGAGGGAGCAGGTTCTCTACTGCTAAGCTTCCACAACCTATGGCGTTGACTCCCAAAGCAGGTTAATGAACATTTGAGTAGTGCAATAATCCATTATGTGCTCAATGGTAGTGACAAGCGAGGATGTGGAAGCTTGGAATAGTAGCTCTTCAAGTGTTAGAGGCATTAGGTGAGGTTACTGATTGCTTGCCCTTGTGTCTATGCTGAGAAAGCTCTCTTGTTCTGAGGAGGGACATCAAATTCAGCATATGGTTTGTTTTTATTTTCATATTGTACCGGAAGAATCGGGTGCTAGCAAGTGGAGAATCCTTGGGCACCCACAAGGTTGTATCTGAAGCAGACTCCTTTTTGGTAATCTAACCATAAGGGGGAGGGGAGTCAGCCCATCTTCTGGCCCCTAGTGTGGTGTACTGTGCAAAGTTGTTATCTCTTTCTTATCTAGCATGTTTATGTGTTTGATCAGTTTTCATGATTGATAACAGTTCCATGTTACAGCTTCCCTTCAGTTACATTGGTATCAGAGCTTGGCTTTCTACAAAGCTTGTGCCATATATGATGTTGGATATGGCTGTAAGGAGTCATTCTCCGTGAGAGAAGGTTGGGATTCTGAGGTAGCCCTCATCTTATTGTCAGGCCTCGAAAGAGGTTACCTTTGGTTTAAGCGGCAGTGAGCCTGTGGAAAGACTTTGTGGCCTTCCTGTCTGTGTAGGGGCACTGTTGCACCCTTGCAATCTATTCAATATCATCCTTGGAAAGCTGGTAGAGAGCTCCAAGGCACGGAAATTCTTTTCTTTCTGAAGATCTAGTAAATACATCAAGGTCAGCCATTCAGATCATTCTCTGGAGGACTCTATCAACCGTATTCGCCACATGCGAGACGAGGATAGAGACAAGGACCAAGTTGGGGCTTTGCCAGATAACGATCCACGGTTATCTGCTAGGGCTGAAGATCAACAAGATCTTGATGCTTTGATGAACGAGCTTGAAGAGCTCCGTGCCTTGCAAAGGGACCCGGATGTACAGAGGGTTATTGAGTCCAAGTCTCAAGTTAAGGCAAATGTGGTCACTTTTGATGCAATTGTCCAAAAGATGGGAATTGAGAAACCTCGAGAGTTGGTTGTTGCTTATTTGAAAAGCCGTGGCGATGTTGTTTCGGATGATAAGGGCAAGTGGGTCTTCACACGACAACCTCGCAAGCAATCCCGCGAAGGGAATTCTGATGATGTTGTGAGAGGGCATGCAACCCGAACATAGTCACAAGAAACGTTCCGAGGTTTTTTTCGTTTCGAGGTTTTTCGGGTTTTGTTTCGAAAGGTTTCGTCCCTCGGCTAAGAAACCGCGAGGTTTCGAAAAATCAATAATTTTACTAAGTATAAATAAAAAATGATGAAAAAATGGTGCCTTCTCACACATCTCAAAAGATCATCCTTATTCTGGTGAGACATTATGGCAACATAGTGTAATGATGAAAAAATGGTGCCTTCTCACACATCTCGGAGAATCATCCTTATTTTGGTGAGGCATTATGGCAATTTTGCTTGATTAGATGCCACAAGTTGTTCAATCAAGGACTCTTAAGAAATTGAAAAAGGGAAGGTAGAAATTGTGAAAGATTTAAGACATTGAAGGATGGTGTATGAAGAAAAAGGGGAAAGAAGAGAGAAGAAGAAGAGAAAAGGAGAAGAAGAGCAAGGGAGAAGAAGAGGAGAGAAGAAGAGAAAGGAAGAAGAAGAGGAGAGAAGAAGAGAATGAGGGAAGGAGGAGTAGAGGTGAAAGATATGGCAGAAGACGGAGGCAAGAAAAGAAGAGCTAGCAAAAGATGGAAAAGGGAACGAGGGAGGTAGGAGAAGAAGAGGGAAGGAAGGTGATGAGGAGGATATGGGAAAACACAAAAATAAAACAGAAGATGGAAAAGGGAACAAGGGAGGTAGGAGAAGAAGAGGAAAGGAAGGTGATGAGGAGGATATGGGAAAAAAAAAAATCCCAAAAAATCGAGGACAAAAAAAAACCCGAAATTTGGGTGAAACTACCCATACTGGACAGGTTTCGAGGTTTTTAAAAATCGTTTCGAAGTTTGGAGGTTTCAAGGTCTCGAAAGCTAGAAACAAGTTTTTTTGTTACTATGAGCCCGAACCAGTGATGTGAGGGAGGGTATGCAACTCGAGCAAGTGATGTGAGTGGGCATGCAGCCAGAACAGATGTTATGAGAGGGCATGCAACCCAAGCAACTGATATGAGAGGGGATGGGCATGCAACCCAGGCAACTGATATGAGAGGGCATGCAACCCATGGGAATGATGTACATCAACATGCAACCCGAGCGGATGATGAGGGGTTTTCAGCCCATATGAGAGATGCAAAAGATTTTAATGCATTGTCGATGATATATCCACCTTCTAGGTATGTTCTTGCTCCCAGAGTTCCATCTCGAGTGGAGGGTGTTGCACAAGAAATCAGCCCTAGACCTGGGCATCGCCGCCATTGTAGACATGACGAAGGAAATGATGTTCTAGAGCAACGGGATGCTCGACACAACAAGAAGGCCAAAGAGTTCAAGTTAGGGGACAAGGACATCAAATTCAAGAGCTATAATGGAAAGCTGGATACCACCAAGACACTCACATTCATAAGGCAATTTGAAATAGCTTTTTGCACTGGGGGAAAAACCTATGCTGAGGAATGTGGGTATGCATCTTAAAGAGACTGCGACTGATTGGTGGATGGCAAAGCTCTTGGATAGAACAGTTGCTCGTACATGGAGTACTTTCAAAGAGCAATTCTATGATCAATTCCTTCCTCCTCACTTTGAAACAGATGTACGAAAGGAATGGGACTGGCTAACACAATATGAAGGCGAGTCCGTTTCCTCATGTCTCAAAGTTTTGGCGGATTCTTCTCAAGATCACACCTGTCATGACGATTAGTGAGGACGAGAAGAAAAGAAAATTTGAGTCAGAGCTACAACGAATCATCTGGAAGAGCCTTGCAGTGTATCCCCACTACACTTTACAAGAGCTGATATATTCAGCTGCTATTTCTAAGGAACTGCATGGCAAGGGAGCATCAAAAAGGCAAGAATTCAGCTCATACAAGGGAAAATTCAGAGCTGCAAATGAGCAAAAAAAGGGTGGACAGCCACCTAAGTTTATGCCCAATGAGTCCAAGGATGCAAAAGGAGGCTCTGAAAAGAAGCCGAGGGATAAAAAGAATGATTCTAAGCTATTCAGACAACACATTTTTCATTGCATGAAAGAGGGAAAGTGCTTCTTATGTGGGAGCAAGGATCACATGAAATCTCAATGCCCCCAGAATGCCAAAAGGAATAATGTGCAGGATGCAAAACCGAGTGTGAATGTTATACCCAATGTACAGGGTAATATTGCACATGAGCCAAAGAGCAAAATTTTATGCAAGGCTTGGGGCAAGTTAAAGGATCGAACAGCTTTATTCCTTTTTGATAATGCTTCTACAGATAACTTTATATCCATTCAGATGGTTGCTGCTCTGGGACTAAAGCCCGAGAAATTGGGCATGGACTTTCATGCAGATGCTGCCTTTGAGGGCAAGGAAGTCAAAGTCGCTCCCATCATTGGGACGCTTCGCATACAGGTGCAGGGATATTTGGGTCATGAAGACTTCCTGGTAGCACCGCTTACAGGATGTGATGTGATACTTGGGATGCCATGGCATTATCGTTTGGATCCCAAGCTTTTGCACAAAGAGAACAAAGTAAACTTTACTCATAGGGGTAGGGAAGTTTGTATTGATGCGGGTACCACTGGGAGTACCATACCCATTCTCACTGCAAGTTCACAAGAACTTTCTTTGATAATCTTATTATCTTTTCAAAGAGTGAGGCTGAGCATAAAGAACACCTCACCATTGTTTTTGAAGAGCTTAAGAAACATAAGCTTTTCATCGATGAAAAGAAGAGTGAATTCTTCTTGTCAGAGATCCATTATTTGGAGCATATTATTTTGAAAGATGATATACGCATGGATCCTCCAAAGATTCAAGCTATTAAGGACTGGCCATAGCTTCAAAATGTTCATCAAGTCAAGAGCTTCATTGGATTATGTTCATACTATCGTCGATTTATTCGACACTTTGCTTTCTTGGCTTCTCCATTGCATGATTTAACGAAGAAGAAAGTTGCATTCCGTTGGTCCGATTCAGAAAGAACAGCTTTCCAAAAGTTGAAGGATGCCATCATCTCAGGGCCTATTCTTAAGCACCTCCACACCGTCCACTTCATCAACCAAGAAGATTAGCTAATGGGATTCCATAGTAGCTGGAAAGATTGATTCTAGAACAACTAAGGAATCAGGAAGAAGAGCATTAGGAATTGGACAAGATTTCGTAGCAAATAGGAGAGACTGATTCCGGAACCACTAAGGAATCAAGAAGAAGACAGTCCTCAAAAACCACCAAACAGGAGAGGCAGGAAGCTTAGCAAGGGGAAGAATTGGCAGCTATGGGTAGGATTTCCCTCAAGCACCCGAAATTCAAAGGCAAGAGTGAGGAGGACCACATTGTTGCCTTTGAAACCATGTTCCAGGCAAACTAGGCACCGCTTGGGCAAAAGACGAAGTATTTTTCTACATCGTTGGGTAGCAAAGCCACCAACTATACACCCAGTACGGATTGGAGCACTTTAAGAAATTTGAGGAGATGAAGAAGGCTTCCCTAAAGAGATGAAGAAGGCTTCCCTAAAGAGGTTCAAGAAAGACAAGACCATAACAAAAGTGCTAGAAAAGCTGCAGAGGATGACATAGAAAAAGAGGCCAATAGAAGACCGCACGCTCGAATTTAGAGCAATGTTGATGCGCCTGGACCAGCCCAATAGAAGACCGCACGCCCGAATTTCGAGCAATGTTGATGCGCCTGGACCAGCCCAACCGTCCCGCTCCAGCCACATTGTGAGCCAGTGGTTTAAGAGATGACTGAGTAAGAAGCTCCAGATGACAGTAGAGCCTCATACGACCTAGAGGCCTTGACCTTTGAACAAGTGGTGGCAGGAGCCGCCATAGCTGACGGAGTCCTAATGTAAACTCAAGAATTCCAAATGGGGAACCAACAATTAGGGTTGCTATTACTATTGGAATTTGACTTTACAGTTATAATAAGGAAAGAAATACATGTGCAAGGGGTGGGAGTATCTGCCAAAGAGATCAAACCCAAGGTCATTTTATGTGAAGGGTGAAAACCTAAAGCCAAGCACAAGAGAAGAGGAGGACATTCCACAGGAAGAACCATGTGTCAAGAGCCAGAGGGAGAAGAGCTAAGCCCACAGCAAGCAAAAAAAAAAAAAACAAAGCAAGACCTAACAGTTGAGGACAACTGTTTAATAAGTTAGGGAGATATCACCGAAGCATAAAAATACACGACGCTAATATGCAAAAACGCAACGCGCCCAAAAAAAAAAAAAGGGTTTTGTGGGAGGGGAAAAAAAAAGTGCCATGACACTGACACGTGGCAAGATAGCAGCGCAAAGTCACCTTACAAGCTTGGAATGATGCGACTAGTTTTTGGAAAGAAAGTGATTAAAAGCTTTTTAAAACTAAAAGAGGAGCTATTATAATTATTATGATGCATTTTGGACTATAAGTGAGTTTTAAAGCGCTTTTCTCAAGTGCTTTAGGACAAGAACTATAAATTCAGCTATTCTCTCATTGTTGAAAATGTAAAAAGACGAGAGCTGTCTAGTTCTAAGAAATTGTACTCAAGACTCCTCCAAGGGGTTTTATCCAATATAACTCGAAAAGGGGGAGGGGGGGTGGGGGAGTTCGGCCGAGGCTATTTCAACCCCTAGAGTGGTGTCTTCTCTCTCTACTCTCTCTCTCTCTCTACTCTCTCTCTCTCTCTCTCTCTTGTTTTTTTTCAAATTTTCTCAAGGTTTATGCATGAAGTTATTATTTTCTTGAAGATAAACTAAGTATCCGTGCCACGGCCCTTACAAAGGCCTATTTCATCCGGTGAGATAAGGCAACTGATGATGTCCATGATGATGTCCATGATGGGCTCCCAAGTGCTGATGATGAGCTATAAAACCCTAAAATCATAGAAACCGTAACACAAGACAAACCCTAAAATGACTAACGCTGGCCCTGATTCCATTTGTAGATTAGGGTTAGCACAGGAGAACCTAAGCTAAGATGGATGGAAGATATCCATGCTCTGTGTGTGTGTGTGTGTGTGTGTAGAGAGAGAGAATGTTGAATTGTAGAGAGAGAGTATTGCACGACTCAATGATAGATTGATTGATGTGATAGAAGTGCAGTTCACTCACCAAGTACAAAGCTTTTGTTGGCTTGCAACCTTATCTTTTGACCCTAACTCCCCTTTGTACATGCATGCCATGCCTTTTGTATAGGTCTCATAGGCCATATTCAGCTTCCGCCATGATCTCTCTCTCTCAAACTTGGAACAAGGAAGTTAAGTCTACAACCCAAAGGACACCACGTACATAGTGCAATCCTGTAAGTTTCATGTAATGGACAAGAACAGGAGCATGCATCAAGGAAAAAGCTCAAACCAAAGGGTTTCTATGACCGAACAGGATATGCATGAAGGGTACATTTGGGTTTGTAAAGGCATTCCTCAACAAACCCCTTTTTGGCATGGCGCTACACCTCTCAGGGGGATTAACAACGCACTTATACGTGCATGCCACATGGCACACTTACCTTATCCACTCATAAGAGTGTGTGCACACACTACTTAGCATAATAACCCTTAGGGACTGTTCACACACATACAGATACACAAATAGGGGTTCACACACACGAGACTCTAAATCCTCTAGAATCCTAATACAAATGAGCTGTGATGGCAACTCATTTGAGGCCTATTGACAAGGATTAATGCTCATAATGGTTACCTGTTGGAACCCATTACTTCAGGTTCTAAGTTCCACTAGGGTGTTACCCCCACCATGTCGACTGCTGCAGCATGATGGCATCGTCACATGAAACAACAAATCGGAATGGTATCGTAGCGGTCAAGGAAAAACTTGACCACTTCCACTATGGCGAATTCCAACGATGAGAGAGAACACTAGATCCCAACAAAAAGTATTTCTTCGACGGCCAACTATTTCCAAAAGCAAGGTCATCAGTGATGACACAAACACCATGTTCCGGGAATTTATGCGCATCATACCACAAGAAGGGAAATAGATGTAGACATGTATGGCTTCTATAAAGGCCTTGGAGAAAAGGATACCTCTTCAAGAAACTTGGACACCCCCTCTCCTCCGGCAATCGCCACCACCGAGATCCCTTCCCCTTTGGCTATCTCCCCTGAGGAGTTAACACAACATTACATGAATTGAACACAGGCAGTGTTTGGGGTATTCAGCTAGCAGCCACACTCGGGAGAGTGTGCATGTGACATATATACTTGGGGGCAATCTCGGACTGACTCTCCTAAAAAGAAGAAATGATACCCTTGACTTGTTTAGCCACTAAGCTCCAATGCGATGCATGACTTGTCAAAGGCTTCCTGATGCTCTTGGAACACACGCTATGTTCTCACAATCATCGACTTTTGAACTTTGACCCTACAGTCACAAGTCACAACAGCAAGTGTTGTGTGCGCTTTGAAAGCACATGCAATCACAAAAATCCAAGATTTTTAGCTATTTGTTTTAAAGATTGACATTATGATGAATTGCCATGTGCTTCTCACCTGGAAAACAAAGCGATAATTCCCGACATTCACAGGGCCTACAAGGACACTCTCCAGCAATTGGTCATACTTTTCATCCTCTGCTGACCCCACATATATAAGCTTCCATTCCAAGTCTGCAAATAATTATCATTAGGTTTTTTATGAAAGGAGAGAAAACATAACAATGAACCTCCCTAATTTTTCATCTAATAACCTACATATCAAAGGTAAATATGTATTAAGTATCTTTCCTAATGATATTTCTGCATACAGAGAATACTCTGCCCTTATTTGCTGTACAGTTCTTTCAGCAACGCAGATGATATTTCTCGTTTTAAAAATTCTATAGCAGAAAAAATTGTTTTCCTTTTATATATATGTATGTATGTACATACATACATCCTTTTATATATATGTATGTATTTAGGTACATACATACATACATATATGTGTATGTGTATGTGTATAAGAGAGATATATATCAAAATAGAAAATTTGGCGTACATGTACATTCAGTAGCAGAGAATATCAAAACTAAGGGAAAAGAATCCCTGATGTTTATAAAGGAAAGATGTGCTCTTTTCTTTTTTTAAATAGGAAAAATTTCCCCCTTTTACCCTTTCTTTGTTTTTCTTTAAGCAGTTTAGTAAACGTTCACCGTCATTAAGGGGACAAGAGTTAGGGTTATTTGGGTGTTTAGGGTTAGCTGTGACAAGAGTTAGGTTAACTCACCGTCGTTAAGGGGCAGCAGGCATTCGTAGGAGATCTCGAACTGGAAGGGGTTGAGAAACATGGAAGGGTTATCCAAAACTGCAACATTGGTGACGTTCACAGCGCTCATGGTTCCCTTTTAGGGCCCTCTGAGTCGTCCAGATAAGGGGTGGGGAAAAAAAACCCTAAATTACGAAAACCCAAGTAAAAGGAAACGGCCTTCCTCGCAAAACCCTGCGCACGTTCAACTATCGCAGCAGCGGCCTTACAAGGGCTTTGTGTTTCAGAGTTTGCCTGCTACTGCTGCTCTGTCTGCACATTAAACTGTAGTTTAATGTTTGCCTTGAAGTCCGCAAGCGAATGTTGGCGGGAACGAGAAGCCTTAGGTTGCACATTTGGACTTTTCATAAATAAGTAACTAGTTATTTTATTCATTCCTCATGGGAAAACATCCTTAGTGCATTGGGAGGCTTCAAATTTTAGGTTCTGAGCTAAAATTTATCTACAATGCCCTACATGTTGCAGATTTTATTCGTTTCTCAAAGTTGTTGCAAGGTTTCACTTAATGGCCTCCACAAATGATATGACATTGAAATGTTTTTTTTGGGTTTTGCATTAATTAATTCCTTCTCCATCATGCTTAATCTTGGTGCTTGTTTAAGTAAAGAGCTTACCTGTAGCCTTGCTGAAGCATGTTTCGTTGGGTCTTACCTTAGAGCCGTAAACTGTAACTTCTCTGTGTGGGTGCGCTAGCTCGTTTGTCGCGTCCTCACTTCATTGTCACACAAGAATGCTCCTTTGTTGCCAAAGGGGTGAAGGGTGAGCTCTCTACGCCTAGAGATGGAGGCAACAAGAGATGGTCCTTCGTGATGATTCTCTCTCACAAAAGGCGAGGAATGAAAGACTGGCATACATGATGTCAGGAGGCTTTTGATGCGGAAGTTTGAGATTAAGAATTTAGGTGACCTGTGATATTTCTTGGGCATAGAGGTGATGAGATCACCTCATGGCATTTTGTTATTGTAGAGGCATGGACATGTTGTCCAAGTATGGTATGACATGCTATAAGCCTATTTCAGTGCCATTAGAGCAGAACAACACAAAGCTTTCTACAAATACAGATGAGCTTTTGGAGGATCCCACTATGTACAGGCGCATAGTGGGTAGCTTAATCTACATGACCATTACTAGGCCAGACTTGAGCTATGTTGTTGGACTTGTGAGTCAGTTTATGCAGGCCCCTAGGAAGCCATACTTAGATGCGGCTAGATAGATTCTCAGGTACATAAAGTCCACAGTTGATTATGAACTTTTCTATGAGACTGGTATAGAGAGATAGCTACTGTAAGATTCCTCCCTCCCCAGCCTCTCAAATGTCCAGCATCTCCCCCTGTAATCAATTCCCTCTTCAGAAATATAAGAGATCTTGTCTCTGCCTGTTTTGGCATAGAGATAGAAAATATTCTAGAGAGAGAATATTCAGATTTTGAATATTTTTGGATAGAGAAATATCTCATCTTATTAAAATGAATTCCCCTGAAACAGAAATTCAGAAAGAACTTTCCAATGTACAATTGGAATTAATTGGAAATGGGTATAAAGGACCTTAGCCTAAGGGTCTAGATTTTCAGAAATTCTTAGATTATGGTCCAATTAAGGTTCCTATGAGCCAATAAGATCAATCCATGTGTGGGGAGGAGATAAATCCAATTTTGTAAAAGAAGATACCCAAAAATGAGTAAATGCTCACATAAGGTGAAGAGTTGAATATGTACAAGGTTTATTAGTAAGAAACTATGAGTAATTTTAATAATGTGAGATATTTTGGGTATAATGATTCCATTTTGACACATATGTAAGGAAGGGGAGTCCCTTCAATTCTCACATAAGATGAAGAGTTGAATATGTACAAGGTTTATTAATAAGAAACTATGAGCAATATTAAAAATATAAGATATTTTGGGTATAATGATTCCATTTTGACACATATGTAAGGAAGGGGAGTCCCTTCAATTCTCACATAAGATGAAGAGTTGAATATGTACAAGGTTTATTAATAAGAAACTATGAGCAATATTAAAAATATAAGATATTTTGAGTATAATGATTCCATTTTTGACACATATGTAAGAAAGGGGAGGGCCTTCAATGAGGCGCCTACTTCACATGGGCAAATTGAGTTTTTTATCATAAAAAATTGAGATATTTCATCTCTCCTCTCTCCTCATTCAAGTCTAGTTCCAAAAAGTTAGCTTAACTGACCTAAAAATGGTCAAAAATTGACCAAACTGACTTGGAAAATTCTAGAATCAGTTTGTTTGGTTAGGAGCTCAATTTTTCCTATAAAGAAAATATATAGTGTTTAGTGCATTGTTACTCTATTTCACCCAAGCCAAGAACTATGAATTTATTAATAATTCATTAGTTTTTGACATTTTCCTCTTCCAAAGATTGGTTGGCCACTCTTGTCCAAACAAGACTTGAACCCTCAAACCATCAAGCCAAAGGAAAGCTTTCAAAGTCATTAGTAAGTTGGTGATTCTTCTTTTCACTTATTTTATGACTTTTATGACTTTAATGGTTCTTATGTTTTATGTCTTCTCTAAAAATGTTATACCTCATTACAAAAAGGTATTTCCCTCTCTTTTCTAACAAAACCAACCATTCTCTATCCTAGGTGAATGGTTAATTGATTAATGTCAAGTTTTTATAATGATTATTTTATTATTATGCATAAAAGATGAATATTTTATTATAAAAGTGTTACTTTTAGCTTAATTGAATTTCATGCATAGAGGTATGCATAAAAGATAAATATTTTATTGTAAAAGTGTTACTTTTAGTATAATTGAATTTCATGCATAGAGGTATGCATAAAAGATGAATATTTTATTATAAAAGTGTTACTTTTAGCATAATTGAATTTTATACATAGAGGTATGCATAAAAGATGAATATTTTATTATAAAAGTGTTACTTTTAGCATAATTGAATTTCATGCATAGAGGTATACATAAAAGATAAATATTTTATTATAAAAGTGTTACTTTTAGCATATTGAATTTCATGCATAGAGGTATGAAAAAAAATGATTATTTTATTATAAAACTATAAAGGAAAAAAATAATTATTTTATTATAAAAATGTTACTTTTATCATATTGAATTTCGTGCATAGAGGTGAAAAAAAAATATTTTATTGTAAAAATATTACAGAAAAAAATGATTATTTTATTGTAAAAGTGTTACTTTTATCACATTTGAAATTCTTGCATACAGGTATGCATAAAAGATGATTATTATATTGTAAAAATGTTGCTTTTATCATAATTGGATTTCATGCATAGAGGTATGCATAAAAGATATTTTTATACTAAAAGTGTGATTTTCATCATCATAAATGGATTTTATGCATAAATTAGATGCATAAGAGAAATTTTTTTATTCTAAAAGTGTAATTCCTACTAAATTGAATTTATGCATAAGAAGATGCATAAAAGATTGATCTTAATTCAAAAGTGTCATTCTCATCTAAATTGAATTTATGCATAAGAAGATGCATAAAAGATTGAATTTTAATTCAAAGTGTCATTCTCATTTAAAATGAATTTATGCATAGGAAGATGCATAAAAGATTGATTTTATTTCGAATGTGTTAGTCTCCTTAAATGAAATTTATGCATAATTAGATGCGTAAAGAAGTCTTATATCAAATATAAGAATTTCCTTGTATTCTATAAATAGATATGTGAAGGGATAGGATGTGATAAGAGGTGTATGAGATGTGATGAGATGTGATAAGATACTTATGGGATAAGTTAGGATGTGATAAGATGAGTTAAGATGTGTATGGGATGAGGTAAGAAGTGTATGTGATGGGATAAGATGTATATGAGATGAGTTAGGATGTGATAAGATGAGTTAGGATGTGATAAGAGGTGTATGAAATGTGATAAGAGGTGTATGAGATGTGATAAGATGAGATAAGATGCATATGAGATGAGTTAGGATGTGATAAGATGAGTTAAGATGTGATAAGATGTGTATGGGATGAGATAAGAAGTGTATGTGATGAGATAAGATGTATATAGGTTGTGATAGGGCGAGAATGGATGTGATGTAAAAGAATAGATGTGAAGGCGTATGGGGTTATATGAATGGGAATGTGGAAATGGATGTATGTATGTGGATGTGTGGATGTGAAAATGGGAGTGTGGATGTATGAATGTGAAAATGGATGTATGCATGTAGATGTGTATGTATAGATGTGAATGTGGATGTAGATGTGGATGTATGAATGAGGATGTGTGGAGGTGAATGTGGATGTGGATGAATGGATATAGATATGGATGTGGATGAATGAATGTAGATACGGATGTGGATGTATACATGTAGATGTAGATGTATGCATATAGATGTGGATGAATGGATGTAGATACGGATGTGGATGTATACATGTAGATATAGATGTATGCATATAGATGTGGATGTATGGATGTGAATATGCATGTAGATGTGGATGTATGAATGAGGATGTGTGGAGGTGAATGTGGGTGTGGATGAATGGATATAGATATGGATGTGGATGAATGGATGCAGATACGGATGTGAATGTATACATGTAGATGTAGATGTATGCATATAGATGTGGATGAATGGATGTAGATACGGATATGGATGTATACATGTAGATGTAGATGTATGCATATAGATGTGGATGTATGGATGTGAATATGCATGTAGATGTGGATGTATGAATGAGGATGTGTGGAGGTGAATGTGGATGTGGATGAATGGATATAGATATGGATGTGGATGAATGGATGTAGATACGGATGTGGATGTATACATGTAGATCTAGATGTATGCATATAGATGTGGATGTATAGATGTGAATATGCATGTAGATGTGGATGTGTGAATGAGGATGTGTGGAGGTGAATGTGGATGTGGATGAATGGATATAGATATGGATGTGGATGAATGGATGTAGATACGGATGTGGATGTATACATGTAGATGTAGATGTATGCATATAGATGTGGATGTATGGATGTGAATGTGCATGTAGATGTGGATGTATGAATGTGGATGTGGATGTGGATGTGTAGAATAATGAACGTGAATGTGTATGGAAAATAATGTGTCGTCGATATGAGTAAATGGATGAGAATGAATACACATTGAATGGAATGTGGATTAAGTAATGTGGATTGAGGAGGGATAATGTGGAAAGACGAGAGTTCGATATAGAAACTGTATTTTGTGACTGTTTGTAAATGACTGTTTTATGTCAAGAATGTTGGGAAAGCATTTTGACCGTCTTGAGGATTAAGGTCATGAAGACCGAACTGATAAAGTTGCAACTGCTGACGGAGAGTCAATGGAGGACGTCTCGCGTAGCAAGGTCGACCAAGGTCTTGACCAACCTCGGTTCGATTTAAATGGTGAGCTTCCGGTACGGTGGATGAGGGACCAAGGAAGCGGCCTATGAGTGAAGCGCTAGGTGACCTGGGAAGGATCCTAGAGGGTGCTGACCATACGGTGCTCGGGCTCTGGGTCGCCGAAGATACCCACACGTGCATCGTGGAAGATATTGGAACAAAGAATAAGAATTGTTTTCTGAAACCGGGCATGGATCTGGTTGATTGACCTTGCTGGTCCTCAACGGATGAGTCCATGGTTCTTTTATACGGATCTGTGGGTTGATCTTGCTGATCTTCCACGGAGATTCCATTCTATTATATGAATATATTGCCGGTTACTATGAGCTAGGAACTATGGAAAAGGCCCCTGAGTGAACAGGTGGTGAGCGTTCTGGTTGCCAATGATGCCATAAGTATACCGATGAATGAATGACTGGAAATAAGGATTCAACCAGAGACTTTGAGGATTGTCATTAGTGACATAATGGTTTCATTAAAGGATTGTTAGCTGATGCTGAGAAAAAGGCAATTTCATATTGGGTGTGCAAGTGGTGTGACTAATTTTATGTTTGCATGAACTTCCGGCTAGGGGGCCTGGGAATTCTTTTCCCTGGTACCCGGGACAAAACCTAACCCAATTCCTAATTGGATCCCATCACTACAGTGGTTGGGAGGTTGGCTAACCCATGGGACTGGATGGGGTTAGGCTGGATTGATGGATCCGTAAATCGATACTCAAATTATGTTATTACGATAGATGAAGTAAATCCCGGATAGTAATTGTTCTATGGAGTAAATCAACGGATAGTAATTGTTCTATGGATAGGAATCAACGGCTGTGCCTCTTGATGGGAAAAAAAGCGTTGCTCCCAATGGTCCAAGTGCAAGTTTCTTCCTTGATCTGACCGAGTACCTTTATAGGTGCAGTCGGATCAGTTTGTTCAGTAATGGTCTTGACTACGTTAGAGTAAAGAGTTATCTTGGTGGAATCGCCCGTGCTTTCCGGGTAAAGGAAGTTTTTCCGGGTTTGGTTTTGGATAAACCGACGGATTAGTCTCTTGTCCGGATATCCATGGGCGAGGCCCCGAGTGTGAGACCCTGGCCCGCGTAAGATGTGCTACTTCCGCTGCTAGCACCCCGAATCCGCGTTGCGCGGTGGGGACAGGGATCTCACAGTTGGTATCGGAGCGAATTGGCTAATAAAGATCAACTGAGAAGCCAAATATGTCAAAAATTTATCAAGTAGCACAAAAAGGTTGTAATTGTGTGATATAATTCATACAATTTGATATTCAAACTCAAAATTCATAAATTAGTAATTGGGTCTTCAGATGGAAGTACCGCAATTCTATGGAACCCTGACTTGCTTGAGGTCTAGACATGATAGTATTTACCTTATAGTTCCAAGTATCATGACTACCCGTATATACCGAGGGTATAACTACAGCTCTTTATCGGCAGTATATACGAGTAAATCTAAGACTTGAAATTATAAGCATTAATGCTATCCAGTTGATATATTCGAATGTGGTTGATATGATTTTTAATTCTGTTTGGGAACTGATGAATTGATTTGGATTCTGATTGAAAAATGATGATCCTGAAAACTGGTTGAAATGTAATAAGCTGAGCGAAACCACAATGAGGACGAATGGGACGAGTCCCTATGATGATATTCATAACTGGAATAATGATAATGATTTTAACAAATCACTATGAGATTAGTGGATTGTGCTGTCAATTTGCTACTGTTAACACTTGACATGGTAGATCAAGTTAAGGGATGACAAATTGAGAACTTGCTTGACTGAAAATTCCGTGTGGAGGAATGTTTAGAAGGAAATTTTTCGGTCTAATGGACCATTATCGTGTTAAAGATATGAATGATATGGTCTGAATGAATTGTCATTTAATGATGAGTTCTATATAAGGGATATTTATCCCCGTATTCTGTTGGGTTGACCAAAATATAAGGAACACCAGAATAAATTGGATCTTAAGAAAAAGAGTTGTTCTCTACTTTGCGAGATGAGGACATCTCGCACTTTTTTTAAGTGGGGTAGAATGTAAGATTCTCCCCCAACCTTCGAGGTATACAGGAGTAAGAACCTCCCTTTCTGATCTTATAATTATTCCCTCTCAAAAATAAAAGAAAGATTCTGTTTAAAAAGGGAAGACACTTTCCCCAGAATACTTTCTTAGGAGCCCACCTGTTTTAAGGATTCTGAACGAGGAGTTCAGAAGTGAGAACCGGTGTTTTGGATGCCAACGTTTTGGTCATCAGTTAAAAGACTACCCGACTCCTGCCATGTCAAGGGCACATGGAAGTCAAGAACCCCAAATTCAGAGACCAATCCCTTCATACCAATCTAATCAGGGTCCGTCTCGGACAAGAGTGCTTAACTCCATTAACTAGGTCCGACCCATTGATTAGGGTCGAGATGTACAGACAAATGCTTGACGATATGGAGCAGCAGATGCAGGCAATTCATAAACATATAAAAGCTGTCCAGGATCGACAGAAACAGTATGCAGATAAGAAGAGGACAGTCAGAGAATTCAAAGAACCAGATATGGTCTTCATTCGAGTACGGCCCAAAAGAAGTTCTTTATCTCTTGGGAAGTATAAGAAGTTATCCCCCAGATATTGTGGGCCTTATTTGATTTCAAAGAAGGTAGGTGACTTAGCCTATGAGCTTCTTTTACCTCCTCATCTCAAAGTTCATAATGTATTTCATGTAAGCCTTCTATAGAAATATGTGCCAAACCCAAATCATCGAAAGGCGGTAAAAACTTCAGTGGCAAGATACCCCTTGGCTTCTAGGTTACACTAGCTCCTTCCTTTATATAAGTCGTAACTCTTACTTGTCGCTCGCAGTAATCTTACTTCCATCGATCTCCCTTCCTTCTTAATCTCCTTCATGGCTTGGCAGCAGGAATTGGTTTTATCCATGATGATTTCTCACCTTCAAGACGCAAGTGAGTCTGTGAAGAAGGATTTTATAGAACTGTATGAGCGCTCACTTTTTCCTCACTTGGGAACTTCTGTAGCTCAGACCAAATGGCGGACCTATCAAGACATAACTAGGGTAACACCGTGGGGTCAGCAGCACTTTCGTAACAATGTCTGCTTGGCGATAGTTATTGAAGCTTTGGATTTGGGTCCCCGATACTACTGCGTGATGAGTTCAAGGCATGGTGGATTTTTTGAGCGGGTCTTCTTACTTGCGTGTTTTCTTCCTCACCAGAAGATATGCCTTTATCCCAATTTCGGCTTGCCTCTTAGAGGTCCTTTTATTAGGACACCTCATACCAATGAGATAGGTACTGCAATAACCGACCGAATTATTCCCATAGATGAGTTACCTTATACGTGTGCTGCTTATGAGTGCTACTTTTGTGACCATATGATGGACGGGCTTATGGAATTGTAAAAAGTCCTTCCATCTTGATATATGTTCCAAGAGTGAATAAAGTTGAAATCTTTGTTCTTGTCTTGAGTCTTGCTCTCTTTGAGACTTCTCTTGGTGGTTAATTTTAATTAAATTTTTTCTTAGTCTCATATTCGTGTATCTTACGAAAATTACCCTAGTTTGCGAGATGAGGACATCTCGCATTTTTCAAGTGGGAGAGAATGTAAGATTCCTCCCCAGCCTCTCAAATGTCCAGCATCTCCCCCTGTAATCAATTCCCTCTTCAGAAATATAAGAGATCTTGTCTCTGCTTGTTTTGGCATAGAGATAGAAAATATTCTAGAGAGAGAATATTCAGATTTTGAATATTTTTGGATAGAGAAATATCTCATCTTATTAAAATGAATTCCCCTGAAACAGAAATTCAGAAAGAACTTTCCAATGTACAATTGGAATTAATTGAAAATGGGTATAAAGGACCTTAGCCTAAGGGTCTAGATTTTCAGAAATTCTTGGATTATGGTCCAACTAAGGTTCCTATGAGCCAATAAGATCAATCCATGTGTGGGGAGGAGATAAATCCAATTTTGTAAAAGAAGATACCCAAAAATGAGTAAATGCTCACATAAGGTGAAGAGCTGAATATGTACAAGGTTTATTAGTAAGAAACTATGAGTAATTTTAATAATGTGAGATATTTTGGGTATAATGATTCCATTTTGACACATATGTAAGGAAGGGGAGTCCCTTCAATTCTCACATAAGATGAAGAGTTGAATATGTACAAGGTTTATTAATAAGAAACTATGAGCAATATTAAAAATATGAGATATTTTGGGTATAATATCCATTTTGACACATATGTAAGGAAGGGGAGTCCCTTCAATTCTCACATAAGATGAAGAGTTGAATATGTACAAGGTTTATTAATAAGAAACTATGAGCAATATTAAAAATATGAGATATTTTGAGTATAATGATTCTATTTTTGACACATATGTAAGGAAGGGGAGGGCCTTCAATGAGGCGCCTACTTCACATGGGCAAATTGAGTTTTTTATCATAAAAAATTGAGATATTTCATCTCTCCTCTCTCCTCATTCAAGTCTAGTTCCAAAAAGTTAGCTTAACTGACCTAAAAATGGTCAAAATTTGACCAAACTGACTTGGAAAATTCTAGAATCAGTTTGTTTGGTTAGGAGCTCAATTTTTCCTATAAATAGAAGCCTCCCCCTTGTTGAAAATATATAGTGTTTAGTGCATTGTTACTCTATTTCACCCAAGCCAAGAACTATGAATTTATTAATAATTCATTAGTTTTTGACATTTTCCTCTTCCAAAGATTGATTGGCCACTCTTGTCCAAACAAGAGTTGAACCCTCAAACCATCAAGCCAAATGAAAGCTTTCAAAGTCATTAGTAAGTTGGTGATTCTTCTTTTCACTTATTTTATGATTTTTATGACTTTAATGGTTCTTATGTTTTATGTCTTCTCTAAAAATGTTATACCTCATTACAAAAAGGTATTTCCCTCTCTTTTCTAACAAAACCAACCATTCTCTATCCTAGGTGAATGGTTAATTGATTAATGTCAAGTATTTATAATGATTATTTTATTATTATGCATAAAAGATGAATATTTTATTATAAAAGTGTTACTTTTAGCTTAATTGAATTTCATGCATAGAGGTATGCATAAAAGATAAATATTTTATTGTAACAGTGTTACTTTTAGTATAATTGAATTTCATACATAGAGGTATGCATAAAAGATGAATATTTTATTATAAAAGTGTTACTTTTAGTATAATTGAATTTTATGCATAGAGGTATGCATAAAAGATGAATATTTTATTATAAAAGTGTTACTTTTAGCATAATTGAATTTCATGCACAGAGGTATGCATAAAAGATAAATATTTTATTATAAAAGTGTTACTTTTAGCATATTGAATTTCATGTATAGAGGTATGAAAAAAAATGATTATTTTATTATAAAATTATAAATAAAAAATAAATATTTTATAATAAAAATGTTACTTTTATCATATTGAATTTCGTGCATAGAGGTGAAAAAAAATATTTTATTGTAAAAATGTTACAAAAAAAATGATTATTTTATTGTAAAAGTGTTACTTTTATCACATTTGAAATTCTTGCATATAGGTATGCATAAAAGATGATTATTATATTGTAAAAATGTTACTTTTATCATAATTGGATTTCATGCATAGAGGTATGCATAAAAGATATTTTTATACTAAAAGTGTGATTTTCATCATCATAAATGGATTTTATGCATAAATTAGATGCATAAGAGAAATTCTTTTATTCTAAAAGTGAAATTTCTACTAAATTGAATTTATGCATAAGAAGATGCATAAAAGATTGATTTTAATTCAAAAGTGTCATTCTCATCTAAATTGAATTTATGCATAAGAAGATGCATAAAAGATTGAATTTTAATTCAAAGTGTCATTCTCATTTAAAATGAATTTATGCATAGGAAGATGCATAAAAGATTGATTTTTATTTCGAAAGTGTTACTCCTTAAATGGAATTTATGCATAATTAGATGCGTAAAGAAATCTTATATCAAATATAAGAATTTCCTTGTATTCTATAAATATATATGTGAAGGGATAGGATGCGATAAGAGGTGTATGAGATGTGATGAGATGTGATAAGATACTTATGGGATGAGTTAGGATGTGATAAGAGGTGTATGAGATGTGATAAGATACTTATGGGATGAGTTAGGATGTGATAAGATGAGTTAAGATGTGTATGAGATGAGGTAAGAAGTGTATGTGATGGGATAAGATGTATATGAGATGAGTTAGGATGTGATAAGATGAGTTAGGATGTGATAAGAGGTGTATGAGATGTGATAAGAGGTGTATGAGATGTGATAAGATGCACATGAGATGAGTTAGGATGTGATAAGATGAGTTAAGATGTAATAAGATGTGTATGGGATGAGATAAGAAGTGTATGTGTGATGAGATAAGATGTATATGGGTTGTGATAGGGCGAGAATGGATGTGATGTAAAAGAATAGATGTGAAGGCGTATGGGGTTATATGAATGGGAATGTGGAAATGGATGTATGTATGTGGATGTGTGGATGTGAAAATGGGAGTGTGGATGTATGAATGTGAAAATGGATGTATACATGTAGATGTGTATGTATAGATGTGAATGTGGATGTAGATGTGGATGTATGAATGAGGATGTGTGGAGGTGAATGTGGATGTGGATGAATGGATGTAGATATGGATGTGAATGTGGATGTAGATGTGGATGTATGAATGAGGATGTGTGGAGGTGAATGTGGATGTGGATGAATGGATATAGATATGGATGTGGATGAATGGATGTAGATACGGATGTGGATGTATACATGTAGATGTAGATGTATGCATATAGATGTGGATGAATGGATGTAGATACGGATGTGGATGTATACATGTAGATATAGATGTATGCATATAGATGTGGATGTATGGATGTGAATATGCATGTAGATGTGGATGTATGAATGAGGATGTGTGGAGGTGAATGTGGATGTGGATGAATGGATATAGATATGGATGTGGATGAATGGATGTAGATACGGATGTGGATGTATACATGTAGATGTAGATGTATGCATATAGATGTGGATGAATGGATGTAGATACGGATGTGGATGTATACATGTAGATGTAGATGTATGCATATAGATGTGGATATATGGATGTGAATATGCATGTAGATGTGGATGTATGAATGTAGATGTAGATGTATGCATATAGATGTGGATGTATGGATGTGAATATGCATGTAGATGTGGATGTATGAATGAGGATGTGTGGAGGTGAATGTGGATGTGGATAAATGGATATAGATATGGATGTGGATGAATGGATGTAGATACGGATGTGGATGTATACATGTAGATGTAGATGTATGCATATAGATGTGGATGTATGGATGTGAATATGCATGTAGATGTGGATGTGTGAATGAGGATGTGTGGAGGTGAATGTGGATGTGGATGTGGATGAATGGATATAGATATGGATGTGGATGAATGGATGTAGATACGGATGTGGATGTATACATGTAGATGTAGATGTATGCATATAGATGTGGATGTATGGATATGAATGTCCATGTAGATGTGGATGTATGAATGTGGATGTGGATGTGGATGTGTAGAATAATGAACGTGAATGTGTATGGAAAATAATGTGTCGTCGATATGAGTAAATGGATGAGAATGAATACACATTGAATGGAATGTGGATTAAGTAATGTGGATTGAGGAGGGATAATGTGGAAAGACGAGAGTTCGATATAGAAACTGTATTTTGTGACTGTTTGTAAATGACTATTTTATGTCAAGAATGCTGGGAAAGCATTTTGACCGTCTTGAGGATTAAGGTCATGAAGACCGAACTGATAAAGTTGCAACTGCTGACGGAGAGTCAATGGAGGACGTCTCGCGTAGCAAGGTCGAACGAGGTCTTGACCAACCTCGGTTCGATTTAAATGGTGAGCTTCCGGTACGGTGGATGAGAGACCAAGGAAGCGGCCTATGAGTGAAGCGCTAGGTGACCTGCGAGCGAAGGATCCTAGAGGGTGCTGACCATACGGTGCTCGGGCTCTGGGTCGCCGAAGATACCCACACGTGCGTCGTGGAAGATATTGGAACAAGGAATAAGAATTGTTTTCTTAAATCGGGCATGGATCTGGTTGATTGACCTTGCTGGTCCTCAACGGATGAGTCCAGGGTTCTTTTATATGGATCTGTGGGTTGATCTTGCTGATCTGTGGGTTGATCTTGCTGATCTTCCACGGAGATTCCATTCTGTTATATGAATATATTGCCGGTTAGTATGAGCTAGGAACTATGGAAAAGGCCCCTGAGTGAACAGGTGGTGAGCGTTCTGGTTGCCAATGATGCCATAAGTATACCGATGAATGAATGACTGGAAATAAGGATTCAACCAGAGACTTTGAGGATTGTCATTAGTGACATAATGGTTTCGTTAAAGAATTGTTAGCTGATGCTGAGAAAAAGGTAATTTCATATTGGGTGTGTAAGTGGTGTGACTAATTTTATGTTTGCATGAACTTCCGACTAGGGGGCCTGGGAATTCTTTTCCCTGGTACCCGGGACAAAACCTAACCGAATTCCTAATTGGATCCCATCACTACAGTGGTTAGGAGGTTGGCTAACCCATGGGACTGGATGGGGTTAGGCTGGATTGATGGATCCGTAAATCGATACTCAAATTCTGTTATTACGATAGATGAAGTAAATCCCGGATAGTAATTGTTCTATGGATAGGAATCAATGGCTGTGCCTCTTGATGGGGAAAAAAGCATTGCTCCCAATGGTCCAAGTGCAAGTTTCTTCCTTGATCTGACCGAGTACCTTTATAGGTGCAGTCGGATCAATCTGTTCAGTAATGGTCTTGACTACGTTAGAGTAAAGAGTTATCCTGGTGGAATCGCCCGTGCTTTCCGGGTAAAGGAAGTTTTTCCGGGTTCAGTTTTGGATAAACCGACGGATTAGTCTCTTGTCCGGATATCCGTGGGCGAGGCCCCGAGTGTGGGACCCTGGCCCGCGTAAGATGTGCTACTTCCGCTGCTAGCACCCTGAATCCGTTGCGCGGTGGGGACAGGGATCTCACAGCTACATGGGTACATAGATATTGGTTAGGCTGGTAGTGTTGTAAACAGGAGATCTACCAGTGGTTTTATGTTCTCATTTGGGGTGTAGGGCAGTTATCATTTATTGTGACAACATGTATAGTTGGCCAGTAACCCAATATACCATGCTAGAACGAAGCACATTGAGGTGCACTATCACTTTGTGAGACGGAGAACGTTCTAGCAGGTGATGTAGATCTGGTATATGTCAGCATAGAGAATCGATGGGCTGACATCTTCTTACGAAGGCATTGGGCACAGAGAAGGTCCACAGGTTTAGGAGCTTACTTGGAGTGTAATGTGTGGAGTTGAGCTCGAGGGGGAATGTTGAGATATCGAACTCAACTAGTGCTACGGCGGACATTGATGACCCACCTGGGTGATAGCTTCCGCACCTATGCCATTGGCATTGTTGGTGAGATTATGGTTAATATGCCGCCAGTGGATGACAGGCTGTGTGACAGCCACGTTGGAGTACTAAACTTATGGCATAGTTATAGTGCCAGCTCATATAGTCGAGTTCACACCATGGACCGCCGACCATTGTATGTTATTATAAGATAGTACTTTCCCTTTATGTATGTAATCTTATCTTTTAGTTATATGGTTGTAGAGAAGAGAAGAAAAAGAAGAAAATTCCCTCTCTTGTGTCTTACTCTCTCTTGTGTGTGTGTTTGCTTGCAAGGAACTTAATCTCTCTCTCTCTCTCTCTCTCTCTCTTGTGTCTTACTCTCTCTTGTGTGTGTGTTTGCTTGCAAGGAACTTAATCTCTCTCTCTCTCTCTCTCTCTCTCTCTCTCTCTCTCTCTCTCTCGTGTCTTACTCTCTCTTGTGTGTGTGTTTGCTTGCAAGGAACTTAATCTCTCTCTCTCTCTCTCTCTCTCTCTTTGCATCGATCATCCGTCATATGTCAGAATGCTGGATGAGGCCTTCCTCTCACCAGTGGCGATGTTGCCTTAGTGTCAGCGGCCATTTTGGTGTACCTGTTGGTTTGCTTGCAATCGTGTCGAGGTGTTATCGGTTTCATGGTTTGGTTGGTGAAACCTCGCACGACACGATGAGGTTGAGGTTGGGGTCGGGGTTATATTGGTGAAGAGGCAAGGTTCTTGTGGTTGGGGTTATGAAGTTGGAAAGGCCGGTATATCGTCTCTCTCTCTCTCTCTCTCTCTCTCTCTCTCTCTCTCTCTCTCTATATATATATATATATATATATATATATATATATATATATATATATATATATGTTGAGAATCAATCTTTCTCTCAAGCTTTCTCTCATCTTTTACTCTCGAGCTCTCAAGCCCGTGTCTCTTCTATTTCAACCATACACACTTTCATCTCTCTCTCTCTCTCTCTCTCTAGAGAGCCCTCACATATTTATATATATATATGTTCAGAATCAATCTTTCTCTCAAGCTTTCTCTCATCTTTTACTCTCGAGCTCTCAAGCCTGTGTCTCTTCTATTTCAACCATACACACTTTCATCTCTCTCTCTCTCTATCTCTCTCTCTCTCTCTCTCTAGAGAGCCCTCACATATTTTTTCAAAGCCAGCACTGTAACACCACCAGCCTCTACTCCCCCATCTACAAGCCTACCTGGCAGACCACCCTCCAGAGGAGTCACCCTTTGGACAGAGCCGTCGCCATCTATAGAGCGAGACGCCCACCCACCACCACAAGGATCGCATCCATGACTCCCTCACCATCGGCAGATTCGAGCCATCATTGCCCGCCACCGGAGGAGTTTATCGTGACGATTCAGCGGTTTAGCTCTTAGCTCTCTTAGGATGTTACTATTTTCATTCTTTCTTTCAGATTTGTTATGAGATGAGACATCATCATCATCAGTTGTACTTGTTTTGGTCTCATGGGCCATTTCGACCTTTAGGAGATGTTAATATATATATTTCTCTCTCTCTCTCTCTCTCTCTCTCTCTCTCTCACACACACACACACACACACACACACACACACGCATGCACATAAAATGTCTCAAAAGCTGCTTCTTGCTCCCTCAACCACTTTCAAGCTCTCTTGCTCTTGCAAAAGCTCCCACTCACAAAGTTCTCTCACATCACTCTACTCTCTCAATGCCTCCTCACTCAGCGTGCTCTCAAGCCTCTTCTCTTACGCTCAAGCCTCTTTTGTTTCTTTCACACAATATAGGCAGAGCGCAAAAAAGAAAAGAGCAATTCAAAAAAAACATAAAATAGGAATCGGTGTTGGACCAAGAGGCAGATGGAGGTGACCGTGTGCTTATTCTTGTAGAGTGGTGGCATGGGTGCAAGTAGTACAGGTAGAGGCTAGTTGAAGTAGGTGCAACTAGGCATGGTGGCAAGTAGGAGGGATGCTATGCCAAACAAAAGAGAAGCTACCTATGGTGCACATGCCATGGGTCCGGCTAGGTTGAGCCGGATTGAGCAAGAGACGGGCGTGGATGGGATAGGCCATGGGTGAAGGGCGGAGATGGGGAGAAGACGGCGCACTCAAGCCAAAAGGGGCCGTAAGCTACAATGCTTAGAGGTTGTAGCAAGGGCGCAGGGGCCGAATTTGGGAGGGGCAAGGAGGTGAAGGGGAGCAAGGGATGTGCATGCCTCAGGCAGGTGGGGGTACGTAGGCACAAAATTGATATTATATATATATAGGACCCCCTCTTTTTACTTTTTTTTTCTTATTTATAAAATAATAAATATAAATAAATAAATACATAGTAATTTTACTTTTAAAACTCTACTCTCTCAATGCCTCCTCACTCAGCATGCTCTCAAGCCTCTTCTCTTATGCTTAAGCCTCTTTTGTTTCTTTCACACAATATAGGCAGACAACAAAAAAGACAAGAGCAATTAAAAAAAACATAAAATAGGAATCGGTGTTGGACCAAAGGTGGATGGAGGTGACTTCATCTATGGTCACATGGGTTGACCATGTGCTTATTCTTGTAGAGTGGTGGCTTGGGAGCAAGTAGTACAAGTAGAGGCTAGTTGAAGTAGGTGCAACTAGGCTTGGTGGGGCAAGTATTAGGGACGCTATGCCAAACAAAAGAGAAGCTGCCTATGGTGCACATGCAATGGGTCCGGCTAGGTTGAGCCGGATTGAGCAAGAGACAGGCATGGATGGGATAGGCCATGGGTGAAGGTCGGAGGGCGGAGATGGGGAGAAGACGGCGCACTCAAGCCAAAGGGGGCCCTAAGCTACAATGCTTATTAGAGGTTGCAGCAAGGGCGCAGGGGCCAAATTTGGGAGGGGCAAGGAGGTGAAGGGGAGCAAGGGATGTGCATGCCTCAAGCAGGTGGGGGTACGCAGGCACAAAATTGATATTATATATATATAGGACCCCCTCTTTTTACTTTTTTTTCTTATTTATAAAATAATAAATATAAATAAAAAAATACATAATAATTTTACTTTTAAAAAATAAAAATTGCCTATGTACCCCCCTACAATTATATGGTTAATGAAAAAAGGAGAGAGAAGGGGAGGGGAGTTATGAGAGAGAGAGAGAGAGAGAGAGAGGGGCTTTTTACGTGCATATGTGTGTGGGGGGCGGGCGGGGGGAGGGGGATTTTTTAAAGAGAGAGAGAGAGACGGGCTTTTTACGTGCATATGTGTGTGGAGGGGGGAGGGGGGAGGGGGGATTTTTTAAAAAGAGAGAAAGGGGATTTTTGCATACGTGCGTGTGTGGGGGGGTTTATGTGCACGCATATATGCATGTACGGGTGTATGATGTGTGAGCACACGCGTGTGTGTGGTTGAATGTGTGTGGGGTGCATGTGCGTGTGCCGAAATATGGGTGCATGTGCAAGTAAGTGTGTATGCATGAGTGCATGAGGTGCGAATGGTTGTGAGGTGGTTGTGCATATGTGCAAGTGTGTGAATGCAATGGTGCGTGCACGGTGCAAATGGGTGTGCACACATGCACGAGTGTACGTGCATAGTGTAAAAGGGTGTGCACACATGTGCGTGTGTAATGTGTACATGTGTGTGCACTTATAGGTGCAAAGGAGTGTGCGCGCAGGTAAATATGTGTGCACGGTGCAAGTGTGCATACACAATGTGCAAATGTCTACATGTGTGTGTGCAAAGGTGTATACACATGTGCGCACATTAGGGTGCAAAGGAGTGTGCAAGCGTGGGTGAATGTGTGTATGGTGCAAGTGCATGTACAAGTGTGCACACACAATATGCAAATGTGTGTGCACATGTGTACAAATGCAAATGTGTAAGAGTGTGTACACATGCGAGTGGAGATGTTTGTGCATGCTATATAAATGTGTGTATGTGTGTGCATACATGCATGTAGGTGGGTGCATATGAGGGTGTGGTACTACGCATGGGGTGTGTGCATGTGTGAGCGTGAAGTGCAAACGTGTAAGTGTGTGCACATACGTGTATGAATGTGTGAAGGTGGGTGCACATGCAAGTGAATGAATGTGCACATGGGACCCAAAAACCTTGCCCTCATTAGGATCTTTTTGGCTTTAGGGTTTTGGCAAGGTTTTGGGACCCAAACGGACAAGTTCCCTTTGTAGAAACCTTGGTCTTAGTAGCTTGACTAGGCTCAGGCTTTAAGAAGAACTCTATTGCATGGGGCTCTTGCTTGTTGGCAAGTCTGTGCTCATGGTTGGCTTTGGGAAAAATGGTGGCTGCCAAGCCTTTTCTTAGGTGTCAAATCTACTTGACCAGCCAGGGTACTCTTGGGCAAAATGGTGGCTGCCCCCAGGACTTTTCTTAAGCGTTAAATCTACTTGGCCAACCAAGGTACTCTTGGGTACCCACTAAGGTTAAGGTCTGGGGAGTGGTCTTTGTCCTCACCAACAAGGTGTGGTGAGGTTTTGGATCTCCATAATGGTTTAAGGGGGTGGTCAATGTGGTGAGGCGAGAGTGTTATGTAGTGTTGGAGGTTACATAAGGTGGGATGTTGATAGCTTCATGGTGCCCTCGTCCACGAAGGGTACGGTAACCATTTTATAGAGAAGCTTGAGTGGTTGCGGTCCTTCTTCACGGGTTGATGATGCAATGTGTGGTCATGATCCATCCCCTTCCGAGGATGATGCAATGTGTGGTCATGATCCATCCCCTTCCAAGGATGATGCTCTCTCTCATTATACTTACATGGGTTACATAAAACTTGCACAACACATATTTAGATCCATCCACTTCCAAGGATGATGCTCTCTCTCATTAGACTTACATGGGTTACATAAAACTTGCACAACACATATTTAGATCCAACAAGAAACTTCGCTTCAAAACAACCAATAGTCAAGGATTGAGAATTGTTTACCGTGGTAATGGTTGCTTCTACAAAAGGTGGCAAGTGGGTTAACGAGGTCCATGTCTCCCAAGGTAAAACATTATGGCTAGCCTCATCCCTGTCTCTCCTAAGACAAAACATTATGGCTAGTTGTCGTGTCTACCAAGGCTCACCACACCACTAGATAATCTTCTTGGGGGAACTCTAGCTCAAGGCAAGCAAGTTCCACGAGTGTTATTGTTTTGACTGCATCATGGATTAACTTCGATAATATGGAGATGTGTATGCTTGAGGGTCTACGGTCTCTTGGGTTCTACTTTTGTCCACGAATGTCTGTGAGCAACATAGAAATTGATCTTTCTATAGAGGAGTCCTTTCTAGATGAATTACTAGCTACTCCTTGCTCGAAGTCGCCATTAGCTTCCAAGAGGGATGCTGTACTAGGTGGTTTTGGTCCCATCTAATAGTCGTGCTGCAAACCTTGCTCCAAGATTTTATGGAAGAGTGTCTATGGTTTCCAAGACATGGACCCAATCCTCAAATTCGTATAGCCCTGGTTCCCATCTCCACTATTCAACAACTTGTTGTGCAACATTTACACACGTTGATCAAAGTAGTTCGATAGTTGTGTCATACTCATTGGGCAAGAATGCCCCAACCCATGGGATGATTCTCCCTTGTCTTTAGGTTATCTTCATATCTTTGTATATATAAATATGTTTTGTTTCCCAATCGTGAACCAATTTAGTTTTCCTCATATAAGGCCTTCCGAGGATCATCCTGTATTACCCTTTTCTCTTCTAAAATTTAAACGTGTGGTGTAAGCTTAATCTAAAGGTCTTAATTTTTGCATCTTATAGGATGCCTATGGGTTTGGATGTGTTCTCACCAACAAGCTTCACTACAAGGCTCGTGTCTACGAGAGGCTAGCTACCCTAGAGAAATCCTTGGTGACTATGCTAACACAATCACCACCATCCAAGATCGTAGAGATCATAAGTCCCTTGTACATGACAAGTAACACTGGGTTCATTTTGTTGCTTTCAAAAATAGTGCCCCAAGTTGTTCATGGGCACTCTTGGCTATCCTTTAGTTTTGGTTATGGAGGGAGGATGGTCAATGGGATAGGTCTCATCCTCCTCAAGTCTAAGTTCATCCTCCTCCTCCTCAAGTTCAGGTTCAACTATGTAGGCAGATTCTCTACCAACTCGTCTCCCCATGTTCTTGTCCTTGAATAGGACTTTAGCTAGTGCTGGTTGGGTTCCCTTGGTCAATAAGGCTTTGGATGATGTGTCCCCTATCTCTTGGTTTGGGTGGACAACTTTTATATCCTTGTCTTACAGATTATCTATAGGTCTATTATGTAACGCGGGCAGCACTCATCGAAGATGTAGTACCTAGACCTGTAGAGACGATCATGAAGCCTCTTGCTCTTAAGACCGGTCATAAATTGATTGATAAGCGATTGATCATCCAATCTTTTGTGTGTGTTACATCTCATATGGAGATACTTTTTTCTATAGCAATATAATCACGTAATGTTTCTCCCTCCACTTAATATATGTGTGCAATAAGGCTCCATCTCACTCCATTGGGTGAGAATGCCACATTGAAAGTGTGTCTGAATACCTCATAGCTGGCCTTTTTAAGTGGGTTTAATGACCTAATCCACTAGCTTGCTTTGCCTTCTTCAAGGCAAAGTCCAAATGAATAAGTCTTGGTGGGATCATCAATATTTTCCATGGCCTCACAAATTTGATCAAACTTCTCTAGGTATTGAATGGGGCCTCTAATTTCATCAAATTTGGTTATCATCCTTGAGATGTGGATTAGCTTGGTTTTTCCCAACTCTAAGCCTCTAGGTGCTATGTTAAGGCGTAACCCCCTTTCCCATTTCAAACACCATCCCCCTCCGTATTCACGTGTGGTGAGGACATATAAGGAGGTGGTTGCACAAAACCCTCTATTTTTTCACGATACGGGATCTCTTGTGCTATGGAATTGGGCCGTGCGACTTCCAATGGCACTTGTCGTTTGCCAGCCTAGCTTTGAGGCTGCAAGCTTACTGTTGAGGACACATATGAGAATGCTCTCGTGGATCCCTTCGTGTTGAGGAAGTCCTTGACACGAACTCTTTACCCTTCCCCATGTTCATTGTTTCATACAAACAGGGAAATAGAACTTGGTTTTGTGGTAAATGTGCTTCTATAATGGGCTCCTATAGAGAGAAAGACTCTTGCTTGCACTATGTGCACTTGCTATTGGGTGGATTGAGGAACACTTATCCTTGATGGTACATCAAAAGAGACATATGGTTGTGGGCCACTTATTGGTCATGTTCTTGTTGAGGTAGTCCTTGACACTAACTCTTTACCCTTCCCCATGTTCATTGTTTCATACAAACAGGGAAATAGAACTTGGTTTTGTGGTAAATGTGCTTCTATAATGGGCTCCTATAGAGAGAAAGACTCTTGCTTGCACTATGTGCACTTGCTATTGGGGGGATTGAGGAACACTTATCCTTGATGGTACATCAAAAGAGACATATGGTTGTGGGCCACTTATTGGTCATGTTCTTGGGATAAGCCCCCAGTGCAGGATATCAAATATTTGAAACATTGTGGTGTCGGATTTGGTTTGTTCACTTCTTGTGGGAGCGAACCTTGAGGTTCCTAGTCTATCTCCCACTCCTTTGCTGTAGCTTTTCCCAAAAATAGGGTGGTTCAATGCCTTCTTCATAAAATTCAAGGCATTATAGAGCCAGTTGATAACTCTAGAGCTCATAGGACTATGGTGCCTCATGTTTCCATGGGTTCCACTATTCCTCCACTCACGTCTGTGTTTCATTGGCTCATTTCTTCTTAAGGCTCCTTGCTTGAGGTAAACCTGAAGGAGTCTAGCCTTCTTTAACAAGCCAGCAATCTGTTCATTTCCTAGCATCAAAGGCTTGGTGGGTTTGTGGCAATGTGGTTTAATGCACTACAATCGATTGTATTATCGTTTCCAAAATAAGTAGTCCTAATCGGGTTACATCAAAGGTCTGAAGGCTTAGTGGGTTTGAGACAGTGTGTGCTGCAGTTGACTATATTATCGTTTCTAAAAAATAATTAGTCCTAATTGGGTTCGCACCAAAGGTCCCCCAAAGGTTTGGTGGGTTTAAGGTAATATGGTCAGATGCACTACAGTTAACTGTATTGTCTTTTCTAATAATATTAGTCTTGATCAGGTTTGGATCGAAGGTCTTTAGTGTTTCTAGTGCAGCTCCAAAAATGGTTTCAGGCACATTCTTTTTTTATACTATTGCTAGGCTCACCCCTGGAAGTTTGCATCTTTAGGCGCACATGTCCAAGTTCATGTCTCTAGAATCATGTCTCTAGGCTCATATCTATAGCTTCATGTCTCTAGACTCACATCTGTAGTAGACGCTCACGTTTGTACATTCACATCTATACATTCACATATGTAGATGCTTACATTTGTAGGTACACGTCTGCAAGCTCATCTCTTTTTTTAATGATCTTGGCTCATGTACTTTTATTTTATGAAATAAATCTACCCACGGTATAAAAATAAGACTACCTAGGGGCACAAAAATCTAGGAACTAGGTCTATGAGACAATGCTAGTGTGCACTTATTAGGTAATAAGTGTACTTTAGTTCCCTAGTAAAATTGTGAAGAATAAGAATTTTCCTTACAATTTATAGTTGGTACAGATTGTATGATAATAAACCTTTCAAGGACATGAATAATTATGTCTATACGAGTCTTTATGGCATTAATAATAGGTCCGTACAATTTCAGGTACACTTACCTCTAGACTCATGTTTCCAGGGTCTTGACTCATGGCTAAGTGTGCAGACTCAAAACTCACATTCCTAGGCTCACATCTCATGTATCTAGGCTCATGTGTCCAGACTTACGTCTTTTTTACGTTGGACTGTGGGCTTACGTCCCTAACCCAAGACTTGGCTTTTGGTGGTTTTGTGATTTTTGGGACTCGATGACTTGTGGTTAATGGTACTAATTCTAATAAACAATTGTTATATAAGTAATTAAATATTTTTGATTATTTTTTGATGAATTTGCATGCTTCTAATCTACCAGTTCACTCATTCATGAAAAAATTATGGAAATCATAAAATGCATGAACTAAATTGACTATTCCACTCTAATCCACCCTAATGGAGCTTAATGCTCGTGTTTTTTAGGTGGATTCCTAATGGAAATAATCTCTAAAAGAACTCAAAAGCAATAAAACCAAACAACTGATCAACACCGAGTAGTATGGATAATCCCAAAATAGCTTAGAATGGACGGATAAACAAAGCTAAGCCCTAGGCTAGTCCTTGGTAGCAGAGTACCAAATATGTTCAAGTCAAGAGCGAACCTTAGCCTTGCCAAAACATGTGTCATTAGGTCTTGCCTTAAAGCCACAAACTATAACCTCTCTATGCTCATCCATTACATCCTCACTCCATTCTCACACCGGAATACTCCTTTTCCAAAGGGGTGAAGCGAGAGCTCTCTATCCCTAGAGATGGAGTCAATAAGAGATATTCCTTTTGTGATGGTTCTCTCTCACAAAATGTGAGGAATAAGGGAAGCTAATGCAAGAAGACAACCTATAATCAAACCTACCTAACATGCATTGATTAACAAGAAACCATGATTCAATGGAATATAACCAAGCAAGAAGAGGGAAGATGAGAGCTCACAAGTAAACTATTGTAAGGGGTTGCTTATAAAAAATGACTTTTTATGTAGACTTTCCCCATTTGACATTAAGCACATGGTAAGGCTACTTTATATGTATTGATGTGGCCTTACAAAGAATAAGTGTTTGTTTGCATGGGTAAGATGGAAAAGTGCCTTACAATGTCAGGCATGTGAAACCATGTTAACCTACTAAGAGTGGTAGTTCTTTTCATTCCTAATGGCTTCTCTATGTCAGTATGAATGGTTACCATGTCATATATGGACAGTAATATCTTCTCATGATTGCAATATGATGTTCACATTTTATCCTTCTTTGTGTTTCTTATTACCTATAATTTATTGTCGTGTATGTGGACTGCTTTGTGTTTTTCCTCTTTCATGTTCTTTGTTTTGTTTGTATGTCCATGTGCACGGTGTCAACTCAAAGGTCTCCTTCGAGGGATATCACCAACTCACTAATTGGTTGTTCGACCTCTGTTTGTGTTTCCTTTTTTTTGGTCATCTTAGGCAATTCACACCATCTTTTCCCTTGCCATGCAATAGAAGAGAAATTGTTGCCAAGCTTCATCCTTGTTACAATGTTGATGTAAAAGTCCTCATATTATAATGTCTGCCACCAATGGTGCTATTGGATTGGAGAACCTTCAAGGCATGAATAAATGTGCTAGATCTTTGATAAAATCATCCGCTTCCCTTCTCTACATGTTTTAATTTCTTCACTTCATTTGCATGATCAAGGTGTTACCAATTTTTTATATGTATCTTGTATATTTGAATCTAAAAAAAATATGTTTTAGACCATGCATATTGCTTGTTTTAGTGTAGTTGGGTTGATGGTCTTGTGCTTGTGTTATTATTATGTTGTTGAATGTGTATTCTCTCTATGTTGTATGTGTATTCTCTCTATGTTGTTAAATGTGTAATCTCTCTATTCATGTGTGTTCCTCTGGTCTATTCGTTTTTATGCTAATGGATGTGTGAACAATGCTTTGTTACATGCATCTCTTTAGAGGGGGTAAAAAATAAGGTACTAAAACATTTTTGGACAAAATTAAGAGTCTGATTAATCTCTAATTATACATTTATTTACACATTAGTTGATGCACATAGCTTAGAAATTCCTTGCTCTATCCAATGATATGCTCAATTGTGTGAATTAATTAGTGATTAGGGGTTAATTAGAGCCCATGATTAGTCTAAAAGAGGAAAATATTAGTGATTAGGGGTTAATTAGAGCCCATGATTAGTCTAAAAGAGAAAAATATTAGTGAAAAGATTAATCCTTGATTAATTTTTAATCACTTTTTTACATAACTCATTATGGCTAATGAGCATTCAATGAGTAGATGCCCATGAGTTGTCAAATTGTTCATTTTGGGGACATTTATGAAGGGTGTAAGGGGGTGTCATAAAAAGGTTGACTTTTTTTATTCCCAAAATTTGGTTTTTTCGTGGTGTTCACAGCGTGAAACCCTAAGCCTTTCACGGTGTGAAACACTAAGCATCTCATGGCGTGAAAGAGTCCGCACAAAAAAAATAATCAAATTTGATATAATCCATGAAGTCCGCTTCATGCTGTGAACTGTACCTTGTTAGTTCACGACGTGAAAGGGAGGTCCGTCGGCCCAACAAAAACTATGGAAAACACCCCCTTTTTGGAGGCTCGTATCTCCTAAACCGTGAATTTGATGAAGGCACTCTAGTGCTCATCAGAAAGCCGGCATCGAGCTCTTCAAATTTGGTCTTGACCGTCCGAAGGCAAAACCGATCGTTTTGGCCTCCAACCAACAGCCTCAAAATTCGACTAGGAAATCGAGGCAAAAAAACGGAGCACTAAAAATCGCCCAAAACATTGTGAAAACAACTTCGAACCATATTCAGGCAACCTTTTGAGGGTCTAAACGACAAAATCACGAACGACTTAGAGAGACAAAGTTGTAGTACTCTAAAAATACTACAACTCTCTCATACAGAGTTTTCCCAAATTCTTTTTGGAACACCTTAAAAAACGGGTTGCGAAACAAGGAAAAATTTTCAAAAAAAAAAGTTTCATCTTGATATAGTGATGGAAAATAGGTTTTGGGACCTCCTCTTCCATCTGGGAACTACTAGCATACACTTTTTCCGAAAAAATATTCCTAAGGTCGTTTACGTGCGTGTAGCGTCTAAACAAACGAACACTCGTTTGACCCAACGAAGAGTACGCCAGGCTCCCTAAGGCTGTAATGGGCTGTGAAAAAATCTAAAAAGCACAAAAAAAAAAACAACAACACGTGTGTTTGCTCATTAATAAGGAGCAATTGATAGTGTTAGAAATGGCAACGATAGAGGGACTAGGTGGGCTGACACTCTCACTCAACCCAATGACTGACATTTTCGAGCCATTGAGACCTATGCCCCAAGTGTAACTTCTAATACCATTTGCCATGCCAACAACAAGCGTGTCATCGGGTTTTACATCCCGTGTCATTTCAATCCCACCGTGCTTTGGTCCTTTACCTAACATTTCCACAAATCCTATAGGTACCAACTCTTTCCAACTCCTAGATGCCTACACCTTCGATATATCAACTAGTCTCGGAAAGGGGGTTGCCTAAGGACTAAGTGAGTCCCTACCTACATTAGCACTTAGAAACGGCCTCAGTGACTCATACAAAAATACGACCGTGTTGTAGATCTCCAAAATTATGGGCAAATATGACGAAACGACTGATCCTGTTCAATTCATTCAAATGTTTGAACAGAGATGTGAAGCGTTTGGAAATCCAAACTGCCCCACCAAAGGTACATGCGTTGAACCTATGCTTAGTGAGAAATGCTAGTGGATGGTTCATTACATTGATACTGATGATCAATAAAAACTTAAGAACCTTGAAGTTAGCCTTTATCCATGGCTTTTAAGACAAGGTGATCGATGGAGTGCAGCAAGTGAACTATATTCAATTGAGCGTAAACCAAACGAAACCATTAGAGACTTTATCCTTCGGATAAAACTAGTCATGGGAAGAAACTAAACGATTCTCAATTGAAGGGATGTTTCACGATGGGCTAAAGAATAATAGCTTACACAACTTGATCATTGTATCCAATCTAGAAACATTTTATCAATGTTGTAAAGAAGCAGTACGTTTAGATGACAACATGATGGAAGATGATCATGCTACGAGATGTTCCTGATCTAAATCAAGTGAAGCAATGGCAAAAGAACGATCGATCTTGAAATTGTCATTCCTTGAATTCTATGTAGCCTTGCTTAAAAGCTTTCAATCAACATCTCTAAGAGAGGATGAAATCCTTCAAAACCAAACATCCTTAATGCCTCTACAAGTGAGGAGCAAAATGCCTTATGTTTAGAGCAATCACTACGACCATCCCAATCCCCATTGTGCATACAAGGCACCTATTTTTCTGTACTGCATATATTGTAAATTTTTTCGTCATGATACTACCTAGTGTCCCATTTCATCTACAAATAACTCAAAACCTCCATCTCCCGTGCACTAAACAGAAACATTCGAATAGAAACATTCAAAAGGGTAGAAACTGCTTAGAAAGCAGTTAAGCAAACACTTCAGTGTTTCTATTGTTGTGGACCTCACAAAGTGGCAAGTTCTCCATCAATAATAAATCTTCATTGGCTCAAAGATCACATGTATTATGCCATTGGTCAATGCATTATGCAATGAAGATATGCCTTGATGCTATGCTAATTGCCAAGAGAACATTAGTTGTGGTTTGAGTACATTAGAAATTTGAGATTTGGTCACTAATACAAAGGAGACTATGCTAAATTTTTTTAAAATTTACATGCAAACAAAGGATGGTACATGTGGAACATGCAGAAGGCAAATGGGTACCAAAGGAGCTCTTGAGCAAAATCTCTAGATTCACAAAACCCTAATTCAATAAAATTACATTAGGTCTGGAGTTTGGGTAATTACATAGGCTATTAGTACTCCCTTATACCTTCCCAACAAGCCTTAAACCTCTCCGTTCCGACATCATTTGAATCCCCAACTTGCCATTTTTCATTGAGGGTCAAAATTGTGCCCAGTCAAGAACAGCGAGCTATTTGGGACAAATGACATCATAGGATGGATGTACATCATTAGGGCTTCCCACAATCCATAGTACACCACCCGAATCCAATGTCGTTTGGGGTGTCAAACTTGTATGGTTAACTTTGACCCCAAAAAGTCAAAACAGAGAATATCTAGACTTTGACTTTGGTCAAAACCCTCTTACGCATAGTACTTGTCATCACAAGCCCACACATCAAATTTCATCTAAATCCAATAACTTTTAACTACTCTATAGCCTAATTCCGATTTTCAGCAGTGTTGTATTAGGGCTATTCAAAAAATTTCTGTTCTTAAATATTTGCATTATATACCTCAAGAGCTTTCAATAGAGCCCTAGATCATTCAAGCCTTCTACTAGCCATTTCCCATTTTCAGCCATCATGCCAAGGGGACATCCATCTGAGAAAGCAATGGAACTTCATGAGATAAGGGAAGATAGGGAAATGGTGAATAAGGATCGTGTCAAAGAGATTGGTGAGCGTGTGAATCTACAAGATGACAACATTGCAAATGCGGCACATAGGGTCAATCATGTGCAAATTGGGCTAATTTTTGCAAATGTGGTCAATACATCAAATCATTTAGGGGGAGAAAATGCGCAAGCAACGCCCGCAATGACAAATTATATGTCACAAATGATGATGATGAGATGCATAATAGAAATCATGTCTCAATCATTTGTGGAACCCATTGTGCAAGAGCTTAGGGACTTACGTAATGAGATAAAGAGGAAGGATAAAGACAAAGGTGGATCATCTTATAAGGATCAACAAGCTTTTATTGAAGACAAAGAGGATCATCACCTACCCAAGTTTCCATTCTACTCATGGTGCTATGCGCAAACCAATGTTTACATACACACCCAATGATGCCAAAGGAAAATGTTATGCATCTCCATATGAAAGCTCAAGATTCCCTTCAAGGGAAATACTCATCGAGGTGGTGCTTCAAGACCTCATATTGAGGAAGATTTTGATGATGAGTTTGAGCATATCAACAATGATTAAATGCCTTTTTCTTCACAAGAAATGGATGGAAGAAAGCAAGGTGTTAAGTTTCATGATAGAGCCACTACTAGTGAAAGCAAGGAAAGGTCAATCAATATATGTGAATTCTTGGTACCATTTCTTGATTCACCTCTTACTTTGAGAGGATATGGAAGAGCTATCATACACTATTTTGAAAGAGGTTGGCTTTACTAAGGACAAACGAGGACTTCCATTCATCACAATCACATTTGGTCATTGCATAGAATATGACTATGTAGGTCTTTATGCACACATTGTGGGTGTTGAAGTGGATGAGACGCTTGCTGTAATTTTTGGACAGCAAGTACATGAGGAGATCTCGATGCCGATTCGCTCTAGACAAGACATCACCGATGTGTTCGTGGCCAATGGGAATACACAAGTTGGAAATGGGAATGCTTGGATTACTTCCATAAGTGCTTTGATGGATACATTTTCAGCTTATGAAATGATTCCACGAGATCATAAACACTTGATCATTGAGGATATTTTGGATGTGCATGCAATTGTGTTTGACACAAGGGATGATGATTCATGTGATGATGCACATGCACATGAGGATGCATTTGACATATGCCATGTACATGTGGATGAAGACTACACATATGGTGAAGACATATGTATTATTGGTCATGGTGACATTAGGAATCTTGATGATGATGATTATGCAAGTGTTGATGATTCATCTACCATCATTATTTGCAATGAGGAGAGCACCTATGTTGATGTGGATGATGGTAGTATGCATACACATGCTACATACGATGAGGATGAGTTTTATGATGCTAGTGAGCATGTGGATGACATTATCGGTGTGGATGACATTGATGATATGGATGACATCAATGATGAGGTTATTCATACATCTAGTAGTGAGCAACTATTAGACACTTCATGGAGGTTCTATGGGAACCTTGTCTATGAACCTTTCTTGGGAGATAAGTGGAGAGTCTATGATTATAACCTCTACGAGGGTCATATGGATAGTGATGAGGATTATGCCTTGGTACATATGGATTATGCTTAGGTAGTCATTTGTGATGTGGATCATGCCTATGGACCTATACATGGTGATGGATGCAGTGAGGACATGGATTCACATTTGATGGAGCATGCTATGGAGTATGAGGCATTCTCTTTTGATGATCATGGATGTGCATTGATACAGACATAGTCTATCAGGCATTCACTCTTGGACATGATGTTTTCACCTATGATCCGAGTGGGTGGTGTTATATGGGCTATCTTGTACACCTACAGGATCCTCTGCATGGGTGCATTATCTTTTTGACCCAGGGGGATATTGGATGTATCTCATCGATGGATGTGGTGCATTACAGCATCCATTTGATCCAGGAGGATGCATGATTAATATGGTTATGGGTCAGGCATGCCGTGGATTTCCATTTGATCGAGGCATCATTGTCTCTAGCCTCACGGTCAATGACACCCTCCTATCCTTTCCATTCGATCCAGGCGGGTGCCGTGGACATGTTTGATGGAAGATACATCTAGGCCATGAGTGCATTTTTGGCTTTTGTATATAGCCTCATGTATATGCTTGTGCACGACCACCCTTCGATTTTGAGGATGAAATCATTGTAGGAGGGGATGGTTTGTAAACGAAGTAGATTTGGTGTCACATGCACATAGGGGATGGGGCCTAGGCACTTTGGTTTAGAGTCATTTACATATGTGCCTTCGGGGGGGGCTTGGGCTCATGGGCATTATGCACATAACTTATCATCATTTTTTACTATTACTTTCTTGGAGCTCTCATGCCCAAGCTTTCATGGTGAACTTCTCCCATATGAGATGTGAGGATGGTGACCCACACCCATGTTGTCACTCCATGGCTTGAGTGGCCAACCCTAGTTTCTTGCATATATTGTTATAGAACTATTAGTATTAGTATTAGTTAACACAGTATTAGTATGTATAATATTACTAATATAATATGATATAAGTATTATAGTTTATAGTTATAAGTTATAGTATGTAGTGTTATATAGTTTATATAGCTAGTATTATATTGTTAGTATAGTTTGTATGTAGTATAGTTAATTATACTTAATATATTGTTAGTACATTATATAGTTATTATAGATAGTATTATATAGTAAAATATTAGTTAATATATTAGTATTAGTATAGTGTGTGGGGATGGTGGGTTGTATGGGATAGGTGGATGTGCATGAGGGGGAAATGTGAGTGGGCTATAGATGAGTGGGATAGAGGGATGGATATGTTTGAGTTGTTTTAGTGATTTAATTTGTAAATTTTATTTACTATGTAGGTGATTTTAAAATGACTCACCGACCAACAAAGCAGATAGCTCGAGGGTATGGGCTCCTAGGTAACTCAAATACTTGTCACCTCAAATGTTGCATTCACAAATTTCCTCTCAAAATTTGTTTCCCTATTGTAGGTTGACGAACCTACCAACTACACTTTGGAGCTACTATTGGATTCACAAGTGAGGAGGCTACCTCAAGGATAACTTCTCATGCAGCTGTCACTACAGAGGTTGGTGAGGCCCCCCAACCATAGGATGAAGGTAAAGGTTAGAGTGAGATTATTGTGACCCAACCAAAAGAGGTGCCAAGGACATTTGCACAAACATCGGTGCATGGGAGAGGAGATTGACTATTGGGGTGGGACATTGAACTTGAGTTGCTTCAAGATGCCTTGAAGAGTTTTATTGAGATGCGAGTTTCAGAACCACCACTCATTCCTCTTTGTAGATTGGTGCCACATGAGGCTTTCGCACTGCGCGAGAGATACAATACAGCAGTTCCGTGATATGTTTGATAGTCATGGGTATGCAATCACTGGTAATCCCTTCATAGTGTCATTGAGGAAGCCGAGAGGTCAAGAGTATTTACATGTCACAAATATTGATAAACCAGAGTGGGTCCTACTTGGTGTGAGAAAAGTGATGAGTTTGAATGTGAGCTCACAGATGAATGGCGAGTTCTAGCGAAAACAAAGTTTCTTGTATGGAGTTCAAATTTCTGCACTTTTATAGACATAGAAGTGCTTCCAAAGAGAAAAATTTCATGGTAAATATTTCATTTGATGTCCTTACCTTGTCCAAATGATGCTAAATTAATCCTACTTCTATACTAATTGTGCGAGGTATCAATGAAAACGTCTCATATGATTTTTCCCAATGGATAAATGATACATTGTTCCACTACATTAATGTGACTTATATAAAATGTTTTTATTGTTTTGTGATAGCGTTGTATAGTTTGATCACTCATGTGAAAAATATATTTGTTACTCTAAGCAACTCGAAAGTTTAAAGTCCTCTTGTGAGGTAAAAGTTTAAAGTCCTCTTATAAGGTCAAGCATGAGATCTTGGTCTTGAAGTACATAATGTTGCCCAATTGAGCTATTTTATTAGAAACTCAAGATCATAATGCATGGTATGAATTGAGCCTTGAATAATTGATAAACTTTGGTTTTTTCAATGTGATAAGTTGTTAAATCTAGTCTAATCCTTATAAAGATTGGTAGAGTAAACAATCTTGAGAAGTTAATTTTAGATTTTTTGACATTTTACAGGCATGTAATGCTTGAAAGGATTCGAGGTTATGTGAGATAAGGAGAGATTCTTTAGAAGGTTATGTGAGATAAGGAGAGATTCTTTAGAAGGGGGAATTACAATCTTCTATTCCTAGTATATGGTTATGTAGGATTTGTTCAAGATTATAGTTCTTAGATCTTGCCAATTCTTTGCTATGAAGTGCCAAGCAGCTTGAAGAGACATTGAGGAGGGCCCTAGCTTAGAGAACTTAATGAAGAGGGTCATGGCACCCTAACCCTTGCGAACAATGTAGCAAGTAACAATAGGGATGCCTATGCATTGTGCATCGAGGATAGTTGAAGGGGACAAGGAGACAAAGAGATGTAAGATAAAACCTATTCAAAAGGATGTAGTGGAAAGTGTTGCTAACCACCGCTCTTGGACTACAATAGTGTAAGCCATGTAAATAGATGCCCAAAGAATGTTAAGGCAAAATCCCCTTTAACAACATTGACAAAGCCACTCGAAAGGCATCCAGAGAGGAAGATGCAAATGGGCAGGTTCAACTCAGATCCAACATATGTTCCAGATCAAGATATCCACAAGACATTCTAGGCCATTCGAATAACTCCAAATGAATAGTCAAGTCAAGTGTCTAGGGTGGGTCTAATGTGAGGGAAATGTGGCTACATCATCTCGAACCGTGCAAAAGGAGTGCCAAAAACTTGCTTCTAAATCATGGACCCATCCAAGACAATGATGTGGTTCTGCAAACAATGATGTGATATAGACTTCGAGACCTCACCCCTATTCTAGTCCTTGTCACAAACCCTACTATGGGAAGTTGCATCTCTTTTACAAGAAGAGGTGGTTTTGTTATTAAGATAAGGAGAGCACTATCAACACCCTCTAATGCATATGAAAAGGTAGCCCATAATAGCGAACAATGTACAAGTGAACCTAGTGCACCTTCTTCAATCCACACAACCACATGTAGAGATGTTAAACGTCCAAAGTATTGACCAAGCATCTCTTGAAACGCCGACGATTGCATCATAAGGATCTCTCAAAAGTCCAAAGATTGCATGATAAAGATCTCTCTCTTGATGCATAGGTAGTGGAAGATAATTCCAAAAACAAAGCACAAGTGCTTTTGAGTTTATGAGCATGCAAGCTCAACGAAAATATAGCAAGCAATAATATAAAGTCTTGGGCCTACCAAAAGTATAAAATACTATTTGGTATGTACAAAGGTATGAGGCCTTACCCTTACAAAATATTGATATCTATATATGAAACCATAAAAGGTGTTCACATGTCTTCCAAAATATCCCATATTGGTCTAGCACATGTCCCACCCGCAATTAACACATAATTTGCCACTCAATCATTGCCTTCATCCAAAATAATATTAGTTAGTGCACACAACTGATTAAACACATTAATCCTGGTAGACATCATACCAATGCACACATCTTGATTAATCACATTAATCGTGAGATATCTTTTTACAAAAAGCAAGTGCTTTTTCTAATACATATCTTTTTGGAAAGCAAGTGCTTTTTCTAATACATATAAATATGGGTGAGTGGTACAAGGGCCACATTCATCCCAGGGAAGATTCAACCCAATCTTGTGTTGACGGCGGTGATCTCTACTCTTTTTATTTATGTAATTTTGTTTCTTAAGGTTTATGCTTTTGATTTGTGTAAATATTTTTGTGTTGAGGAATTAGAATTTCTTCTCCAAGGGTCTTAAAGGTCTTGACATAATGTAAACTCAAGAATTTTAAAAACCTAAGTGCCCAAAGGCTACATCTAGCAAAGTTTCATAAAAAGTAGCGGCCCGGTGCACACATCAACATAATGAAGAACCACATACATAACCTTGGTGGCCCATACCACCAAAAGGTATGCCTTCAATCCAGCACATAGCTCTAGTATGAAATGACAAGAGAGTAGATACAATGCTCTACACAAGAGAACATCCCTTGAGAGTGCCCCATGTCCCTATTGACTCTTGACTCGCCATTTCCATGTGTGACCCTTGGTTGCCTGACCCTAATTTCAACCCAAGGTTAGGTCCAACCCTTGCCCCACTAGAGCATGTGCCCATGCTCCCATGCTCACATGCCTAGGGTGGGTTAGCCTCCTAGTATATGCACATAATATAATGTGCACATAACATACTTCCCCTCTCTCAAAAAATTGCATCTTGCAATGAAAAAAAGGAAACCTTTGCTGAACATTCTCAACTGACTCCCAAGTCAAATCCTCAATTTTCCTATCTTTTTACTTAATTTTAACCTCAAGGATTAAGCGATTACAAAGTTTCCTGTCCCTAAATTTAAGTACCTTTTTAGGTTCATGATGTAGAACATATGTAAATCCTCGACCTCAACGAGATCTTGAGGAGTAACTGTGTTATCCTCACCTCCCAGCTTCTCTTTTAGTCTGTTGACATGAAAGACTGGATGAACTCTGACATGTGGAGGTAGTTTTAGCTCATACGCAACTGTCCCAATCCGATGTAAAACTTGGAATGGACCACAATATCTAGGAGATAATTTTGAACACTTTCTTGTTGACAAAGTCTGAGAATCTTTAGGAACTTTCAAATAAACCAACGCTCCTAGCTCAAAAGACCGAGGTGAGCGTCCCCTATTAGCATAAAACTTTGCTCTATCCTAAGCACTCCTGATGGAATCCTGAGCTTGGGTCAGCATTTCTTGCATATCACGCAAGAAATCCCTGGATGCATCAAGCTCAATGTCCTTAAGACCAACATCAACAGGTGCCCTGGGTTGATACCCATACATAAGTATGAACGGACTATAACTAGGAGTCGTATGCTTAGAACTATTATAGGCAAATTCTATCATTGGAAGATACTTTTCCCAACTCGATGGTTTTCCAAAGATATACGCACGAAGCATATCCTCTAAAATTTGATTCACGCACTCTATTTGCCCATCAGACTATGGGTGATATCAGAGGAGTTCATACTCAAAGTAGTCTCCAATTTCTTGAAAACTTCTTGGAAAAAATGAGGCGTGAACTTAAAGTCGTGATCGCTCACAATATTAGAATGTAGACCATACAGTCTAAACAGCTGCTCGACAAATTGGTAAGCCAATTCCGATGCTTTGACTGTTGTCTTTGTGGGTAAAAACCTAGCCATCTTTGTCAATCTATCCATGACTACCCAAATGGCATCGTGATCCCTGCTAGTAAGTGGAAGTCCCGTAAAATGAAATCCATGGAAATACTTTCCCACTTTCAAGATGCAATATCCAAAGGATGTAATAACCCAGCAGATTTAAGGCGTTCAGCCTTGTTTATCTGACATTTATGGCATCAGACCACATAACTCTCAATAAAATCTTTCATTTTTGGTTAATAAAATGTCCTTCTAACCAAAGACAAGGTACGTTGTATGCCATGATGTCCTACCGATGGTGCATCATGGCACTCAAAGAGGATCTTGAGCCTAATCCGGCATGCAAACCTTATCATTTCGGAATAAGAGACCATTCTGAATAAAAATTTGGTTGGCTTTTCCTCGATTCACCAAGTTTTGATCTACGTCAAAGTTGGACCCTGATTTTGCCAAATTCCAATACTTTCCAACAAAAATACCTATACTACATTTTCCCCTAGTGAATCGTATAAGTCAGAAGTAATTTCCGTGTGAAGCTAAGTTCATTAACTTCACCAATTTGACTCAATGCATCAGTAATGCGATGCAAGCTACCTTTCCTGTATTTAATCATGAAATCAAAGTCCTGCATCAACTCAGCCCATTTGGCCTTTCTACCTTTCAAGTCTAGTTGATCACAAATGTACTGCAAAGACTGATGATCTGTCAAGACTATAAACTGAGACCCATAGAGATATTGTCTCCATGCCTTTAAAGCATAAATGATCACATATACAACTCTTTCTCCTAAACTGGGTACCTAGTCTGTGAATTGTTGAGTTTCTTATTCTCGAAGGCCACAAGCTTCCCATCCAAGAATAAAGCTGCACCTACCACAAAATCACTAGCATCAGTCTCAATGATGTAAGGCGTGCTAGGATCCGGCAAGGCTAACATAGGAGCATCTTGAACTTTTTTTTATTTCAAAGTATCGAAAGTTCCTTGTAGCTTCTCATTCCACTCAATTGGAGAATTAGATTTCTTATTTTTACCTTTAAGAAGGTTGGTAAAAGGCACTATCAACTTCGAATAATCCTTGATATATTTTTGAAGAAACACCATGAAACCTAAGAAAGATCTTAACATCTTGACCATGTGGAACTGGCCATTTCAAAACCTTTTGGATTCGATCCAAATCTATACTTAAGCTATCTCGAGAGATATTATGACCCAAGTATAACAATTCCTTCTTGAAGAAATCGGACTTAGATAATCTACAATACAGTTTCTCCTTCCTGAGCTTTCCTAGAACCTCTTTAAGATGATCCTCATGCTCAGCCAAAATTTACTGTATATCAAAATGTCATCTAAGAAAACCACCACACATTTTCCTAACAGATCCCAAAATAAATCATTCATCATATGTTGGAAAGTTGCTAGTGCATTAGTGTGACCAAAGGGTAACACTAAAAATTCGTAATGGCCGTAACATGTCCTAAAAGCAGTTTTAGAAACATCTTCCTTTACAAGACGGATCTTATGATAACCGGTTTGCAAACCAAGCTTAGTGAAATACTTAGCTCCTTGCAACCTATTAATAAGATTGTTTGATCTAGGTAGTGGGTATTTGTTTTTAATTGTAACCTTGTTAAGACGTTTGTAAAATCAATACACATTCGCCCCAGGAACCTTGATCTTTTTTCTTAACCAAGAGAATTGGTGCACCCCAAGGAGACTTACTTGGTCTAATTTGACCCATCCTCAAGTATTCAACTAGTTGCTTGGCTACCTCATCTTCTTCAATCTAGCTAAGCCGATATAGAGGAATACTAACAGGTATTGCACCTGGTACTAGCTCAATTTTATGGTTCACTTCTCATTTAGGAGGTAATTCGTGAGGTAACTCATCAGGAAATACATCCTAAAATTCGTTCTTAATGGAATTTAACACTTTACTTTCCTAAACATCTAAAGAAACAGTGTTGACATCAAAATGAACACATGAAGCGACCGGATCCATAACCAATTGGAAAAGTTCATAGTTAAAAAGGTTTTCCATTAACTCAAACTCATTAATGAAATCTTCCTTGGGTACAACAACGTTTCCCTTAAGAGTAACAAGGTTTCCATTGTGACGGAAAGGCATCAAATGTTTGATCTAGTCAACAAAAAAATCTTTATTTTTTCGATGAAACCATTCCATCCCTAAAATGATGTCAACATGACCCAAGCTCATGACATGAAAAATCAAGTCTTTTTGAGTACAACCGGATGTCTAGCGGCAACTTTGACACCTTCTTGTCCCAGAATTGGACTTGTCCTCCAGCCATCTTGACCTTGTACATATGGTTTCCAGCTTCATCCTTTGTACCACAATGTTGTCAATAAAATTATGATGAACTTGATGTCCATTTATTGTTCCATAAATACAAAATAATTTATTAGGACCAAAAACGTCTTTATTGAAAGTACAATCTGAAAATTGGCTTCCTTCAAGATGCATAATATTGACTTTAGAAAATTTACCTTGAAGTTTTGTAATATTCACATATTTCTTTGGTATAAACTTCTTCGATGCTGCCTTTTGCCTAGGTGAAACGTGTTGTAGCTCCATTCAAAGGATAGAATTTCTTCGTGTGTCCCTTTTCTTTGCATTTGAAACATGTGAGATTATCCTTACTCACAAATTTTGGCTTTTTGCTGGTGTTCTCAGAATTTTTTAGTTTTGTTGTAAAAACCATCTTCCTTTTTTGTCCACTCTTCGAAGAAGTGAACATGGATTTCTTTTTATTAGACGATGGTTTTGAAGTGTTGGCGCCGACCATTGTCTTATGAAAACCTGAGCTGCCTGAATAACATCCTTAGCTGTTTTGACTTTGCATTTTTTTAAACCTCATATACTGATAGTCACGAGCTAGACCGTTGATGAAAATCCCACATGAAAATCCCACGTAAGGTATGATGCTATTTTTAACAAGCTTGGAAATTATCTTGAATTCATCCTTTGGTTGTACAAACTCTTTTTTGAAAGCTTCTTCGAAATTCTGCCAAGTGGTAGGAATGGAATCTTCTTTGAGATTCTTCCACCAAGTCAATTCCTTCCCTTTCAATAGCCCCTGTGCCATCTGCAGCTTTTGCACATCAGTAAATGGATGAAAGGCAAAGTGTGTAGTCCACTTGCTGAGCTAAGCATCTATACATTTTTAAGTCTTCTCCTTTTTCTCACCGCCGTACATCTTTGGTGCAAATGACAGAGCAATTGCTTTGGTAGGAGTAGGAAGCGTCGCCAAAAGAACCTTTTGCAGAGTCAAGATCTGCACCTTTAGTGACTTCATCTTGTCATGGAATTTGGCAATAGTTGATTCTAGACGCTCCGTCACTTCCATAAATTCACTCTTTCCAAGAGCCTTCTTTTCTTCAACTTGGAATTTAAGATCTTCCCTTCCTAAGTCGGGATGATCACACATCTCATTGACATTATCATTGATCGAGAAATCAATGTGAGCCATGGTAATAAGGTTTTTGAAAATCACGAATCACTCGAGCCAACTTCACTTGACCACCCTTGACGAAAATGATCTAGCAAATTAATTCACTAGAATTGACTGCACATTAAAAAAATGCTTTAATTAGCATTTTGGTGGCTAAATGACGTAAAAAAATCATGAAAACAGTGTTTAGAATTAATCCAAATGGAAATAACTATAAATATGAGGCACACTCACATTAATTATATACGAATAACCCGCATCTATCTAATGTCAGCACGTGGTGAAAACGTACTTCAACACTAAATAATCCCTGAAAATATTAAATTCTCGAGAAAAACAAATTCTCATGATTTTTTTCCTAATTTTCTCTATTTTTCCAGGGCCTTAAAATTTACTAGTTTTGAACTCCACCAAATCCTATCTTATGACACTCCAAATCTAAATTTTCCAAAAAATTTTAGTAATAAAATTCGCTAAAATACAATTGGTATACAACAAATACCAATGTCTAGGATTTTTAAAATAATTTTTAGATATTTTCCTAAGTTTGGTAACTATAAAAAAATTTACCCTGAGAATCCCATCGATCAAAAAAAATAATTTAATTCCACCCGACGATCCTTAAATCCAATTAAAATGTCTAGTTTTAATGGAATTTCTATTTTTTGGACAAAAAATAGTTTTTTACAAGAAATCAAACAGTCAACGGGCGCTTGAATAGACATGCCACATGCCAGACGACAAACCTAGATATTCCAAAAATTGGGAAAAACCTTTATCTAATTTTTCACAAATTTTGAGAATTTTTCAAAAATGACGCACGAGAATACGAACAGACACAAATTTTGACCCGAACAGTCACCCCGGAATGTGGATAGCCAAGGGTTGCAGAAACCGAAAAGATAAGTAACTCCCAAAATTTGAATGGTCAAAAAATTCTGGACTCGGCCAAAAGGTTCAAGATGATTTTAAAAAAAACCATGAAAAGGATGATTTTAAAAAAAAAGCTTTACAAAATTTTTTTTAATTTTTAATTTTGAAGAAATGTAGGGGGGGGGTGCAAACTGCCGCTGGCTAGAACCCCCGCCTCCCCCCCATGGTTGTGCACGATTTCATGAGGGAGAGGGGGGAAAGCACCAAATCTTGTTTCCCCTTCCCTTCTCCACCTCATCAACCCCTTTTACCATTTCTCTTATTACTTCTTCTCTTCCTCTGTTAAATAGAGTTTATTAACCACTAATGATGTTGGTTAATCATGTTTATTTACTAATCAAATCTACCCACATAAGGGGTGTTCCCACGCGGAAGAGATATTTTGAAGGAAAACTTTGATGAGAGAGAGAAAATATGCCGCGCACACGGGAGAGAACCCGATGCAATGACATGCTGCACTCCACTGATTTTCAACAGAAAATTGGCAGAAATTTGCTAACATGCCTGGGGGAAACTCGCAAAAATGCATTAAAAATGCCTATTTTACCATTAAAATGCTCTTAAAAATTCCTAAATAATTAAGAAAAATTCCTAAAATTTGTTGAAATGTGGGAATCCTTTCTACCAAAAAATACCCACAATAGCATATGCGATATTTTGGTAAAATATTTGTAAAATACTTATTTTAACCATAAAAATAGAGAAAAATAGCATTTCCACTCACGGAATTTCCCCGCAACGTCGATACGTCCATCCAAGTCAAGAAGCACCACGTTTCGACCGCCATATTGACATTCCCAATGCATAGGCCACCAAAGCAAACTAAAAATAATAATTTTTGCTTAGTAAATATTAAAATTTACTTTTAAAAATACTAAAAATTTGGTATAATGAGAAAATTAAGAGAAGAAAAATTATGAAAAATTAACTAGAGACCGCTCTAATACCACTGTTAAAACCCCATAGATCTCTCTAGCTAACCACTATGCATAAACACACATAATCATGGCATATACTCATCCACCTGACCACCCCCGAGCCCAAGGGTGCACACATCAACATAATGAAGAACCACATACCTAACCTTGGTGTCCCATACCACCAAGAGGCATGCCTTCAATCCAGCAGCACATAGCTCTATTATGACATGGCAAGATAGTAGATACAATGCTCTACACAAGAGAACATCCCTTGAGAGTGCCCCCCATGTCCCTATTATATAGGAGAGCTCTTAAGTGACTCTTGACCCTCCATTTCCATGTGTGACCCTTGGTTGCCTGACCCTAACCTCAACCCAAGGTTAGGTCTAACCCTTGCCCCACTAGAGCAAGTTCCCATGCTCCCATGCTCACATGCCTAGGGTGGGTTAGCCTCCTAGTATATGCACATAATAGCCACCCTATAGGGATGATATGGTCTAGATAACGACTATAATAACCAACAATAATGAGCACATGAAGATCACTTATAGGCCATTTGAATGATGCAGGTTCCATATATACTATGTAAACCATACGAGGATAATAACAATTATATAAAGATGATATTGAGCCTATTCCCACTTCATATGGACCATAGAGACCATACTAAAACCACATATGGACTATACTGTAAACACATATTGACCACATGGACCATGCAACAACGCACACCATGAGAAGACCAAGCATATAGACACCCATTCCAATTGTATGCAAATCACATAGACTTTACAGAGCACACCACTGGGAGAAGACCAAGCATATAGACACCCATTCCAATTGTATGCAAATCACATAGACTTTACAGAGCACACCACTGGGAGAAGACCAAGCATGTGAAGATCCCATACAATCCATTGCACAGATGTATGGACCATACAAGGCCATGATGTGAAGATCCCATATAACCCATTGCACAGATGTATGGACCATATAAGGCCATGATCTATAGACAATACAACCCATTCTACAGATGTACAAATCATATGGACCGTCCAAGGCCACACGGATGATGCTAAGCATGTAAAGATCTCTAGCAATCCATTCTAACCATATACCTATCGTATCCACCATACAAGGCACACCAAGCTGAGCATGTAAAGATCTTGGGAAGCTTATTCCGAATGTATGTAGATCAGATGCACCATGTAGACTAGGCCAAGATGACACCAAGCATATAAAGATCTTGAGAAATTCCGTTTCGACCATGTATAGGCCACATGGACCATGCAGAGCACACCACAAGAAGAGAGAGCATACAAAGATCACATAGAGTCCACTCCACCCTATACAGGACACATTGATTAAAACCACACCGAGACAGCATGTAAAGATCTTGGGTAAGCCATTCTGACCATGTATAGAGACCACATAGACTATGTATAGAGACCACATAGACTATGTATAGAGACCACATGGACTATGCAGAGCATAGCTCAAAAGACCAAGTTAGTGGAGATCACATAGAGCACATTCGAACCATATGCATATCAAGCACACGTTGACGATACCTAGACCACATAAAGATCACATACAACCCATTCCCACCTTATATAGACAAATAACACATGGGCTATATTTGGCACATACAAATCATTTACCATGTATAGAGACCACATGGACTATGCAGAGCACAACTCAAAAGATAAGGTTAGTGGAGATCACATAGAGCACATTCGAACCGTACTGACTACATTAAGATCACTTATGGGTTGTATGGATTGAGATCAGTTGAAGGCCATCCCAATCATATATGTGTTGTATCATGAGGAACAATACCAACTATATAAAGATCATATGCAACCCTAAATGGGACATGATCTGAAAAAGTAGTGCCTACCAAGATACCAATCATGCCCCCATGGCTACAAGCCCACTCGTAGATGTAAAACCTGTCCAACCGAGAGAGGTTGGGGCCAGTGCTCCTCCTATCCAATCGAGAGAAGCTAAGACTCCCAGGGCTATGCCCAAACTCTAGGAGATGCCAAGGGTCCTGTCCCCTAAGAATCAATATCATCTCCTCCCAGGCAGAGTACTCCGCACATGAGACTATGGCCGTGCCACCTCCAAGTCTGTCCTCTGCTGCCTCTATCATATTGAAGTCACCGTGCCCATGAACCAAAAATCAACTTGGGGCAGGGCTTGTGAGACAGTGCTCCAAAAGATAGCTCTACCTGCCGCAACATTCGGGGCATAGATGTTGAGGAAGCCAACACTATCCTCACCAATCAGAATGGTAACTCACTGTGCACGTCCTGGAACTATGACTCCTAATCCTGTCCACCGACGGCAAAAGTTGCTCTCGCTAGTGTGACAGAAAGACACTCCTCCCTACATCCTTGAAGGGCTGAAGGATGGAGACCAGAAAGTATGGCTCCTGCCTGGTAAAATCTTCCCACGTGGTGAGTGCGCCCCTCAGGAAGGTAATGCTCCTTGAGGAAAAGAATGTCAATAGGCCCCCCGCCATAGCTCGTTGAAGCTCTCCTCTAAGGACGTCTCGTCTCTCTGAAAGCACTAAGGCGCCCATAAACCTTGAAAGTTCCATGATATAATCCTCATATCAATCTCTATGTGAGGCAAAACTATCGGAACTACCCTCCACTCGAAGAGTCTTGGGCGCGAGATGGGGATTAGTCACAATCCGTCCTAGTGTGCGAAGTCGCGCAAAGTGGGCGTGGATCCTGCCCTCCATGTACTGCCACTCTATCCGAGCGCGAGAGTATGCATACTCCGTGCTCCATCGATTCACAATGAAGATAACTGTAAAAAAGGGGGGGAGAGGTACTGCGATAACAGTATGCATGAACACAAAAGGCAGCACCTCCAGGCTGGAGGTCACCATCTCCCCTTCTTGGTCTCTATTGGGCTGATCCACCAAGCTCCATCTTGGCCAAAGGCCATAGATGAGTAATTACATTGGTGATGCGGAGATCCTAAAGATGTTGCGATAGCTCAACTGCCTGACCCTGAATGGTAGCAGCTACCAACTCTGGGTCCCACTCTATCCCTAGGGCTGTGCTCAAGGGGAAAGACAAGACCATCGTGCCATTCTCTAGCGTAGAGGGTATCGAGTGGTGGAAGACCACACAGATCCGAATAGGGGCCACAGTCTGTCCCTTCGATCAAAAGACACTAAAAGAAACTACAATCCACAGGCTGTCCCAAGATCCTAGGGTACCCACCTGGAGACTCGGGTGGGAAAGCCCTCATCGGGGAGGCGGCAATGGTTATCTCAAACCGTCTCTGAGGACCGATGAATCCATCGATGAACGGAACTCGCCGGCTATCTCCTCTATGGATTAGGGGCTACAGGGGTTCGCGAGAGTGCTCTGGAGAGGCGGAAGGGGGGGGGGATGGTGGGCCCAGAAGAAGAGGAAGGGGCGACAGATGGAGCGACTACAAGTAGAGTTAGTGGTGGCGAGGGTGGGGGAGGGGGCAGGGGGCAGGGGATGTCACAAGGGGGAGCGGGGAGACAGAGAGGCTGGAGAGGGACGCTGCTAAGAGGCATCCATCAGAGAGGAGGTTGTTGGAGGAGGCTCGATGGAGAGAGGGTGGGGTCAACTAACCCCACCAACCATCCGCCACTCTCCGTCTGGTGGGTCATCCATGGTTGGTACCTGGTGCTCCGCTGCCAGGGAACTTGCTCCTCCCTCGACCCCATGGTGTGGATTTGAGCAAGAAGCAAGGGGGAACCACCGGAGGCAGTCTTCTAGATTGACGCCGTCGAGGGCAAGCTCTGGCCAGATTACCCATATGTCTGCAAATGAAGCATTGACCTAGAAGGCGGGAATACTCCACTTGTTGTATAATGGGTCGCCCCGAAGGCTGGGAATAGATATCATGTGAGGCACAGAATCCGACGAGACAACACAGATGCAAAGAGATAGAATCCCGACTGCTCGTGCGAGGGTAGAGGCAACGCGGGCAGGGGGTTGGGGGGGGGATTCCATCACTCTCCCAATGGCACCACCTATCACCGGGAGAAGAGGAAGGTATTCCTTCTTGAGGCCTAGAAAGCAAACTATCACGGGAAAGCTTGAAACTCCAACTAGAGGGTTGGATGCCGGGTCGATGTTGTGCTGCCACCGTGCAAAGAAGGCATGGGGCATAAACAATGCAACGAGGCTCAACTACATGACAAGATCAGACGTCGTTGGTGAGTCCAACTCAACCTAGTAGTAGCCACACCCAAATGGATGAATATCTGCGATCTTTGCAGGCGCACTTAGGAGCCTAGCCTGAAGAAGATCTATTAGTTGGCCACGCACAAGGCGACTACAGACAATCTTACGTACCAAAGTGGAGGCCTCTAGGGATGCGATAGTTATAGCGAGAAGCTGCAAGTCCGCTTCAGAAAACGAAAGGCAAGTAACAGCGGCCTTGGTCGAGGGAGATGGAGCAACTGCCACAAAGTCCTCCTGGGGGTGAAGACCAAAAGAGGCCAAAACTTGCCGAAAATAAAGAACATCCCACAAGCTGAGGGTGCTGCCGACAACGATGGAAGAAGGGGAGGCAACAAGACAAGAGGCATGAGCCGGACAGGGGGGAGGGGGCAAAGGCGGGAGCTGGCGTGCTATACCATGTTAACCAATGATGGAGTGGTTAACAAATGGCTTGCTTGTACTCTCTATCCTTAGCATTCCATAGGGTTCTTGAGCTTTAGAGTGTGGACTTTTACTTCTACTAACTTCTTAAGGATCTTCTAGTTATAGTTGGTGACCTTGATGGTTGTTTCCTTAGCTTTGGAATTTTTGGCCAATGGCCAACCGTGCTTAAAGCTTTTCACGGGCCTAGAGTGATTTTGGCTAATTCTTGAGTTGCTTGCATGATTGTTATCCACCTGATCTTGCAACTTTCACTGCCACTATGTTCTCAAGGTGTGCTTCTTTTGCCTATGAGTACATTATGTTGACATGCCATACGGCTTGTGTCTGCTTAGATGTGTAAGCAGATCGAGCCGCCATGGTGAGCATGGCTAAATTTGATCTCTAAATCCGAGTTGCTCGGCTAGGAAGTCATGATGTGGAAGATGCGCTAATGTGAAGATATATAGACATGTTACTAGAAATAGCAATCCATTTGCAAGCTTTTACTTTAGGTAACATATGCTTGCAGTGTGGTCAGAGGGCCACGATGATCACAACAACCATGTTAGTGCTTCTTCTCCATCATCACACCAATGGAAGAGAGCTAGAGAGAGCTCTTCTCACACGAGCGGATGCAAGAGAGTTCTCTGACCTCAATGGAAGAGAGCTCTCCTCACATGGGTGGATGAAGAATCCTAGAGCACTCTCGCCACTCAAGGAAGAAGAGAGAAGAATCCTAGAGCACTCTAGTTTCTTACCCAATTATTCTCTCTAACCTAAGCTGCTCAGGAAGAAGAGAGAAGAATCCTAGAGCACAAGCATGCATAAATTCAAGCAAGCAAACAAGAGAGAACAGAGCTTACAAGCATGAATCAAAATAGCAAGATATCTGTCTTTTACTCTGATATATATATATATATATATATATATATATATATATATATATATATATATATATATGATGCTGTTATTGCTGATCCTAACTACTATATTATGTTTCAACTTTAGTTTAAATCAGACTGCCACTTTTTGTTTATGCTACAAACATGTCAGGCTGTAGTTCCAACAAAAGGGCACATCTGATATGACACTTCACAAAACCTCCTTAGTTATACCCTACGATTGTAGTGACTCTATTTGTCTAAATCTTTGTAGGGTGAGGATTTTTCTGTAGCTTTTTAAGTAGTTCATTTCTGGAAAAAAAAAAACACAGGATCAAATCTTTAGGAAGTTTGTTTTCATTTTTGATATACTTGTTTCGGATACATCGCAAAAGTAGCCCTATAAGGGCCTCCCTAAGTGTAGATTTCACGAACACCTTGCAGCATTGCAAGCCACTAAAGCTTAGATGCTTACCAACACGTTCAAATATGCATGAACATATACGCCACAGCACATAAATATATGTAGACATGTGCATTAGCAACCACATCCAGATATGCTAGCAATAAGCTTTTCACCTCTAAGAACATCTAGACAAGGAATGGTGCAAAACATAAAACCCATCAAAAAGCTACCACGGAGCCAGTGGAACTATGGCCCTAGTTTTCTAGGCAATCCTTCTGAGCTACAGACAGCTGTCCATTCAAATGATGAGATTTTCCTCTGAATACAATGACAAAACTACAAAGCCGGTCACAAACCCTGAAAAATGGGCTACCTTGCATGTACAAATGATGCAAAAACCACAACTATATGCAGAAAGGGATCCATCAATCATCTCCATGAGTATCCTCAGCACTAGGCTCACATTGTGATTTTAAATGTGGGGGGGACAAATGAAATGAGAAGATACTGCGCCGGTGACACGAAAACCTCCCCAAAGGAGTGAATGTACACAAGTAGCCACAGTGCCTGTTTCCTACAATATAAGCTGCCCACACTAAGGCACTACTTCTGTCCAACATCACAAATCCCTCTAAAGAATTTCTAAAACTTATATCAAGCATCTTGTGAACTGGACCCAGACTATGAAGCCCAGTTGATTAAAAAGAGAGGGTGAGGAAAATTCAACGTGCACATGATGTCTCTCCTTGAAGAATTGTACATTTCACATGAATGCTTCATCAAAGCATTTCTTCAAATGCTCAAGGGTCACATACAGATATCTAGTTGCCAGATTTCCCAGAACCTCACCATGATTTCCCTTCGCTGCCTCTGCTTCGAAAGGTTGAAAGAGAGAAGAAAGACCGAGAGGCTGCCCAAAGAAAACATTCTAATTAGAAATAAATTGTGAGGCTACATACCACCTCAAAGTATCATAATGCAAGACCATGTACCTTTAAGGCGTGTGCTCCCTGCTGATGCACGACCATCTCTTCGTTTAAAGTTGGAAGGGAGGATTTGAATAGAACTACGTAGAGCTTGAGCTGCATAAGCACAAAGTGAAACTTAGGGTCATTACAGACGGATCCCCCACTCATGAGAGACAGGCAGATGAGAACTACTCTTTTCACCGGTGGTGTATGTGTGGAAAAAGAGCCTTAGATGCACGCAACCATGTTAGCAAAGTGAAGTTAGCATGCATGCAACTATGTCAGTACCTGCACAAACCAAGTGATATAATTAACTGCAACACATTACCCTATCTCGGCCTACCTGATCCTTTATCCTGTGTACTGTTGTGATCACCACTCCAAACAGCATTTCCAAAGCCCTTCAGCCTGCTCTCCTGTGGCTTTGCTTTCCTGAGAGGATCATGTCCAGACTGACTGCTTACTTCCTTTGCCTCTTCAAACTCATCGCCGCCTTCTGAAGTGGTTGATGCTGAGATACAATCCCTAAAGATAACTTCCGGAGCTGCATGACCTTTGCATGCAAACTTCAACAACCGCTTTAGACCCTTAACAGGCTCTTTAGGTGGCACGACCACTACGACAGGCTTCTGAGAAGAACCACCCCACTTCTTGTGTGCACGCATTGCATCTGTCTCAGAAGCATATTGGACCTGTGAACAGTTCCAAGAAGCAGGACTTCCAAGAGGGGATTCCACAGCAGCAGCAGCAGGTGAGGGGCTGAGGCAATCAGGGACGGTGGCACCTTGGGGCTTCACACTCAAGGTTGCCGGAGAAGCAGCCACCATAGGGGGAAACCTTGACACAATGCATTCATCAGGAAGGAGATTAGCTCGAAATGATGCCGAACCGGTGGCTGAAGTCTCACTCTGCAAGAATTGACTAGCACTTTCAGCAAGGAGTTGTGATAGTTTCGGCTTATCTTCTCCTTCTCGGCGTGTTACTTCCATGTGAGATGGTTGAGGGTTGGAGTCCAAATGTGCTGCAAAAGAGGTAGCATAGCGGTCATGCATCCCAAAATCTATGGGAAAGGATATGGTATGGCAGGCCCTTTCGTTGTCAAGCATTTCCTCATCTTTTAAGGGTGTATTCAGTTTCTCCTCCTCTTCACACATGGAAAACAACCCATCATCTGAGTGATGGGTTGCATCGGTGTCTAACATTACATCAGCACCAGCTTCCACCTCCTTTTCACCAGTCTCCTGACCAGACACACCTGCAAGACTCTTTGCTGCTACCTCAGCACCAGCTTCCACCTCCTTTTCTCCAGTCTCCTGACCAGACAAACCTGCAGGGCTCTTTGCTGCTACCTCTTCACTAGACATGTTATCACAATTACTCGTCTGTCTCATAAACCTTGCAGTTGTTGGAGCCTCTTCATCCGAATTCTTTAACGGGGTTGTGGGAGAATCTTCATCAGAGCTTTTGGCAGTATCATCAACGCTAGAAAAGGCTTTCAGCTTCATTACACCAGGCCCAGCTCCAGGTCCAATACCAGACCCCTTGCGCAGGAACGGCTTCATTTCCTGGATAGGGGCAACAGCACTTCGCCTTATCTTGCTGAGAACAGGTGTCTCAATTTTTGCCTCCCTTTGACCCTTAATTGGTGCCGGGATCCCTTCATCTGGTGATAAAACTTTGAACTCGCCAGTCGCATAGCTCTGCCTGGTATGCAAAGCTCGATCTTTTTTGTCAAGCCTTGCAGTCTTGTTGCGGGAGCTATTCTGGACAGGTGCACTGCCATTAATTTCAAAAGGAGAAGCTCTACTTGCACCTCGAGGACATCCAGGAGCGCCACTATTCTTCGGATGCACACGAGCAGAACCATATGACTTCCCAGGAGATGGCTTAGTATTCTCATTCCTCAAGTCCAAAAAGTTAGGAACTGAACATGCAAGAGGATTATCTGGGGTACTTGAAGCACCCAATGGACGATGACTTGAAGCTCTTCCCACTGTTCCCCTAGGTGTGGATCTGGGTGAGTCCGAAGCAGCCCATTTAGAACTCCGAGAAGTGGTTCCAGACTTCTGGGAAGCAGCTGCAGCTTTCTTTACTCTGTCGAGCTTTGGAGTCAGAGCCTGCTCTTTGGCTGCCCGTGGTGTCAAGGGAGGAGAAGGTGGGCTGCCACCTGGAATTGTGCAGTCCTTTGTTTGTGGTACCAATCCCAAATCTGTGCCCTTTTCTTTATCTCCACCTTCCTGTCAACAGTAGGCTACAGTCACACAGCATGAAGAGAAAGGAAAAACACCATTTATGTACACACAAAAAGCCTACTTAACATATCCCATACCTGAACTTTCTGCATATTACACAAGTTAGCCTTGAGAGCAAGCAGCTTGGTGGCACGGGCTTGAGCATGGTTGCTCCCTTTCCGTGCATCCATTTCTGCTTTCCTTAGTTCTAGAGTCTCCTCCATCAATCTGAGCTTAGCTTCTCTTTCAGCTCTTATAGAGTGCAGCTCCTCCATCATCTTGGCATCTCTTAACTTTCTGTACTGTTCATAAAACCTCCCTTCATGCCTGCCGGAAAACTCATCATTGACAACCAGATGGTCAACCATGCTAGCAAGAGCCTGAATGCTAAGATCAGAAGGCACAACCCAAGAGCTTCCCAAAGATTCCCTTCTGGTGCTGTCATTACCTTTGATGTCAATAATACCCTCTTCCTTAATGTGAGTAGATGGTCCCTCTTCAACAAGAGATCGATCTTGCTCACATGATTTCCAGCTTCTCAGCCCTTGGTTGATCTGACTGTGACTTACTTTGCTTGAGATTGTCATAGCTAAACTGGCCGCAGTGGGAGGATACTGTCTTGATTCTACAGAAACACAACTTTTTTCCATACCTGTCCCACCTCTAGAGACAGTGGTCACAGTGCTTGCACTAGAGAGATCACTGTCAACTGGCTCATACACTGAATGCTTCCACCTTGCTAAAGGATTGGCTCCTATAGTGTCTAACTCAGATTCTACAAAGCCTTCGGGGGTTAAGAAGTCCTTTTTGACAGACTCCCTTGTAGACTTCATTTTCATTTTCTGTATGAATTCTTGTGGCCAATCTCCCTCCAATGCTGTATGTGAAGCAATTCCTAAGGTCTGCTGATAGCGCATCTGTTCCTCTGAGTCAAGCTCAGAGGATAAACCAGAGCTGGTACTGTAATAAGAGGGCTCTTGACACTTAAGAGGAGAAGAACCTGCAGTTATCTTCTCCATCCAAGGCCTATAGTGACTCTCAAGTAATATTTTTCCATAATCTTCGCTCATCAATTCTACTCTTGAATGCGTAGATTCAGAAGAAATGCACTCAGAATTAAGTACTTGGCATGCTACAGCGTTTTCATGCTGGTCTGAGGGCACCCCTTTCAGCCTCAGACTGCTCACATCATGACCATCCACTTCGCCATGCTGCCTTGGTTCATCCTTTCCTAATGAAGATGTGTTTTCCCCCTCTAAAGACCCTCTGCCGCTTTCTTGCTTCACATGTCGCTGCTTCGCTGCCTCAGTGTCCTCCTTGTGTTGCTTGCTTTCAAAAAGGTTTATGGCAGCCTGTACACTTAACCGTCTTGCAGGTGTGGGAGAAGCTGTAGTAGCAGGAGCAGGCTTATTAGCACAATTTCTCTTGACACAGCCTTCACTGTCACTGCTACTGGATTCCATGCTGCTGTTTCTCTCCTTACTTGGGTGTTCATAAGAAGAGAAATAGTTAATGCTACGGATTACTACTGAGCCGGAGCGTCGGCTGCCAAATCTCCCGATCTGAACTTTCTTGAGTGGAGAGGCAGACCTCCTCTTTGGAGAAGTTCTCTGAGGGAGACCTCTGCTCACATTTCCCTGTGATTGCAAAAACCTACCTGGACTGTACCCAACAAGTTCATCTGAAGTTGGCTGTGTAGGACTAATGACAATCCCAGAGGAGGGTGCTGCTCCCACATCCACTGGCCATCCTCTAGCACACTGTGGGTCGGAGGTCACTTTCCCTTGAGAAGCCTTCAAAAATGAATCTGCCTCTGCTTCTCCATTCAGACTTGATAACAGGGGGTTAGAACAGTTCAATGTTTCCTGGACGCTAGGCTGAACAGGCCCCACAACAGCTCTTTGTCTCTTTCTTGAGACCTCCTGGAACCAAATGCATGCAGCACTGCAATGCTCAACAGGGTAACATCAAAAAAACAAGTTAGCAGTCAGCTTGGCAGCTACATTTATCTTCCCAGCATGCTCCATCCTTACACACGCACATGCACACATATGCATACATATGTATAAACATTTTCTTTAACTTTATTATTATTATTTATTTATCTATATATAGCAATGAAAAGTTCAAATTATTTCCCAACCTTAACAAAAACCAAAGAGCAATAATGACTCCATAAGAGCATGTATGTATGTTTATATATGTACATACATACATACGTATATATGTGTGTGTATACATGTTTATATATGTACATACATACATACATACATATATATGTGTGTATGTATGCATGTATGTATATATGTACAAACAGATGTGCATACCGTAAGCGCTCTGCTCCAAAAAAGTCAGAGAAAGCAATAAGATCTTCCATACTATCACCATCAAATCCATCTGCAGCAGCTCGACAAAAAGCCACATTTTGTTCTTGTTGCAGTGCAAGCAGACGGACATCCATTGTATTTAGCAGCTCCCTCCTAGACATAGGATAGTAATTTAGATATGCATCTTGTAGTAAATAAACTGGAAACTCATAGAATTTTATGCAAGCACTTACTTTGATGCCTCAGCTTCATTGCTGATTGCCTCGTGTCGATATTGTCCCAGCTGGAAAGCAGCAGGCATGACATCTGAAATTCAAAAAAATTAATGTTTCTTAAACACATGATACATCATAGCAATAAACCTTGGCAACCACGGATGTACAGATACTTGAGTTCTACTCATTGGTCATGAGATTGCATTCCATGAGTGTTTACAAGTGGAGAGACAAAAGTGGGCTCCATTTCTTTGAGATGTTGGTTTGAGCTTGGCCTTCCATTGGGTAAACCAGCGTTCAGCATGTGGGCAAGTATAGCCATGATGGGGTTGGGGGTAAAATTTCGACCTTTGTATATGTCAGAAGTGGCTACCACAACCACCTCAACAGCCCTGTTCACATAACCTAGACAACCAGCCACCAAGAGTTTCCACATCCGCACAAGCACAGGCAGGCTAGCACTGCTAGCAGAGACCTCACCACTGTCACTGACCTCCCTTCCTCAAAATACCGGGCCTGGAGGAGTGAAGGTATGGAGCAGCCCTTCATGGCCTATATATACCCCTTCCACACAGCTTCCCTTGCATGTGGGGCTATCACACAACACACACCAGAAAATGCACCCTCCAACACTATGAAAGGATGGGAGAGAGAGAATGATGAGATAATTAGTCATTGTCCTATGGAAAACAATTATGCCCTATGGAACAGAGTCCCTTTACTCATGGAGTCACCCATCCAACCCTGTCAAGATGGGCAGACTTAAACGTCAACGTTGTCTGTCCATCTAAGAAGTCCAGTGCCCAAGAGTTTTGTGTGTGTTAAGAGTCAAGACCCAAAGATATTGGGCACCCAAGAACACCTTGTGCAGCAGCCATGTGAACCAGGGAGAGGTCTCTCGTTTCTCCTCTCTTCCACGAGAGAGAGAGAGAGAGAGAGAGAGAGAGAGAGTGCACGCTTGAGTGCGAGTGTGTGCGCTTAAGTGCGCAAGTGTGTGTTGACAGAATACTTGCTATGCTTGACAACATCACAGGGGGCTTACCAGCTCTCGAGAAGGTGTGGTTGGCAACCAGAAATGCATCCTCAATCTGCAAGACATTGGATGTTACAACATTAAAATCATTCATTTAGAACAAAAACAGCATATTTGTGGCAGGATTACCAACACTATTAAGGAAAAACAGCAGATTCGCAACTATAGTAACATCACTTCAAAGGCAAAAACAGCTAGAATCCCTTGAAAGGCAGAGAAAAACAGCAGCAAGAGAACTTAACATCACATATAACAATTTTACACATTCAAGGCAAAATGAAGAAAATTATTCAAGACTAGCATCACTTCTGAGGCCGAATTAAGCTATAATACCTGTGTTAGACTACTTGCTTGAATGCTTCTAACTTGCTCCAGTTGGGCCAGTTCATCCTCAACAGTTTTCACACGCTCCAAAACGTCAGGGGTGCTCACAAACCGGACAAACCTGTGTTGAGGAATAAATGAAAATTTTTGAGAATTTGATGTATAATTAAACAGAAGATCCAATTTTCGCTGTTTTTTTAACACAATCTCTCAACCTTTCTAGAGTCCCCTTGGTGAACCATGGCTTCCTGCTGCCATTGCACACGTATGGGCCTTCCAGCCTTATTGTTGCATTCGAGCCTCCTACGTGTTGCTCTTGGGCAGTTGGAACGTGTGCCAGAAATGTCTGCAGGAAGCCAGAGGCTAGCTTCACTGTTTCGCCCTCTGCTGAGACGAAGAGCTCGCACCTGCTGCTTTTTGCGCACACACACACACAAAACACGCAAGCGCGCACACACACGTGTGCGAAAGAGATGAGTAAGAAAAAGCAGTACCCAACACGAGCTTTTGAGATCTGCACTGTAAAATCTCAACACATACTGAGAAAATGCACCATAATGAAGCCAAATGAAGCCTCCATAGCCCAAAGAGCACATACCTTGAGCGAGGTGAAGAGAGCTGAAACTCAATATAGTCCAGCACCGTGTCTCCCTTCATGTTTCAGTGCGAGCTTTTGCGCGTGAGCTGAGGCCAAATTGAGCTGAAAATGGAAAGGAAAAAGCAGCTATGAAGGCGGGGCAATGGCGGAAAAACCTCTGCACAGAGGTTGCAGGGTGAAACCCATGTAGAAGAAAGGGGACAAGAAGGTGGGAGTCAGCAAAGCAACGAAGGGAGAGTTGCCAAAACGAGGTAGAAGTGCCAGTGTGCGTGTTTTTGTAGTAGTAGTAGCAGACTGTGCATTGTTAGAATTGCTTTCGACAGCGGCAACAAGGGGCCTCCCAACGTGACCCACCTCTTCATAAGCCCCCGCTCACACGCCGCCTACGCGTGCCTTTTCAATAACTTAATTCCCGCGCAAACCATCCTTAAGGCGGCCTTAATTAATACTATTTGAATCCTTTTTTTTTTAAAGCAGGTACAGGAAATTTTGTAGAAATACTCACACACACCCCCAACCCCCGTATGGTGGAAGGCACCCCCCTCGGGTATGGCACAAGCCGGGGCCGAGGCCGCCCACATATCAACTTTGGACTTATAAATCTCCCAAGGAAGATGATACCACATGAGGCCCCCACAAGACTCGAACCCACGACCTTGGGGATTAGAGTCCAACACTCTAACAGTTAAACTAGCGCTCATTGGTACTATTTGAATCCTTAATTAATACTATTTGAATCCTTTTTATTTAGTATCTCTTTATCCCCCCTCATTATTACTTAGAGCCTTCTAATGGAATTTGGAGGTTCTAGACGGGGAGGGGGAGGTTTGGGTAGAATTTGATTTTGGAAGCCTTAAAGACGTGCAAAGCACGGGTTCCCAACTAGTTGTTTTAACTTTAACGTTATATATTCTAGCCTTTCGTGTGGGTCTACTGGGCTTGCACGATGATCTTCATTCGTCTCTGAGGCGCTTTGCCTTCAATCGTGCTTTTGCAACATGCTATGGTATCGGCCTCCCTTCGCGAGCTCTGGTGAGTCCCATAACAAGAGCGATACGTTGTGGCCGAGATGGCACTTGGTGATACACTATGGCGGAGATGGCAACAAGTGCCATCTCGGCCACAACGTATCGCTCTTGTTACGCCCCCCCCCCCCAACACACACACACACACACACACACACAATATTATATATTCCACTTTCCACCATCACCTTAAGGGCCAAGGCTCACTCCTCGTTCTCACTTATAAGTTAACGCTTTAGTGAACAACATGATGTAGGAGGTGACCATGTCTTCCCATGAAAACCACCTACCCTTGCCTCCCAAAAGACACACTCAATGCTCTCAACTCCATTGACCATTAGCCAAGTGCCCCACTCCAAATTCTTCTCAATCAAGTACCAAGATTGCAAAAAGTTGCGAAGACTCTACAACCCCACCTCAAATTGCTATCCGTCTCACAACTACAAACATATGTGCCCACCCTTGCATGAGAAATTCCAGATATCGAATTTATCTTTTTCCTCACACAACCATAAGGGGAGAAAGTGCAAGCTTTTCATTTGTTAACAATGTTTGAATGATCTTGCTGAGTATCTTTCAAAAACCTCATTCTATAAGCAGCTACGTTAGACAATCCAAACAACTCATGGAGTCATGCAAATGTTCTACTATATCACGAAATAATTGTCTCTCTCTTAAGATGAGTCATGACTTTGTGCCTTACTTGAGTCACTTCAAGTGTGTGTACATGACGCATGCACAGGGGAAATCACAAGTCTCATAGCATTGATGGAAATACTAAAAATTTACTTTTGATGTTTTGAAAGGAAGAATTGTGCACAAAGCACGATGCAAGAAATGAATAGTTACAACCTTCTTGATAAGTGATCTTACACTACTAAACCATTCATGAAGAAGGAAAAATCAATTATATCATGTTCTGAACTACTAGTGGCAGATGTGTTGATTTATTAACAAGCTCACACATATATTTAGCGCACAACCTCTTAGTGAAGAATGTTGGTAATTTATTGACAATATCATGCATACACTTAGGGCACCAACTCATGGTGGGACCCTTCAAAAGGGATGGCTTTTCAAGCATGTGGGCCTTGAACCTGGTGAAAGTATGAATTGAAAGTGTCTGGAAAAAGTATAAATTGTTGAAAGTGTTTCTCCAACTCTCACCTAGTTTGAAACCTATTGAAAACTCCTTTTCCTACAACTTTAGACTAATAAGGACCTTCACATGTTGACGAGGACATCAAATGCTCTTAAAGTTGGCTATGGAGACCCACGTTAGTTCTACTCATTTTGACATTAGGGAAACACCTAAAAAGGAGGCTTCTAATCAACTTTAGCTTCTCATAACAAGCGACAAAATATTGCTTTCTTGTTATTAAGTTACTCAAGTCCACCTTAAATGTACAAGCATTCTAAAGTGACAAGCTGTAACAAAAAACAAAGAGAAAGGATCCAACAATTTCTTGAAGTTTTGAACCACTTGAAATGCTGGGAATGATCATGGGGAAAAATGGCAATCCGTATAAGGAGATTGGATGAAAAGTCATGTAAAGTTCGCCACGATTGACATCATTAAGAAAGCATTAAAGTCACGAATTTAGGAGTAGTCCTATCTTCATGGACTAAATAGAATGGTATGATTTTGTGCCAGCTTGTACAATAAGGCTTAAAAAAGGAGGTTACAAATCTTGTGCCAACTTAACAAGGTAGGAACTTTTTGATGCAAATTCAATGTAACAAGGATATGGATAAGAATAAGGAGTAATGGATAAAGATTTAAGTTATAAAACAAACTTTATGCTCGTGTGTAGGAATGTACCTTACCATGAACACTTTTTCACATTTTTTTATAACAAAATGAAATGGTCAAAATGCTAATTGAAATTTTGGATGAAGAATAATATAGATATATAGATATTCATGAGTGAGCCTTCACTAGATAGAAAAAGAGGCAAGAGATGTTAAGCGATTGGAAATGAAACAAATCAACCATGTTTGATGTGGTAACTAGGGTTGTTTTTAGTCTTGCAAATATTGTCATTAATTTTCTTTAGTCTTGCAAATATTGTCATTAAATTGTGTCATAATGCTTATTTGTACATACATTATCTTTCTCATGAAGCTAACATAATGCTTATTTGTACATACATTATCTTTCTCATGAAGTTAACATAAAATTGAAGTCTATTTGGAAACACGAAATAATATTTTGTTTCTAAGTATGTGAAAATTTATGATGTTTATCTTGGAGGAAAAAATAATAATATCTTTCTTTTTAATGGGAAGGACACACACACACATTACAAAATCTACAAGCTATTAAATTACTTTATAGGCAGAGAACTGGGTCCCATTAAAAAAATAGAGACTTAAAGACTTGATTTTTTTTGAAGATAAAAGGGGTAATCCAAAGTAAATTTACCTCATATAATATAATGTTGATCCTGAGTAGCCCTTCTCTACATGGAATATGAATATTGGCTAAGAGTGGAGGAAACACATCTTCTCACTACACATTACTATAGGCTTGAAATTTCTACCGTGAAAGGGTGCATTCTGATAGGACAATCAATGAGATAGACAAACCCTTCTTGTTGCTAATTATGTATAACAAGTTTAGGTTTTATATCTCACTTTTTCTTTGATCTTACAAAATGGAAAGCCCATATTACACTCCATTGCATGAATATGACCTCTTTATCACTCCATTTTGCCCTTCTAAATTATCCTTTTGCACAATGTGCATCATGCATCTCGATAAAAGTTATCATACGTCTTATCGATACAACATATCCTAGAGACATGCATCATGTACCAAGGAATGTACGTTTTAAGCATGTGATTTACTTGTACAATAATGATGTGTCTTAAAATATATCCTTAAACATAATTTTATATTTTGAAGTAAACTTTATAATAAAACATAATTCTATTTTAGTCATTTTATCACTTTAGAGGGTGGTCCTCATTTTTATTAAAATAAAGGTTGCATGATATAGTCTTATGAGTTAGCCAACATTTCATAAAATAATTGTATTCTTTCTCCACAAAGATTTTACAAACTTATTCCTCTATCCTACGAGGCTTATTTATTTGGCGAGCATTTGGTTCCACGTGTTTTGCTTGTGTGGACTATTTTGATGATGTGGCACTTGAAGGGTTCATGTTAACATGTGGCATGGCATGCATACATGCATCCTCCACATGATGGCCCCATGCATGATGACATCATAGATCATGGCCTTGGTGGGATGGTCCATATGGTTAGAATGGGCTCTACATGATCTCTATATGCTCGATGTTATCTTGGTGTGGTTTGTATACGATCAATATGTCCGGCACATGCATGTGGTTCTATGCGATCTCTATATGCTTGTTATCATCCTAGTGGTATCTGTATGGTGCATATGTTGTGTACATGGTCGGGATGGTTTGCTCGAGATCTTCACATGCTCAGTATTGTTATGGTGGGGCATGTATGGTTAGGATAGGATGCATGTGACATTTACTTGGTCGGTATATTCCTCGTGTGGTTTATATTGTTTAAATACTTTAAATGGTCCGTATGTATCTGGCCCTATATATGCTTTATATCTAGTCACTGTGTATGTTGCGGATAGGGGTTTCAAATGATTTATATGCTATTCATGTGATCTTTAAAAATGGTCCCTATTTCACCCGTTTGGTCCTTGAGGTCCATATGGTATGTGTATTGTTAAAATGGGTTATATGTGATCCCTATGTGCTTAATATGGCTCTTGTGTGGTCCATATGGTTTATCCATTTAAAGATTCCCCATGGAGTGGATTCGTGGAGTCTTCGGACTTTACTTAGCATCACACAGCGACGAGGATCTCATTCAGGGAGCTCGAGGCGACATATTCCCCCTTTCTCGCTTGGTTTGATAGGGCTGTCCTCTGGCACCATACCTCTTCCTATTTGTTGCCGAGGCCATGAGTAGTTTTCTCTTTGCCCATGAGACCGGACTTCAGGGATTGCACCTTCCCCTCCACACGCAGGAGCTACTGGACTCAGAGTTTACAAATGACACATTAGCTTACCTTGTAGGAGATGTTGGGAATCTCCAGAGATTTGCGGAGGTAATCAAGATTTCTGTTGTGCATCAGGAGCGCAGATCAATTGGGACAAGTCGTGTGGTTTTTGGGTAGGGTCAGCACCCGACCGCCTCGACTTTGCAACCAGTTGAGGCTTTCTAGTGGATCCCGAGGGGCACTCCAATCCGCTACCTTGGTTGCTCGGTTGGCATTGATATATCTCTCGAGCAATAGCTCACTCCGCTTCTTCTGAGTATTCGGACGAAGCTTTTATACTGGAGCTCGACGAGGCTATCCCTAGCAGGTAGAGTGGTGGTGGCGAACTAGGTACTGATTGCCACCATGTGATACGTCACTTCGTGTTGGCCTTTTAACGTGCATGTGTATTGGCTAGGTACATCGCTTGATCTGGAACTTTTTGGGGGCCGGGAGTGATGGGAGGCCAGCCAGGTGGCATGGAGAGTGATCATTCAACCATATGTATAGCCAGAGGGCTTGGACTCATCGATCCCGCTATCCAGGGCCGTGCCGTGCTGGACAAGCTGATTGTCAAATGACTCCTACTCAGCAGTGAACATTGGAAGGATTTCCTCTTGGCCCCGAATTTCAGCCTACACTCTGAGCCTTGGGGGCCCGTGGCCAGAGACTACTAGATGGATCTTCATAGAGATGAGAGCCTGTGGTTTGAGCCCAGCCTTTGGGGATAGATTCGTAGCCAGTTTCCTTCGTTCTTGGGATCATCTTAGGCCAGCCCTCAGATAGATTGTTCCAGTTGCCTTAGAGGAGCAGATTCGGCAGAGCCTTTGGTCTAGAACCTCTTGATCCGTTTACCCAGTGGCCACATGCGAGGGGCCCGTCCACATGTATCTTGGGGCACCCTAAGCATGGGACCAACCAAGTCTCTCAGAGATTGGATTGCACACATGCAGCTACCTCAAGAGGAGCAAAAGAGGCCTGATAGGGATCTGGGGTAGAGATAGACTCAGCATCGACATTGACTCAGCTATTCCTCAGGAGTGGCTTATTCCTATTTCGTACTCAACCCCCCCTGCGCGGGTGTGGCTAGGCGTGTTTACTAGACATGATATCCTTGCGGGGGGCGGTCCATGGAGCAGATGAGGACAGTGGTCCGCTCACTTTTTCTATTGGATCCCATGGTAGAATAGAGAGATCAGAGCTCCCCTTGGAGGATTTTAGAGGCTACACCTTGCAGAGGGTTAGGGTGATTGGTTTTCGGGCACGAGAGTGGCATATAGATCTAGCATTGGCCAAGGTGGCCAGGGAGAGACTATGGCGGCTATGGATTTGGGAGTGCCAACCTCTCATGTGGCTGTAGGGGGCTCGGGAGAGTGGACTTGGTATCATCTTGCGGATCGGAAGGAGACTCTAGATGCCCCTTCTTTGCATACACAACGCGGCTTGACCACAGGATCCAAATGCCTGAGATAGATCGAGCATCAGCACACTGGCAGTTTCAGGGCTTATATGACTGTGTTTCCTTTCAAATTTTTGGAAGAGGCTTTGGAATAGCTTTCGACCTAGGAAGATCACTCTCTTTCTTTGGTTGATGGCACACATGATTTTGGTGGTTGGGGCTGTTAGAGGTCGGTCAGCAGCTTGCCCGCGGTGTGGCCACCCCCAAGAGTCACAATGACATTGCCTTAGGGATTGCCCGAAGGCTCAGCAGATTCTTTGCATCTTCGCTATGGACAGGGTATCCACCCGGATCATCACTTGGGGCACTGTCACTTGGGCCACCAAGGTTGGAGTGGTTAGTACTTATTATAAGGAGGATGGGGGAGGACTACCCCTTCAGGTCTCCCGCCATCGTATTGCAGTAGTACTAGTCATAGCCCCACCTATAAATGATTGGCGGTTAGGCTCATGCCAGAGATGGGAGATTTGCAGTAGCATAGCAGCTTGGCACATTTGTTGTGCTAGATGTAGTGAGGCCATCGAGGGTACCCACACTCCGCCGACTGAGACCATTAGGAGAATATGGCTGGATATCATTTTCACACTCTTCGTTGTTGTTAGTGGAGGAAGTTACATGGAGGTTCTGACTGCATGTGGAAGGGATGGGAAGCCTTCTTGAGACTTTGGAGGCATGGCCCTTTCCTCACAGATAGAGGCGGTGACCCCATTTGGCATTATAGACCACCTGTGTGGTTGTCCCCCCCCTCTCCCTGTATGAGATAGCCTTCTCCTCATAGAGCGGCCAGCTGGAGGAGAAGCATCTCTTCCCCTTTTGATCACTTGTTTCCTGAGGGGGAAGATAAAGATGCCCAAGGCAAGGTTAAGGAGGATAAGTAAGAGGGCAAAGATCCAACTGAGACAAAGATAGAGAAGGCCCAAGGTCGAAGTCCTTAAGCATGTTGAAGTTTCCTCCCTTGCACCAACCATCCTACTCGAGGTAGGGACATTTAGCCACTCTCTGGGGGCCTTGACATCGAAAACAAGCAAGAGGACCTCTCCTCAGGTCATTAATGTCCCGTGGTAGATAAGCTCATGACGCTATTTGTATTAATGTAGTCAATTTGTTATGTGTCCCACATCATTGGTCCTAGTTGTCCCGAATGGTATTCACTTCCAGGTGGGCTTCCATGGATCGAATCTGAATAGTTAATGTAAAATTATGATGTGCTAGAGGGTTCATAAAAAATAAGTTCAGTATCAACTAGCCTTGTCGTCGTGGTTCTTGGTGGAGTTGGCTATGGCTATGGTGGTAACACCGCAAGTGGAACCTCCAATGCTCTATACGGGTTTCTAGCCAACATGTAGGTTTCATTGCTACATGGGTAGCATCTAGTCTAGTTGTAGTTGGGGCTGGTAAGGCTAATGTGGGTGAGGAGCTACTTCTAGGGTTGGCACTCTTATCATCCTTGAAATTCATTGTGTGTGGTAGCAGTTAGACGATTCATGATTTCCATATCTCCTGAAATACTTGCACCACTAGTTCCCCCCAGCTCTCAACATAGGGCACTCATGCACCATGTGGTTACTTCTACAAACAACACGCCAATTCATTTCCAATCTTGGAGCTAAATGTGGATGGCATGTCTCCCTTAAAGAGTCTTTCCACACTTCTTTTAGCCCTTTGATCATTTCCTTAGCAATGTCTCATGTGTTCTTGAGCTCTTTTGTTTTCCTAGTATCTCGACTTTTGACATTGGGTTCTATTTTGACCAAAGAGTCTGGCCTTCTACTTTCTGTGGAAGGGATACCTATAAAGTTATCTTCAAAAAATATTTCATCTAGGCAACACTTCACTAGCGTTCTGTGCCTTTTGGCATATAATGCATCGTGCAATTTTTTGCTTCTCAAACCCTCTAAAAGAACAATGAAATTAGCTTGGTTTATGTCGGTTTCGCTTCAGCAGGACATCTCTTGTTCAAGTTCTTAAGATGGTTGATATGGTCTCTCTCGTAGACTCATGTTCAAGCCACTAGAATTGATACATTATATAATTAAGCACCAATCTTCAAGAAGCCCATGATAAATGCTAGTTCAAGGTCCTCCATAGTCTCTTTTTGTGAATCTTCTAGCATTTAAAACCACAAAAACGCATTACCTTCTAAATTCAATTTGAAGATATTGATCTTAGTTCTAGGATCGATTACCCTCTCAACCATGGAGATTTGTCTAAATGCAGCTAGGTGGTTGTAGGAATCCCCAGATCCTTCAAACTTGGACACTAGCTTCTTGGATATATATGATTCTCTAATCCTCGAATGGCCAAGATCATATTCATCTCTTGTTCCCCTTGGTGGTTTAACCACCATGGGAATAACATCTAGCACTCTTCTTGTTTCATCAAGAATACAAGCTCATGCTCTAAATTTTGAAGGCTCAGTCACCATTGGTTCTTGAGTTGGTTTGGCTTTGAGGGGTACTGGTGCATAAAACAGTCCCACGTACCCATAGTCTGGTTTTCTACTGAGTGATTCAAGTAAGGGTTCTGGGAGCACATTGGCTATATGCATCATAGAGTATCCCACTACTATCAGTAGTGGAATAACTACTATCACTACTATCAATATCTCATTAACTACTGGTAGGCTTGTAGTTCTCCATTTATGATCATGTAGTCTCTCTGTTTCCCATGCTCCTTGAGCTGGTACTTTGTTCACTAAGGGAGTGGTTACCCTTGTTCTTTCAAGAGGTGTTGCCTCTCTTTAAACGATACTATTTTCCCTCATCCTTTCTTACTTAATTGGGTCCAATGAGGAAGGAATCTAGAAGTTGGCATCTTGTCTACGGGTATAGAACGAGAATTCTTGCTCCTCCTTTGGGCTGCCCCTTCTTAAAGTAATTTCCTCCTGAGAGGTCTTTTCTTCGCTTCCTCCCATTGTCCTTTCATTTTGGTGGGCTAAGGGTCATGTGACTCCCCCCCCCACCTAGATATTTTTGTATTCCTTGCCTCTTCGGCAAGTCTTGGGATAGAGGTCTTACCTTCTTCATCAATATATGTCATTTGATCAGTGGCTTGCTGGTAACACTTGCTTTAGGGGCCGTCAGGGAATCAAAATGACCCCTATAGTTCCTTAGGAATATCAATAATCATGTAGAGGCTGCATGAGGCATCCTCATATAGCACCATTCCTTCATTGTTGACTATCAGTCTCCTCAAGAATAATTTATCCATGACATTAAGGAGCTGAGTCTTTATCAGCTCTATTTGAGCCCTGTAATCTTCTTGGCCTTTCTATCTCATTGGCCATGGTGGCCAAAGGTCTAACCTTCACTTTGGGATATACATCATCTCATCGGATTCTAGATAGAACTCCTAATTTCCACTAGCCAATAATACCACTCGGGTTTGTCTAAGAGTTATGGCTCATTTCTACATACTGACGACATTGGCCATCTCTCCAAGACTATCCCATTCGTGTCTAAGAGTTATGGCTCATTTCTACATACTGACGACATTGGCCATCTCTCCAAGACTATCCCATTCGTGTCAATGAAGATTAGGGCTTGGTTAGTTGTGTGGAAAAGCCATAACATTATAAGACATACGCTTCACTGGTTTGTGTTGCTTGCCTAGGTTTTATATGATTTTTATATTTTTTACAAATTTCTTTTGGTAAATTTTCTCAAATTTTAATGTTTTTTTTGTATTTTGAGGAAGTTTATACCTTTACTATAATATTTTTTTATGGTTTTTCTCCAGGGTTGAGCAGGTCTAGGTCTAAGGTGGTGATAAAAATCCCTTGCATTGGTTGTTTTTTCTAAATTTTAATGTTTTTAAAATTTAGTCATCCTACTTGGGTGATTCACCCTCGATGATCCTCTTTGAAAATAATTCCTATCATAAACGATTCCAAATGGAAAAATTCGTAAAATGATTCTACTAAACAAACAATTCAAAAACTTAGAAGATTTTATTTTTGGGATCGGTGCGATCTGACCTTAGATGATTCAACTCTTGGATCGTAGCAATCCTAGTTGACCTAATGATCTTAGACTTGGATCGACAATTGCACTTTTGGGATCATCACAATCCAGCTATCTGTTGAGACTATTAGTGTGTTTGACATGTGGCACCTCAATTACAGAGTGTAATTATTGTATTGTTCGCAAATATTTCCTATAAATTTGGCAGGTATATTACTGACTCCCATGTTCACGATCGTTATGGTCAGTTAACTGCTCATCAATGCTCTTACAGACTCCAGGTCTAGAATCACGTGTAGTAAAATTTATCCAACTCCTAGACTTGAATTGGATGATTCTACCCCAAATAATCCTACTTGGTAGGCTCGAAATGATTCAACCAAGAAATGATCCACTTTTACAGTGAGTTCTTTCCTTGCATTTTTTTTGGTTTTTTACGCAGTGGTTATTCCAAGATGATTATTCTAGCATCCAAACATCAATATGAATGATATTATGAATTAATTGAAAGAATGGGACAATTTTAGCCCTTTAAAAGTTCCTCGTTTAGCCTATTTAACCTAATCTAATACTTAAGATGTTAATGGAAAAGCCTCCAAGCAAGATTGCTAACCTCAATCTTGCAAGGGGGAGCTCGACTCGACCATCCATCTCCACCAATAAGCCAAAACAGTGAAAAAGTACAAGAAGGGTTATGGGTTAGGAAAACCTCAACCTAATCACGCATTCTTCTTTCCTAATCACTCAAAAATACCTTCAACTCAACACTTAATCACTCCACTATTTACAACTCATGGGAAAACTAAATTAAATAATGGATCAATAGCATGCTTTCTATTCCACTCTAGCACTAGTGGTTCTAGTCCTCGGCAATGGCGCCTCTTGTTCAGGGAAGTTATAGCTTCATAACAATCATTGTCTTCACTAATAAGGAGTACGACCTGTCTAGAGTGTGAAAGCACATTGAACGTTGGAATGGAAACCTTAAGGGTGGTCAAGCCCTCAAGCTCTACTAATCCAATTCTTTGACCTTTGTAACCTAATCACTTATGAGGGAGAAGCTAGCAAGCTTCCTCTCTCTCTCTCTCTCTCTCTCTCACACACACACACACACACACCACACCTAGTTAATCACAAGTCGTTAAAGCTTACCTCCAGCACACTAACACATGCAAGAAAATAACTCCTCAGGACTACATAGCTAATGATAATGTAAACATGAAAGCATGCAAGAATTAAGAAGAGATTAAGACAAGCAAGAATGAAGGAGCTCCTAAGCTTGAGTTGAAATGTAGATTATGTTAACAAAAGTTTCTTTACACATTGGTCTTTCCCGTCAAAAAATTTGTTTAAAAATTACTTGTTTCTTAGTGATTTCATATTCTCATGACTAACTAAAACATTCTAGCAACTTTTCATCTCATCAATCACCAACATTTTTTGACATGAATATCTCATATATTCATAGCTATGAAACAAACTGGTTTTTCATGTCACTCAAAGTTCTTACAAAAGGTTCACATGCGCTTAATTTGAACTCCCTATGTATCATTGAACCATTCTAACTTGATGTTACTCAAAATTTTACTTAAAATTGTGAGAAAGAAGAGATGAGAGAAGAGACAATGTACTCAAGAACTCATCAATGAACTCAAAATTGTGAGAAAGAAGAGATGAGAGAAGAGACAATGTACTCAAGAACTCATCAATGAACCACTAGCCAACTTGATTAGAAATGAACTCATCAATGAACTCAAAATTGTGAGAAAGAAGAGATGAGAGAAGAGACAATGTACTCAAGAACTCATCAATGAACTCAAAATTGTGAGAAAGAAGAGATGAGAGAAGAGACAATGTACTCAAGAACTCATCAATGAACCACTAGCCAACTTGATTAGAAATGAACTACAATGCCTCATATATATAGGCACAAGATGAACATATCTCTAGAAAAGTTCATCCTTTCCTCCACCCAAAAATGTGTAAATAGGAAAAAATGGAAATGAATGCTATAAATCCCAAAAATGCCTAGAGGCTGAAGAGTGTGCCACTAGCATGACACCATCTGGAGATGACACCTATCCAACACCTCCTCTTCAGGTCCAGATGGGAGGACCAACACCAATGCGCTGAAGAAGATAATCCAAGGTAGGTCGAGGAAGAGGCTTAGTAAACAAATCAGCAACATTATCTTTGGTAGGACAATACTCAAGCTAAATGCGACCTTCAAAAATCCAATCACAAACAAAATGAAAATGAACATCAATGTGTTTGGATCGTCCTCGAATAACTAGATTTTTGGCTAAAGCAATAGCACTCTGTGAATCTGAGTAGATAAGTGTAGGATAGGTGATTCAAAATTTGCTGAAGCCAAAGTGCTTCAGAAGTGGCATCAAGATATGACTTGTACTCTGCTTCTGTCGTTGATGAAGAAGAAGTAATTCGCTGCTTTTGACATTTCCAAGAAACAAGTTCTTTACCAAGCATAAAACAATAGCTTGACATGGAATGCCTAGTATCAATACACCCTGCCCAATCAGAATCTGAGTAACCAATAAGTGTATCTCCACTTGCATAAGAAATGCCATACTCAAGAGTTCCATGAAGATATCGAAGAACCCTCAAAGCTGCCTGCCAATGAGATCGACGAGGCTGTGAAGAGAATTGATTGAGAATACTCATATCATAGGAGAGATCTGCCGAGTGTTGACCAAATAAAGTAGAGAACCAATAAGTTGGCGATACTATGTAGAATCAACCTCAGAGGAATCATCATCTTTGGATAATTTTGAATTAGGATCCATGGGACAAGTGAGTGATGCACAATCATGCATGCCATATTTCTCAAGTAACCTTAAAGTATACTTCTTTTGACAAAGAAAGATGCCAGAAGCAAATTGCCACACTTCTTAACCAAGAAAATAGTGGAGTAGTCTAAGATCAGTCATGGCAAATGATGTTGTGAGTTGAGTTTGAACCCATTTGAGTAGGTCCAAATTAGAGCCAGTGAGTGTCAAATCATCCACATAAAGCACAAGTGTGTATATCATCATCCACAATAAGCACATAAAGATTAGGATCTGCATGAGTCCTCTCAAAATGTAGAGAAAGGAGAAAACTGCCAATCTTCTGATACCAAGCTCGAGGAGCTTGCTTAAGACCATAAAGAGCTTTCTGTAATAAATACACATCATGTTCATGACCCTGTGCAATAAAACCTAAACTAAACTTCCTCCTCTAAATCTCCATCCAAGAAGGCAGATTTAACATCCATTTGATATATTGGCCAGGCATAGTGTGCAGCAAGAGCAAAAACAACACGAATAGCATATGAGGACTAGTGTCCATTCCTCAGATAGGAAGCCAATCCCCACCCAAAAATTATTACAAACCACACGAGTATAAGATAATGAATACAAATCAATGACGATAGTCTATTCATTTTGTTATACCCACATCTTATATGTTTATATGGCTCTATCCATGGGACTTGGTCTCCCATGAAGATTCATTCAAAGTCCTTACTTTTAAAAACTCATGCATACCCAAAGAGTTTTCCCTACCTAAGAATCTTATGATTTAGTTGCATAAAGTGCCAAGGACCTAAAGTTTTTCTCATTTCTATGGCTTATCCAGTTTTAAGGATCTATTTTTGAGAGTTTACTTTCACGTGAGAAATTAATTACTCCTATTTATGATTCAGCTTCACCAGGCCTCCCAGTAATCCTTGGTGATTATGCTAACACCAAAACCACCATCCAAGATTATAAAGACCATCATTCCTTTATAAATTACAGGCAACATGATGTTCCTCTCATCAAAGTAGTGTCCTAGCTTAATCATAGGAACTTTTGGATATCCTTTCATCTTGGTTATGGAAGAAGAATGCTTGCTCTAGCATGGATCACCCTCCTCTTCAGGTTCCAGTTCAAGTGTGTGGGATCCTAATTTTTACTCATCTAGTTAGTCTCTCCGAAGTTGAGAATTTCCTTATAAAAGAGAACTTATCGAGACTCAAACTTCCAATAATAAGAAGGCTGTGAGGCCTACTATGTCCATTGTGCAATATTCATGCCACTCGGAGGTGGGCTTGCACCTGCTAATGTGTAGGGTATATGCACTGATCCTTCCCTAGAAGGTGGTGCCTCTGATGGGATCAAAATATAGCTATCATCTATCACATTGGAGAAAATATTAGGGTGACTATGATGACCAATGGAAGGCCAAATTTGACCTCCCATTGAGTCCTCCATACTACATCTAGTAGTGTTGTGAAATCTGGTCAGATCTCTTCTAGAGGCAGAGACTCCAAAATTGACTCTTTTCATGGCCTCTTTAGGATGGTTACGAGAAAAAGAAAAGGTTTAGAGTTTGAGGAGGAACCCTTGGAGTCACTAGAAACAAAGCCCAACTCCGATGCTCGCTCCACTAATGGCTTCATTTTGTAACTGGGCTCTTTGACTGGAGGTTGTGCTGGCTTAACGGTTGCTCTAATTTTTCTATTTGTAGCCTTTTCTATTAGCAATTTTGTAATGGTCACCCCTCTTATCTCCCTTGCTTGCAAAAGTTGGTCATATTTGGCATTGGTCTTGTGTGCTCTATTTGTCTTTTCTTTAAGCTGCAACATAGTTTGTTGAAGTATTTCCTCTTTGCCTTGCATTTTTGTCTTTATATCTTGTATGGAAGCTGACAAATGTGATACTACCTACTACTACTGGTTTCTATTGATTGCCAACCCAACTATTCTTTACCTGCTTGGATTTTATTGATTACCAACCTAGATATTCTTTACTTGCCTGGGTTTTTTCATGCTTGGATTCTATTCTTTACCTGCTTGGATTCTATTGATTACCAACCTAGATATTCTTTACTTGCCTGGGTTTTTTCATGATGGGGCGCAGATGTCTTGGGCATGTTGCCTATTTAATTCCTCTCTTTTCTTCTACAGATATTCAATTCTTTCCTCTCTAATTCCTTTAGCTTTATGTATTTCCATGTTCTATTCTTCTGCCCACCAGCTTTTTACTTGCTTCAAATTCCTTCTCTGTCTGATGAGGCTGTACCTTTAGTTCAGTGGCTTGCTCTACCTCTTTTTGCAGTCTCTATTCATACTCCTCTTTGATGTCATGTAATTGCTTTGCATGTAATTGCTTGATATATCAACCTACTTATTCCTATAGCGTCTAGGATTTGGCCTCATGGGCTAGAATTACCAACACTTTTTTGTCGAACTCTGCTTTTATTACATTGAGGTGGGCATTGATCTCCTCTAGTGTAGCTTGATACTTTTGGTGCCGTTCTTGGAGTTCTTGCTTGGATTTACTTCTTTTTTCCCTTTCTTCAATTAAGTCTCCCTTTTGTTTTTTTCAGCTTTTCCTCGCAAGCCTCTAGCCTTCTTTTATGTAGTGAGACTAATTGCAATTAAGTATGAAACTAGTTAGCATGTGGCAATCGAACATTGAATCTTTATTAGCAGTATTAGGAGATTCAATGTAGGTGTTCACACTCAAATTTTGTACCAAATCAATGTTCTAACGCTATCACATATTTTAGAAGATTTGGACAAGAGTGATAGACTTGTGAGTGTTTCTCAGGCCGACATCTATAGAGTAAGATCCTTGTGAGGAAACGTTGTACTTTACTTGGCTGTTCTTCCTAGGCCTCCTCTACTTCTTCATTTCTATCATGCTTTTTAGAGGGTCCATCCTCATCAGCTGCTGCAGTTGGTGCCAAATATATTACCTTTAATGATAGAGGAGTGGCTTCTTGTGAAACATGCTCCTCTAACAGGCTCTCTTCTTATGGCACCTCCTTCTCGGCCTTTTGAACTTTTTTTTTGTCTTCTTCTATTTTACCTTTGTAGGTAGCTCTTGTTGTGATGGGGAGGGTATCTTTGTTACTTCTAGGACCATGGGCTGCATTGGCTCCCTCCTCCGGCTTCCCTATTACTTCTATTATTTTTGCATGGAAGAGAAGAGGCTATCATTCTTGTAATAGATGAGAAACTTCCATAGTCGGTGTGGTTTGAGGCTCAATGAATTTAATTCCTATGTCAAGCTCAACCATTGAGAAGAGAAAGGGGTTAGGGATGGAGGCCAGTATCCTTGGATATATTATTCTTTTAAATAGTCCTATCTTGCCTTAGCTTCATGAGGGCATGGCCTACCTAGAGTCTTTACCCTAGGTCCTTTCTTCTTTTTATCTTCCAATTTTGCTAAGATTTTCTTGGTATTGGCTATGAGGATGTTTGCTTCTTCTAAGTCTTCTAAGAACTCTTCCTGACTTATTTTTGCTAGCACCGCAAAAGCCTCCCCTTTAGTGGGGGGAGAGTTGTACCTATTTTGTAAGATGGATTAGAACTTTTGTTAAGTGGTACAGATTGACTACCTTGTTTTGATGTTAAGGCAATTATTTATACATCTCCTTATGTAGGTAGTAGGCATCTTTTAAGTCATGTGTATCTTCTATAGTTTGTGAAGATCTATAGTTTGATTATCTTTGGCAACTGCTGTGCATAACTGATCCAACCTAATTTCTCTTGGTCTTGACTTCTGGTATCTCTAAGAAAAGTAGGCATTCCAATGAATGATATTGGTAGGAGACCTTACGCTTGGGTGTCTCTAAGAAAAGTAGTCATTTCGATAAATGATGTTGGAAGGAGACCTTACTACATCTTTGTTGGATGATGGTCCTTGCCACATTCTTGAGATGCATGCCTAAGTGGGAAAGCTTTTGTGACCATGAGACTTTCTTCTTTCCCTTCTTTTTGGTAGGGTAGTGTTGATCTCTCCACATGCTTCAGGTTATGAGGATGCATACTTAGAATCCTTGAAAAGATGAAGGGGGGAAGAGAGCTTGAGCTCTTGCAAGCACACACACACACTCACAAAACCCTAATAGAGAACACACAAGGTGAGAGGCTGAAATTCTTCTTCTTCTCTACTCAACACTCAACACACCATATACAAGAATAAGAGTACACACAATATGAAAGGTACTCAACCAATACATACACGGGTTCTCTATAGTGTGAACCCGACTAAATGAGCTGGCGCTATAACTATGCCAGTCTCTAGAATGGCTGTCACACAGCCTGTCATCCCACTGGCCGCATATCACCCAAGATCTCACCAACCATGCCAGTGGTGTAAGTGCGGGGCCTATCCCCCAGGCGGGTCATCAGTGTCCACCGCCTCACTAGAGCTTGATATCTCAACACTCCCCCTCGAGCTCAACTCCATCTCATGTACACCAAGCGAAGCCCTGAATCTGCGGAGCTTCTCTGTACCCAATGCTTTGGTGAAGATGTCAGCTACCTGATCCTCTGTGCTGACATAAACAAGGTCAAGGTCTCCTGCCAAGACCTTCTCTCTGACGAAGTGGTAGTGGACCTCTATGTGCTTCGTACGAGCATGAAAGACTGGGTTCCTGGCCAACTGTATACTGCTTATGTTGTCACAGAAAATGACAACTTGTCTATCCACTGATAGACCCAAATCTGCAAGTAGCTTTCTCAACCAAGCTACCTCACATGCTGCCATAGCAGCTCCTCTGTACTCGGCCTCTGTACTCGATAGAGCAACCGTAGGCTGCTTCTTGCTGCTCCAAGTCACAGCAGCACTCCCCAAAGAAAACATGAATCCACTGGTAGATCTTCTATCTGAGATACTACCAGCCCAATCAGCATCTGTGTACCCATGTACACATATCTCTGTCCCAGTCTCATAGAATAGTCCACAATGCAAAGTAGACCTCACATACCTCAGTATGCGTCTGACTGCATCCAAATGCGGTTTCCGTGGAACCTGCATAAACTGACTCACCAACCCAACAGCATAGCTCAAATCTGGTCTGGTGATCGTCATGTAGATCAAACTTCCTACTATGCGTCTGTACATAGTAGGGTCGTCCAAGATCTCTCCTGAATCTGCACTCAACTTGCCATTCTGATCCAATGGCACAGAAATAGGCTTACAGCCTGTCATACCATACTTGGACAACATGTCCAAGCCATACTGTCTCTGCAGTAATCCAATACCATGTGGTGACCTAATCACCTCAATGCCCAAGAAATATCTGAGCTCCCCCAGATCCTTCATCTCGAACTTCTGTTTAAGCAGGATCTTTACATCAAAGATCTCTGCATCATGATCCCCCGTAATGATCAAGTCATCTACATAGATGACAACAAGCACAACCCCTCTATCACCATGTCTCACGTACAATGAGAAATCTGCATTGGCTACATGAAAGCCAATAGTGACAAGATATTCAGAAATCTTGTCAGACCATGCTCTTGGTGCTTGCTTTAAGCCATACAAGGCTTTCTTCAACCTGCAAACATGCTCGGGGTGACCCACATCCTCATAACCAGGTGGCTGCAACATATACACCTCTTCTTGCAAATCCCCATGCAAGAATGCATTCTTTACATCCATCTGATGTAAAGACCATTGCTTTGACGCAGCCACTGCTATCACAACTCTCACCGTTGCCATCTTGGCAACTGGGCTGAAAGTTTCCTCATAATCAATCCCATATGTCTGCGCATATCCTTTGGCTACCAATCTAGCCTTGTACCTGTTTATGCTTCCATCACTGTTATGTTTAACTTTGTACACCCACTTGCATCCAATGGCTTTCTTGCCTTCAGGCAATTGCACTAAATCCCAAGTTTCATTTCCATATAGTGCATCCATCTCCTCATCCATAGCTTTCTCCCAACACACATTTCCAACAGCCTCATCAATGCATGTGGGCTCTACAACCTGCACAACTTTTGCCATATATGCATAGTGATGTGCCACATAACCATCATAAGTAAACCTCTGCACAGGATTCTTCACTCTCCCAGATCTTTGCAGCTTTTCATTCATGGCTTCCATAGCCTTCTTTACACCAGGTGTTCTCATAGCTGGGATCCCAAGCTCCTCATCAAGGCTCATATCTGAGCCACTAGACTCTCCATCAACATGAGAATGCCCTGCAGAAATGTCAGGCATACCAAGGGGCTCAACCACTTTCTCTTTTCCTTTACGTGATATACTAATCACATTTGCAGGGCTGGTATTATGACGCAGCCTGCCACTCCATGGTCTATCAACAGACCCACTAGATGAGGACTCTCCTGGTCCACTCAAAGACTGTGATTGCTGACCTGCATTCTGTGCAACCACACTTCCACTCAAATCAGCCCCAACAGCTTCTTTTTCAGCAGCATACCAGCTGCTCATCTCATCAAAGACAACATCCCTGCTTACCCTCAACTCACGTGTAGCAGGGTTATAACACCTGTATCCCTTTTGCTCAAGGGAATATCCAATAAACACACATTTTTTAGCTTTCGGATCCAGCTTGGTTCTCAGCTCATCTGGCACATGCACATATGCAATGCATCCAAAAACTTTCAGATGAGATAAATCTGGTTTTCTGCCAGTAAACCTCTCCTCTGGAGTTACATCATGTATGGCTGCAGTTGGAGTCCTGTTCATGATGTATACTGCTGTAGAAACAGCCTCAGCCCAATAGCAATGCGGCATATTCTTCTCTTCCATCAATGCTCGGGCAATCTCAGCAATGTGCCTGTTTTTCCGCTCAGCAACTCCATTTTGCTGCGGAGTGTATCTGCATGTAAACTGTCTCCGAATACCATTCTTCTTCAGGAATTCAGAGAACTCATTGGAGAAGTACTCTCCCCCTCCATCTGACCTTAGGCACTTTACATATTTTCCTGTTTGCTTTTCAACCAAAAATCTGAAATTCTGAAAGTGAGTGAAAACCTCACTCTTCTCCTTCATGAAATATACCCACACTTTCCTTGTGTGGTCATCAATGAAAGTGACATAGTACCTGCAGCCTCCCATAGACACGGTCTTCGTAGGACCCCATACATCTGAATGCACAACATCTAGTGCATTTCTGCTCACATATCTGTTACGTGGAAACACATGCTTTGTTTGCTTCCCAAATTGGCATGCTTCACATATTTTCTGCATACCTTCCACTTTAAATTTTGGCAGCCCTGTCACAATTCCTTTTGTCTGCATAGACTTCAATCTTTGCACATTTACATGTCCAATTCTTTTATGCCATATGTCTGTGTCTGCAACAACTCCTGAACCATTTGCAAACATCGCAGCACTCATTTCAGGCATGTCTACATCCAACGTAAACATTCTGCCCACTCTGTTGCCTTTTGCAACCAACCTGCACTTGTCTTTGAAATCTTCAACATAACACCCATCAGGGTTAAACCGAACCTGCAACCCCTGCTCAATCATCTGGCCAACTGAAACCAGATTCTTTGTTATGTTCGGTACATGAAGTACATCTGCAAGGTACTTCACTTTGCCATCCTGCATAGATAATGGCACATCTCCAACGTGGGCAATTGGATGAGCAGTGTCATCCCCTGTTTCCACAAAACCTGGTCTTTCCGGGTTCTTCATCTCCTTGAACCACTCCCCATGACTTGTCATGTGGTTCGAAGCGCCTGAATCCACATACCATACATTATCTTTTTGTGCTGCATCAGCATTTTCAGACATGGCATTCACAACATGCTGCATAACAAACAACCTTTCATTGTCCTCATTATTTCTGCTTGAGGATGCATAGTTGTTTTGCTGCAGTTTCCCATTTTGCATGTCAGCCTGCTTCTTATAACATTCTGACTGCACATGTCCTGGCTTACCACAATAGTAGCATTCACGTGCATCATTATATTGCCTTTGCCAATTTCCACGGCCTCTTTGACTCCCCCTGCCTCTGAATCTGCCTCTTCCACCTGCGTGTTGTTGTTGTTGTTGATTCTGGGACTGTTGTTGTTGTTGCTGCTGCTGCTGGCCATAATTCTGATTACCTGTTCGGCCACCTCCTTGACCGCGTCCACGGCCTCCTCTACCTCGTCCTCTTCCTGAACTCGTGTAGAAGGCCTGTTGCTCTGAACTGTTTTTGCTTTGTGAAGACTGTTGGTCTTCACCCAAGTTCTTCTCTTCGATAATCAGCATAGACACCAAATCTGTAAAGTTGGGAATGTTTTCCCGAGTCTGGATAGACGTCTTAAACGCCTTGTATTGTGGCCCGAGACCACGTAGACAGACTTCCACCTTGTCATCATCATCTACTGATACACCAATAGATGCAAGGGATTCCACAATGCCCTTTATCTTCAACGCATAGTCATTCACAGACATGCTCTTTTTCTCGACAGTATGAAGTTCATTCTTCAACTGTATCTTACGTGCCTTGGTATTTGTTTCATAAAGCTTTACCAAGGTGTCCCACGCCTCCTTGGGGGACTTGGCATCCTGAATGTGCCCAATCATGGTGTCCTGTATACTAATGGAAAGCCAATACATTACTTTCCTGGCTCCTTGGTTCCAGTCTTTAAACTCTTTCACATCTGCAGCAGTCGGATTTATATCCGGTATCTCCGGTGCCTCTTCATGCTCACCTTCAATGTAGTCCCAATAGCCTTTTCCCATCAGGAAATTAGTCAGCTTGAACCTCCAAGCATGGAAGTTATTCTTGTCCAGCTTCTCAGCCACAATCTGTGTTATGCCATCATTAGACATCTTGCCAAACACACAATTTTACCAGAAACTGCACTCTGGTTTTTCTGCACAAATGCTGTATTTTCTGCACAGCAGTACTGTAGTACTCTCAAATGTCACAACCAGTGACTTCAATGCATATACATACACCCAATGGCAACTGTAGACCTCTTTGCAGCACCCACAGTGTCTGCACAGTCAATCTGTCTTCCTGCAGTTCTTAAAACAGAGTTCTGCAGAGAATCGATGACTTACCCGCAGTGCTCGAAATCGCCTGCTTTCTGAAAAACGGAGGTCCAGACGCGCCCGAAACGCGTTTTCGGCCCGAAAATTTAGTCCAAAGGACTGTATAGTTGCCCTTTAGCTTCACTCCCGCGAAGAAAGCTCCTCAATCGGAGATCGTTTGCCGGTGCCTCCCGCAGAGCTCCCGACAAGGGTGTAGTCACCAACACAATAGGGAAGAGTAGTTGAAGCTCTTACCCTCGTACCGCTTCCTGTGGTTCTCTTGCTTGCAGCTCAGCCCTTAGCACGAACCAGGCTCTGATACCATGAAAAGATGCAGGGGGGAAGAGAGCTTGAGCTCTTGCAAGCACACACACACACTCACAAAACCCTAATAGAGAACACACAAGGTGAGAGGCTGAAATTCTTCTTCTTCTCTACTCAACACTCAACACACCATATACAAGAATAAGAGTACACACAATATGAAAGGTACTCAACCAATACATACACGGGTTCTCTATAGTGTGAACCCGACTAAATGAGCTGGCGCTATAACTATGCCAGTCTCTAGAATGGCTGTCACACAGCCTGTCATCCCACTGGCCGCATATCACCCAAGATCTCACCAACCATGCCAGTGGTGTAAGTGCGGGGCCTATCCCCCAGGCGGGTCATCAGTGTCCACCGCCTCACTAGAGCTCGATATCTCAACACTCCCCCTCGAGCTCAACTCCATCTCATGTACACCAAGCGAAGCCCTGAATCTGCGGAGCTTCTCTGTACCCAATGCTTTGGTGAAGATGTCAGCTACCTGATCCTCTGTGCTGACATAAACAAGGTCAAGGTCTCCTGCCAAGACCTTCTCTCTGACGAAGTGGTAGTGGACCTCTATGTGCTTCGTACGAGCATGAAAGACTGGGTTCCTGGCCAACTGTATACTGCTTATGTTGTCACAGAAAATGACAACTTGTCTATCCACTGATAGACCCAAATCTGCAAGTAGCTTTCTCAACCAAGCTACCTCACATGCTGCCATAGCAGCTCCTCTGTACTCGGCCTCTGTACTCGATAGAGCAACCGTAGGCTGCTTCTTGCTGCTCCAAGTCACAGCAGCACTCCCCAAAGAAAACATGAATCCACTGGTAGATCTTCTATCTGAGATACTACCAGCCCAATCAGCATCTGTGTACCCATGTACACATATCTCTGTCCCAGTCTCATAGAATAGTCCACAATGCAAAGTAGACCTCACATACCTCAGTATGCGTCTGACTGCATCCAAATGCGGTTTCCGTGGAACCTGCATAAACTGACTCACCAACCCAACAGCATAGCTCAAATCTGGTCTGGTGATCGTCATGTAGATCAAACTTCCTACTATGCGTCTGTACATAGTAGGGTCGTCCAAGATCTCTCCTGAATCTGCACTCAACTTGCCATTCTGATCCAATGGCACAGAAATAGGCTTACAGCCTGTCATACCATACTTGGACAACATGTCCAAGCCATACTGTCTCTGCAGTAATCCAATACCATGTGGTGACCTAATCACCTCAATGCCCAAGAAATATCTGAGCTCCCCCAGATCCTTCATCTCGAACTTCTGTTTAAGCAGGATCTTTACATCAAAGATCTCTGCATCATGATCCCCCGTAATGATCAAGTCATCTACATAGATGACAACAAGCACAACCCCTCTATCACCATGTCTCACGTACAATGAGAAATCTGCATTGGCTACATGAAAGCCAATAGTGACAAGATATTCAGAAATCTTGTCAGACCATGCTCTTGGTGCTTGCTTTAAGCCATACAAGGCTTTCTTCAACCTGCAAACATGCTCGGGGTGACCCACATCCTCATAACCAGGTGGCTGCAACATATACACCTCTTCTTGCAAATCCCCATGCAAGAATGCATTCTTTACATCCATCTGATGTAAAGACCATTGCTTTGACGCAGCCACTGCTATCACAACTCTCACCGTTGCCATCTTGGCAACTGGGCTGAAAGTTTCCTCATAATCAATCCCATATGTCTGCGCATATCCTTTGGCTACCAATCTAGCCTTGTACCTGTTTATGCTTCCATCACTGTTATGTTTAACTTTGTACACCCACTTGCATCCAATGGCTTTCTTGCCTTCAGGCAATTGCACTAAATCCCAAGTTTCATTTCCATATAGTGCATCCATCTCCTCATCCATAGCTTTCTCCCAACACACATTTCCAACAGCCTCATCAATGCATGTGGGCTCTACAACCTGCACAACTTTTGCCATATATGCATAGTGATGTGCCACATAACCATCATAAGTAAACCTCTGCACAGGATTCTTCACTCTCCCAGATCTTTGCAGCTTTTCATTCATGGCTTCCATAGCCTTCTTTACACCAGGTGTTCTCATAGCTGGGATCCCAAGCTCCTCATCAAGGCTCATATCTGAGCCACTAGACTCTCCATCAACATGAGAATGCCCTGCAGAAATGTCAGGCATACCAAGGGGCTCAACCACTTTCTCTTTTCCTTTACGTGATATACTAATCACATTTGCAGGGCTGGTATTATGACGCAGCCTGCCACTCCATGGTCTATCAACAGACCCACTAGATGAGGACTCTCCTGGTCCACTCAAAGACTGTGATTGCTGACCTGCATTCTGTGCAACCACACTTCCACTCAAATCAGCCCCAACAGCTTCTTTTTCAGCAGCATACCAGCTGCTCATCTCATCAAAGACAACATCCCTGCTTACCCTCAACTCACGTGTAGCAGGGTTATAACACCTGTATCCCTTTTGCTCAAGGGAATATCCAATAAACACACATTTTTTAGCTTTCGGATCCAGCTTGGTTCTCAGCTCATCTGGCACATGCACATATGCAATGCATCCAAAAACTTTCAGATGAGATAAATCTGGTTTTCTGCCAGTAAACCTCTCCTCTGGAGTTACATCATGTATGGCTGCAGTTGGAGTCCTGTTCATGATGTATACTGCTGTAGAAACAGCCTCAGCCCAATAGCAATGCGGCATATTCTTCTCTTCCATCAATGCTCGGGCAATCTCAGCAATGTGCCTGTTTTTCCGCTCAGCAACTCCATTTTGCTGCGGAGTGTATCTGCATGTAAACTGTCTCCGAATACCATTCTTCTTCAGGAATTCAGAGAACTCATTGGAGAAGTACTCTCCCCCTCCATCTGACCTTAGGCACTTTACATATTTTCCTGTTTGCTTTTCAACCAAAAATCTGAAATTCTGAAAGTGAGTGAAAACCTCACTCTTCTCCTTCATGAAATATACCCACACTTTCCTTGTGTGGTCATCAATGAAAGTGACATAGTACCTGCAGCCTCCCATAGACACGGTCTTCGTAGGACCCCATACATCTGAATGCACAACATCTAGTGCATTTCTGCTCACATATCTGTTACGTGGAAACACATGCTTTGTTTGCTTCCCAAATTGGCATGCTTCACATATTTTCTGCATACCTTCCACTTTAAATTTTGGCAGCCCTGTCACAATTCCTTTTGTCTGCATAGACTTCAATCTTTGCACATTTACATGTCCAATTCTTTTATGCCATATGTCTGTGTCTGCAACAACTCCTGAACCATTTGCAAACATCGCAGCACTCATTTCAGGCATGTCTACATCCAACGTAAACATTCTGCCCACTCTGTTGCCTTTTGCAACCAACCTGCACTTGTCTTTGAAATCTTCAACATAACACCCATCAGGGTTAAACCGAACCTGCAACCCCTGCTCAATCATCTGGCCAACTGAAACCAGATTCTTTGTTATGTTCGGTACATGAAGTACATCTGCAAGGTACTTCACTTTGCCATCCTGCATAGATAATGGCACATCTCCAACGTGGGCAATTGGATGAGCAGTGTCATCCCCTGTTTCCACAAAACCTGGTCTTTCCGGGTTCTTCATCTCCTTGAACCACTCCCCATGACTTGTCATGTGGTTCGAAGCGCCTGAATCCACATACCATACATTATCTTTTTGTGCTGCATCAGCATTTTCAGACATGGCATTCACAACATGCTGCATAACAAACAACCTTTCATTGTCCTCATTATTTCTGCTTGAGGATGCATAGTTGTTTTGCTGCAGTTTCCCATTTTGCATGTCAGCCTGCTTCTTATAACATTCTGACTGCACATGTCCTGGCTTACCACAATAGTAGCATTCACGTGCATCATTATATTGCCTTTGCCAATTTCCACGGCCTCTTTGACTCCCCCTGCCTCTGAATCTGCCTCTTCCACCTGCGTGTTGTTGTTGTTGTTGATTCTGGGACTGTTGTTGTTGTTGCTGCTGCTGCTGGCCATAATTCTGATTACCTGTTCGGCCACCTCCTTGACCGCGTCCACGGCCTCCTCTACCTCGTCCTCTTCCTGAACTCGTGTAGAAGGCCTGTTGCTCTGAACTGTTTTTGCTTTGTGAAGACTGTTGGTCTTCACCCAAGTTCTTCTCTTCGATAATCAGCATAGACACCAAATCTGTAAAGTTGGGAATGTTTTCCCGAGTCTGGATAGACGTCTTAAACGCCTTGTATTGTGGCCCGAGACCACGTAGACAGACTTCCACCTTGTCATCATCATCTACTGATACACCAATAGATGCAAGGGATTCCACAATGCCCTTTATCTTCAACGCATAGTCATTCACAGACATGCTCTTTTTCTCGACAGTATGAAGTTCATTCTTCAACTGTATCTTACGTGCCTTGGTATTTGTTTCATAAAGCTTTACCAAGGTGTCCCACGCCTCCTTGGGGGACTTGGCATCCTGAATGTGCCCAATCATGGTGTCCTGTATACTAATGGAAAGCCAATACATTACTTTCCTGGCTCCTTGGTTCCAGTCTTTAAACTCTTTCACATCTGCAGCAGTCGGATTTATATCCGGTATCTCCGGTGCCTCTTCATGCTCACCTTCAATGTAGTCCCAATAGCCTTTTCCCATCAGGAAATTAGTCAGCTTGAACCTCCAAGCATGGAAGTTATTCTTGTCCAGCTTCTCAGCCACAATCTGTGTTATGCCATCATTAGACATCTTGCCAAACACACAATTTTACCAGAAACTGCACTCTGGTTTTTCTGCACAAATGCTGTATTTTCTGCACAGCAGTACTGTAGTACTCTCAAATGTCACAACCAGTGACTTCAATGCATATACATACACCCAATGGCAACTGTAGACCTCTTTGCAGCACCCACAGTGTCTGCACAGTCAATCTGTCTTCCTGCAGTTCTTAAAACAGAGTTCTGCAGAGAATCGATGACTTACCCGCAGTGCTCGAAATCGCCTGCTTTCTGAAAAACGGAGGTCCAGACGCGCCCGAAACGCGTTTTCGGCCCGAAAATTTAGTCCAAAGGACTGTATAGTTGCCCTTTAGCTTCACTCCCGCGAAGAAAGCTCCTCAATCGGAGATCGTTTGCCGGTGCCTCCCGCAGAGCTCCCGACAAGGGTGTAGTCACCAACACAATAGGGAAGAGTAGTTGAAGCTCTTACCCTCGTACCGCTTCCTGTGGTTCTCTTGCTTGCAGCTCAGCCCTTAGCACGAACCAGGCTCTGATACCATGAAAAGATGCAGGGGGGAAGAGAGCTTGAGCTCTTGCAAGCACACACACACACTCACAAAACCCTAATAGAGAACACACAAGGTGAGAGGCTGAAATTCTTCTTCTTCTCTACTCAACACTCAACACACCATATACAAGAATAAGAGTACACACAATATGAAAGGTACTCAACCAATACATACACGGGTTCTCTATAGTGTGAACCCGACTAAATGAGCTGGCGCTATAACTATGCCAGTCTCTAGAATGGCTGTCACACAGCCTGTCATCCCACTGGCCGCATATCACCCAAGATCTCACCAACCATGCCAGTGGTGTAAGTGCGGGGCCTATCCCCCAGGCGGGTCATCAGTGTCCACCGCCTCACTAGAGCTCGATATCTCAACACTCCCCCTCGAGCTCAACTCCATCTCATGTACACCAAGCGAAGCCCTGAATCTGCGGAGCTTCTCTGTACCCAATGCTTTGGTGAAGATGTCAGCTACCTGATCCTCTGTGCTGACATAAACAAGGTCAAGGTCTCCTGCCAAGACCTTCTCTCTGACGAAGTGGTAGTGGACCTCTATGTGCTTCGTACGAGCATGAAAGACTGGGTTCCTGGCCAACTGTATACTGCTTATGTTGTCACAGAAAATGACAACTTGTCTATCCACTGATAGACCCAAATCTGCAAGTAGCTTTCTCAACCAAGCTACCTCACATGCTGCCATAGCAGCTCCTCTGTACTCGGCCTCTGTACTCGATAGAGCAACCGTAGGCTGCTTCTTGCTGCTCCAAGTCACAGCAGCACTCCCCAAAGAAAACATGAATCCACTGGTAGATCTTCTATCTGAGATACTACCAGCCCAATCAGCATCTGTGTACCCATGTACACATATCTCTGTCCCAGTCTCATAGAATAGTCCACAATGCAAAGTAGACCTCACATACCTCAGTATGCGTCTGACTGCATCCAAATGCGGTTTCCGTGGAACCTGCATAAACTGACTCACCAACCCAACAGCATAGCTCAAATCTGGTCTGGTGATCGTCATGTAGATCAAACTTCCTACTATGCGTCTGTACATAGTAGGGTCGTCCAAGATCTCTCCTGAATCTGCACTCAACTTGCCATTCTGATCCAATGGCACAGAAATAGGCTTACAGCCTGTCATACCATACTTGGACAACATGTCCAAGCCATACTGTCTCTGCAGTAATCCAATACCATGTGGTGACCTAATCACCTCAATGCCCAAGAAATATCTGAGCTCCCCCAGATCCTTCATCTCGAACTTCTGTTTAAGCAGGATCTTTACATCAAAGATCTCTGCATCATGATCCCCCGTAATGATCAAGTCATCTACATAGATGACAACAAGCACAACCCCTCTATCACCATGTCTCACGTACAATGAGAAATCTGCATTGGCTACATGAAAGCCAATAGTGACAAGATATTCAGAAATCTTGTCAGACCATGCTCTTGGTGCTTGCTTTAAGCCATACACGGCTTTCTTCAACCTGCAAACATGCTCGGGGTGACCCACATCCTCATAACCAGGTGGCTGCAACATATACACCTCTTCTTGCAAATCCCCATGCAAGAATGCATTCTTTACATCCATCTGATGTAAAGACCATTGCTTTGACGCAGCCACTGCTATCACAACTCTCACCGTTGCCATCTTGGCAACTGGGCTGAAAGTTTCCTCATAATCAATCCCATATGTCTGCGCATATCCTTTGGCTACCAATCTAGCCTTGTACCTGTTTATGCTTCCATCACTGTTATGTTTAACTTTGTACACCCACTTGCATCCAATGGCTTTCTTGCCTTCAGGCAATTGCACTAAATCCCAAGTTTCATTTCCATATAGTGCATCCATCTCCTCATCCATAGCTTTCTCCCAACACACATTTCCAACAGCCTCATCAATGCATGTGGGCTCTACAACCTGCACAACTTTTGCCATATATGCATAGTGATGTGCCACATAACCATCATAAGTAAACCTCTGCACAGGATTCTTCACTCTCCCAGATCTTTGCAGCTTTTCATTCATGGCTTCCATAGCCTTCTTTACACCAGGTGTTCTCATAGCTGGGATCCCAAGCTCCTCATCAAGGCTCATATCTGAGCCACTAGACTCTCCATCAACATGAGAATGCCCTGCAGAAATGTCAGGCATACCAAGGGGCTCAACCACTTTCTCTTTTCCTTTACGTGATATACTAATCACATTTGCAGGGCTGGTATTATGACGCAGCCTGCCACTCCATGGTCTATCAACAGACCCACTAGATGAGGACTCTCCTGGTCCACTCAAAGACTGTGATTGCTGACCTGCATTCTGTGCAACCACACTTCCACTCAAATCAGCCCCAACAGCTTCTTTTTCAGCAGCATACCAGCTGCTCATCTCATCAAAGACAACATCCCTGCTTACCCTCAACTCACGTGTAGCAGGGTTATAACACCTGTATCCCTTTTGCTCAAGGGAATATCCAATAAACACACATTTTTTAGCTTTCGGATCCAGCTTGGTTCTCAGCTCATCTGGCACATGCACATATGCAATGCATCCAAAAACTTTCAGATGAGATAAATCTGGTTTTCTGCCAGTAAACCTCTCCTCTGGAGTTACATCATGTATGGCTGCAGTTGGAGTCCTGTTCATGATGTATACTGCTGTAGAAACAGCCTCAGCCCAATAGCAATGCGGCATATTCTTCTCTTCCATCAATGCTCGGGCAATCTCAGCAATGTGCCTGTTTTTCCGCTCAGCAACTCCATTTTGCTGCGGAGTGTATCTGCATGTAAACTGTCTCCGAATACCATTCTTCTTCAGGAATTCAGAGAACTCATTGGAGAAGTACTCTCCCCCTCCATCTGACCTTAGGCACTTTACATATTTTCCTGTTTGCTTTTCAACCAAAAATCTGAAATTCTGAAAGTGAGTGAAAACCTCACTCTTCTCCTTCATGAAATATACCCACACTTTCCTTGTGTGGTCATCAATGAAAGTGACATAGTACCTGCAGCCTCCCATAGACACGGTCTTCGTAGGACCCCATACATCTGAATGCACAACATCTAGTGCATTTCTGCTCACATATCTGTTACGTGGAAACACATGCTTTGTTTGCTTCCCAAATTGGCATGCTTCACATATTTTCTGCATACCTTCCACTTTAAATTTTGGCAGCCCTGTCACAATTCCTTTTGTCTGCATAGACTTCAATCTTTGCACATTTACATGTCCAATTCTTTTATGCCATATGTCTGTGTCTGCAACAACTCCTGAACCATTTGCAAACATCGCAGCACTCATTTCAGGCATGTCTACATCCAACGTAAACATTCTGCCCACTCTGTTGCCTTTTGCAACCAACCTGCACTTGTCTTTGAAATCTTCAACATAACACCCATCAGGGTTAAACCGAACCTGCAACCCCTGCTCAATCATCTGGCCAACTGAAACCAGATTCTTTGTTATGTTCGGTACATGAAGTACATCTGCAAGGTACTTCACTTTGCCATCCTGCATAGATAATGGCACATCTCCAACGTGGGCAATTGGATGAGCAGTGTCATCCCCTGTTTCCACAAAACCTGGTCTTTCCGGGTTCTTCATCTCCTTGAACCACTCCCCATGACTTGTCATGTGGTTCGAAGCGCCTGAATCCACATACCATACATTATCTTTTTGTGCTGCATCAGCATTTTCAGACATGGCATTCACAACATGCTGCATAACAAACAACCTTTCATTGTCCTCATTATTTCTGCTTGAGGATGCATAGTTGTTTTGCTGCAGTTTCCCATTTTGCATGTCAGCCTGCTTCTTATAACATTCTGACTGCACATGTCCTGGCTTACCACAATAGTAGCATTCACGTGCATCATTATATTGCCTTTGCCAATTTCCACGGCCTCTTTGACTCCCCCTGCCTCTGAATCTGCCTCTTCCACCTGCGTGTTGTTGTTGTTGTTGATTCTGGGACTGTTGTTGTTGTTGCTGCTGCTGCTGGCCATAATTCTGATTACCTGTTCGGCCACCTCCTTGACCGCGTCCACGGCCTCCTCTACCTCGTCCTCTTCCTGAACTCGTGTAGAAGGCCTGTTGCTCTGAACTGTTTTTGCTTTGTGAAGACTGTTGGTCTTCACCCAAGTTCTTCTCTTCGATAATCAGCATAGACACCAAATCTGTAAAGTTGGGAATGTTTTCCCGAGTCTGGATAGACGTCTTAAACGCCTTGTATTGTGGCCCGAGACCACGTAGACAGACTTCCACCTTGTCATCATCATCTACTGATACACCAATAGATGCAAGGGATTCCACAATGCCCTTTATCTTCAACGCATAGTCATTCACAGACATGCTCTTTTTCTCGACAGTATGAAGTTCATTCTTCAACTGTATCTTACGTGCCTTGGTATTTGTTTCATAAAGCTTTACCAAGGTGTCCCACGCCTCCTTGGGGGACTTGGCATCCTGAATGTGCCCAATCATGGTGTCCTGTATACTAATGGAAAGCCAATACATTACTTTCCTGGCTCCTTGGTTCCAGTCTTTAAACTCTTTCACATCTGCAGCAGTCGGATTTATATCCGGTATCTCCGGTGCCTCTTCATGCTCACCTTCAATGTAGTCCCAATAGCCTTTTCCCATCAGGAAATTAGTCAGCTTGAACCTCCAAGCATGGAAGTTATTCTTGTCCAGCTTCTCAGCCACAATCTGTGTTATGCCATCATTAGACATCTTGCCAAACACACAATTTTACCAGAAACTGCACTCTGGTTTTTCTGCACAAATGCTGTATTTTCTGCACAGCAGTACTGTAGTACTCTCAAATGTCACAACCAGTGACTTCAATGCATATACATACACCCAATGGCAACTGTAGACCTCTTTGCAGCACCCACAGTGTCTGCACAGTCAATCTGTCTTCCTGCAGTTCTTAAAACAGAGTTCTGCAGAGAATCGATGACTTACCCGCAGTGCTCGAAATCGCCTGCTTTCTGAAAAACGGAGGTCCAGACGCGCCCGAAACGCGTTTTCGGCCCGAAAATTTAGTCCAAAGGACTGTATAGTTGCCCTTTAGCTTCACTCCCGCGAAGAAAGCTCCTCAATCGGAGATCGTTTGCCGGTGCCTCCCGCAGAGCTCCCGACAAGGGTGTAGTCACCAACACAATAGGGAAGAGTAGTTGAAGCTCTTACCCTCGTACCGCTTCCTGTGGTTCTCTTGCTTGCAGCTCAGCCCTTAGCACGAACCAGGCTCTGATACCATGAAAAGATGCAGGGGGGAAGAGAGCTTGAGCTCTTGCAAGCACACACACACACTCACAAAACCCTAATAGAGAACACACAAGGTGAGAGGCTGAAATTCTTCTTCTTCTCTACTCAACACTCAACACACCATATACAAGAATAAGAGTACACACAATATGAAAGGTACTCAACCAATACATACACGGGTTCTCTATAGTGTGAACCCGACTAAATGAGCTGGCGCTATAACTATGCCAGTCTCTAGAATGGCTGTCACACAGCCTGTCATCCCACTGGCCGCATATCACCCAAGATCTCACCAACCATGCCAGTGGTGTAAGTGCGGGGCCTATCCCCCAGGCGGGTCATCAGTGTCCACCGCCTCACTAGAGCTCGATATCTCAACACTCCTTGTATTCTTTTGTAGGGGGAGTCAACACTAAAAATTAAATATGTTAGCCCTAACTTGCTAGTAGCAGGACTCCTCATTTACCTTGCATGCCCTGTTTTTTCTTTTGAATTTTCTGTGTTCATGATATTATAAGCTAATGTTAGTGAGGCTTTGTGCATGATCTGTGTTACTCTGAATTAGGTTTTGGTAGGCGTGAAAAACCATACTATTTTTTCATGACCATGAATATATGGAGACATTCACGCCAAAAAAAGATAAGCAATTTTTGTTGGATAGGTGTCATCTCCAGATGGTGTCATGCTAGTGGCACACTCTTTAGCCTCTAGGCATTTTTGGGATTTATAGCATTCATTTCCATTTTTTCCTATTTACACAGTAGTGTTAACCACTCCGGTTAACATCGTTTGTCAAGGATGGCTTCTTGTAACTTATCTCACGCAAAGCGTTGATTGATAAAAGAGATATGGGATGACTAAGCTTATGGCTTGTGTAATGCGCCGATCATAGGAATGAGATGTACATAGAGCTAGGAAGCTAGTTTTGGGCCCCCAATTGTAAATGGGTGGCCGGCCATTGTAAAATGAGAGCTCTTGTACATAAGACATTTTATGGAATATGAAAAGGGACAATCCCATTAGTCTCAATTGAGTTTTGCTCTCTCTCTCTCTCTCTCTCTCTCTCTCTCTCTCTCTCTCTCTCTCTCTCTCACTCTCTTGAGCTTGTGGTTGCTTGCTTGTGTTGTAAATGCTTGCATGCTTGATTGTTGTGGTGTGTGCATGTTAGGGATGGTGATGATCTAACTTCTCCTCTCCCCTCCCCTCTCCTGTCTCTCTACCAAGATCCCTCTTGCATGCATGTTGGCATGAAGTGAAGGTAGAGCATTCCATAGCTCTCTCCTTCTTTTCTCTTCACCTAGCTTGTGAATCTCCACTTGGGTGACACAAGTGGTGGTGGAGTGAGCCCCTAGCGGCCTCATAAAGGGAAGTTAGCCCTCATTAGGGTTAGCTAAGTGCAAATCTCTGACTCAACCCTTGTATGATTTTTTCTCTTCTTCTTTCCCTCTCTTGTGTGTAAGGTTTTATGTTTAGCTTACATCTTTGGCACCGCTGCTAGGGAGAGCACTTAGCTTAGGGTCCTCCACACATTTCATGTGCTAGAGTCTTCATTTTTCCTGGTTGGAGTGCAAATCCACTAGTTGATTGCATGTTGTTTGAGTTTGTTTCTTGTTTAATTGATTGTGTTCAATGGAGCTATGGAGGTTAACTAGATCGAGAGACATAGGTAGGTGTTCAATTTTTGCTCTTGACATTTATAAAATTTTTAATTTTTTGATCAACTTTTGTTAAGTTTGCACAATAGTTTAATCATCAAATTAATCTTAATTTATTAGGTTTCTTTATGCATTCTAGGTATCAAAAGGTAGCTAGAGACTAGCTTTAGCCCCCTATAAAAACAAAAATTCAAAAAAAAATGGGAGACATCTGAATCTTGTAAAAATTAGAGGAGGGACGCAAGCAAAAATTACATTTTGGATGAACCTCTGAGAAGCAAATGCATGTTCCATAGTGAACAGCTGTGGCAAACTTGCTGCGCCCATTCCATTTCAATTGGGAAAATCTTGTGAGATCTCCGGCCGTTAATTTGGCAGTGGGGGCATTAAAAAGGGACTAATTGCATTAAGTAAGAATAAATTACATTTAAACAAGGGGTACAGCCACACTGCTAAAGAATATTTGTAGGTGGCAGTTAGACCTGTAGCATTAAAATCTCTGAAAATTGGAAGTGAACACCCGTACCATTTACAACGTACGCCTGTACCATTTGAAGTGCACGGCCATTCCCTTTAAAAAGTGCACACCCATTCCAACGTGCCATGCTTGTTCCCTTTTAACTTGCCGTGGCAAGCCCAAGCGAAGACTCGAGGCCAATATGAGATGAACTCTTTACCAAGGAAGAGACCAAGCCCTATTTCATAGATGAATCCAGCATCAACACGAGTCTGTCGATTTCTTCCTGGACCATCTTGGAATACTTCAGACTCATGGGGTAAGCCCTTTGTTTGACTGGTCTCACTCCATCGACAATCAAAATGGTGTGTTTGACTACTTTGGGAGGAACACCCTTCATATCCGTGTACTTCCATGCAAAGAAATCCTAGAATTCTGTGAGTAGGGCGGCTCATGTTGGAGACCAACAAAGGGCGTGGCTCAAGGTAAGCGATTGGAGGCTCATCTTCTATCTGAGCTTGACAATCCCTAGCCAATTCTTGGGTTGTCGAGAGCCTTTTATTTTCCAGTGGGTAGCACCCATAGTGATAGTGCCCAAAAAGAATGGGAAGATAATAGTGTGCATGGACCTCAAGAAGGTCAATACCACCACCATACGGGATCGCTATCCCTTACCCTTTACAGAGCACGTGCTCGAACGAGTCACAGGAAAGGAAGCATACAACTTCTTGGATGGATTCTCCAGTGACAACCAGGTGTTGATCGATCCTAAGGATCAACACAAAACAATCTTTACCACAGAATGGGGAACTTACGCATACTGCATCATGCCTTTTGAGCTGACCAATGTCCCTGGTACCTTCTAGGCGACTAGTGTGCACGGCCTACAAGGAATATCTTCAGAAATTCTTGGAGGTCTCTATGGATGACCTCTGTGTGTCAACTCCTCTCGTGGAAGATACACCTTGACTATTTACATAAGGTGCTAGAAATATGTAGGCTGTACATTATTTCATTGAACTCACTTAAATGCTAGTTTTGGGTTAGGCATGGAATTATCTTGGGACACATTGTCTCCCAATAGGGAATGTCCAGAGACAATAGAAAGGTGCGGCTCATCCCTTGAGCTATCCCCACTACCAATTTTAAGGGAGTCTAGCATTTCATGGGACATGTTAGCTATTATCAACATTTCATTTTTATGTATGTGATATAGCTTGACCCCTTTACGGATTCATGATCCTTTTTGAGTGGACAGAGCAATGCTAACAGGCTTATACCGCCTCCGCCTTTGCTGTTGGATGTGTGCTGGCCCAACCTAGTGAACACAAGATGGATTTTCCCAGTAGCTTTGCTAGCCACCAACTAAATGAGCCCGAAAGAAATTATACCATGACGAAAAGGGAAGGGTAGGCCATGGTTTACACTGTTAAGAAGTTTCGCCATTATCCTCTGTGACCAAATTTATCTTCTTCATAGACCATCAAGCTCTTCTATACCTGGTAAACAAGCCCTATACAATAGGAAGAATCACCAGATGGCTGCTAATCTTGCTTGAGTTTGACCTCATTGTCACAGTGCAGAAGGGCTCACAACATATCTTGGCAGACCACATGTCAAGGATCCTTAACGGGCGAGCCGCCCCATGGGAGTTGATGATGATTTACCACATGCTTAATTCCTGAATGGGGAGAGGAGATGGCACACTTTCTAGCCAATGGCTTATGAGTTAACCCCCTCCTAAACAAGGATCGTTCTCGAGCATCATTAAAGAGGTGGCCCCCTACCAACTAAATGCAGGCCAACTCTACAGGTAGGGGAAAGACAGGATTATCAGATACTATGTCTGTGAAGATGAATATGTCCTCCTTCTAGAACATGATCACTCTACCTGTGCTCGGGGGCACTTCGCGGCGGGGGCAGATATCATTGCGTGCAAAGTCCTCACAACTGGGTTATGGTGGCCCACCTTAATGGCTGACAATCGTTGGCTGCCATGGACTATTATACAAAATGGGTTGAAGCTCCTTGTAAAGCTGATGCACGCTCTACTACAAAATTCCTATATGAGTTAGTAATCACATGGTTTGGATGCCCCCTTGAGATTGTGAGCGATAATGGAACACACTTTATTAATGAGGTAATCTAATTTCTCTTACAAGGATTCCTTGTTACTCATAGAAAATCATATTATCCCCAAGCTAATGGCCAAGCAGAAATCACCAAAGAATTCCTATGTGCCATTCTCACCAAAGCTATTGAGGCTAGCCCACAATGATTGGGAATAAAATTTACCCCACCAGCACTTTGGGCCTATCGAGCTTCCTACAAGGCTGCTCTACCAATGTGATACCCTTTAGTTTGACCTATGGTACTGGAACGGTTATGCCAATGGAGTTCTTGGTCCCAAGCTTATGCATTGCTATACAAGAAAAACATCGTAGGGAATGTCTTAGGCTGTTGCTTGTTCGAGCTTAAAAAGCTTGACAAAACACACCTCCTAGCTATATATAGAATGATTGTAGAAAAGCTAAGGCGTAAATAATGGTTCGATGATGACCACCTGAAGGACAAGCAATGAACGAGGGCAACATGGTCCTCCTCTTCAGCACAAAAACACATAAAAAGAAACTTAAGAGCTCAGAGGCTTTAAGACCTTTCCTAGTACTGAGATAACCCCGCAAGGCGCTGTGCAGATAGAGACACGACGATGTCAAAATGGTAGGATATTTCAATGGTAAAAAATTAAAATGCTACTATGGCCCACTAATCGAAACCACCCTAAGGGCCATTCATGAGACAAAAAACAAAGGAAAAACAACCACAAAGAAATGAAACAAGCAGCTTAACAAGAGGCTAAAGTGAGGCAAGCCTACTTAGGCATAAAAAATATAGTGGTCAACATGGGCCAAGTTGTAGACCTCAAAGAAGAAGATTGGGAGGTGAAGCCCTTGATTATGGTTCGGAATGACCACCCTGATGAGCTTCGCCAAAAAATTCTCTCTCGTAGATACAGGGGCTAATTATAACTTAATGTCTTATGAGACATGGCTTTCCCTTGGGCAACCCCCATTGAAGGAGACTCCTGCCCCATGGTCACAACAGTGTCATCTCAAGAAGTTCACTGTTTAGGCACAGTTAGACTTTTGTTCCACATTGGAAATAATCCCTTGGAAGGGAAGTTTTATGTGATTCCTGCAGGAATCATGCATGAAGAAATACTTCTCTCGGAAGAGATTGGATGGGACACAAACGGTGTAATATCGACTGGGATGCAAGGATGGCTTAACTCAGTTCTCATGATAGACAAAGAACCTATACGCGCTGCTCATTCATGCCAAGAAGTTACTCCTACACTCACCATTGTCCTTCCAACCTCAAACACCGCTCAAAAAAAGGCCACTCCCCACTCTGAACACACCACTGCCTCTTGCGTCCTCTCCACTATCCCACTCGATAGCAGCCCACTTCCAACTCTCAAGAATAACCCAAGCTGCTAACCCCCCACAGAAAACTAACCACCCTAACCCTCCTAACAACAATAACAAATGGACACATGGCACACCTTCTCGACAGTGGGTACCTAAAAGGCTTCTCACAATGCAAGGGTATTATAAAGGTACTTCCACTTTGTGGATCCCCCAAAGATCCAAATCTCATCCTCATATAATGGCACCCCAAGCTCCTCATCCCTCTCATAGGCAACCAATTTGACACCCCCAAGCTCCTCGTCCCTCTCGCAGAGGTAACCAATTCGACAACCCCAAGCCCACAGGATACAAGACAAATGTTGACCAAAATGCTCACCAAGGCCAAACTATCCTCACTTACACCCTAAGCCTTGCCCAACAACAACCTTCCAGTGGATCCCCAAACCTCTACTGCAGGCTCAACATTACTATGGGGCAATCACCACATTTGGGTCCCCTAATCACCAAGGCACCAACTCCCTACTCTTGTCACTCTGCACTCACCAACCCTTCAATGGAAACCCAAAGTGGCCTTCTCCACATGAATACTGCACAGGAAAAAGGGAAGAAAAGTTTTCATGATGACCCCTTGCCCCCCCCAACAACATCCCACAATCCATACTAAAGATATACCCTCGAAGTCAGCTACTCCCCCACCCATCATTGTCAGGCTACCTTGGAGTACTCCCAATCAGCCCTTAAACTCTCCATTCTCAGATACTCCCTCGTTACCAGCCTTTGAACTCCCCAAGGAAATCCCAACCTCACCACCATCACCTAATTGGAACCGTCTCCTCGATTTGGCAAATTGGGCATGCAATTAATACAAAACCCGTAATGGGGTGCTAGTAGCAACATAGCCCACGGGTATAAAACTTGTTTGCAAGGTGCCCTAAAATATATATATATTATCTATTTCCACATCCGTACCAAACTTGCCACGGCCATAGCATTCTCCTCTGCCTTTTCCCCATGGCCGTACCAACCTCCACTTGAAATGCCAGACCGTAACAACCTCCACTTGAAATGCCAGACCGTAACATTCTCATTCACTTTTGTCACGACTGTACCATTCTTCTTTAGTGTTTCCACGGCCATTCCATCTTCAGCTCCAATTGCCATGCCTATTCCAACCTCAATCTCTAATGCCACGCCATTTCCAAACAGATGTCACACTCATACCAAATGAAGCCACGCCTGTTCCAACCTTAGATCTAAATACGTCCATACTATTCAAAAGCGTATGCTCGTTTCTTGGGAATACCACGCTCGTACCATCTGCTTTGCCATGATCGTGTCCTTCTGAAAACTATATATATGGGCCCACCTTTCTCATTTCCTCACTTTTTACTTTCAGCCTACCTGAACTCTTGCCAAAGATTTTCTCAAGCGTTCCCTTTCTATCCATCCTCCCTCGCCCATGTTGGAAACATTTGATTCCTCCCTAGAGGTCCACAAGCACCCCACTTTGAAGAAGCGCCCAGCGGGGGGACGCTTTGAGGAATACGGCCGACACCCGACCCAATTGTCACACCTAGGGGAGCAACTTATGAAGCAAGTCAGTGGTCACATGGGCCACTCCTTTATGAAGAACAATCACAAAGTGGAGCATAAGCTATTGTATTACAACGGACCCTGCTATAGAGCCATTGCTGTAGATCGAGCCGCTGTTGCAGCCTGCCCGCCTGGAGTAGCTTGGGCTCGGCGGGCTACCCATTATGGAGCCTTGGGGAGTTGACCTATACAACTGCCTATACTAGAGACATACAATGCCAACTAGGCCGCCACCCACAGGTCAAGTGTTGGATATAAAAGGATAGGTGCACACGGTACATCTTAGTGTTGACCTCGTCTGAGAAGCCCTCCACCTCCCGAGAATGGAACATCCCTACGTGCGGCTCACCAATGCCCCATAAATGACTTGTGGCACTTTCAGGGGTAGCACTACCAATGATGGCATGGAGTGGGACAATATAACTCAGGAGGAGCTCGTGATGCTAGCTAGGGCACTATCCTTTTTATTGACCACACGGTGGATAAACCGCTTTAGAGCAGATGCAATCTCTTGACACTGGCCAGAGTCCACTAGGGAACACCCGTCAACTGGGTTGGATATTTGCATAAGGAGCTACATGCAGTTTGTTCTAACCCCCACCGGTGCGAACTCTCTCAAGCATATCGCGTTATAGTGATTTGTCCTACTGTTGTTCTTTTTTTACTTTTTCAAAGATGTTATCGTTTAGATTTTTAAGAAATTAATTTTTCCTTACAAAAAAATAATTGATCAAATTACTACAGCGCGAAGAGGGGAGTCGGTGAGAACTCTCCCACCCATATCGCATTATAGTGATTTGTCCTACTGTTGTTCTTGTAGTGATTTTTCTTACAATCGTCATTGCCTTTGATATATTGCATCAAATCACTATAACGTGAAGAGAGGCTCCTTGGGAATTCTCCCACACGTATCGTGTTGCAGTGATTTTGGCACATTTTTCCTTGTAATTTCATTTTCCCACTAATATTTCATCAAATTACTACAACGCGACTAGAGATGTCGATGAGATTTCTCCAATGCTTATCGCGTTATACTGATCTTGGCTAATCCTTTATTATCTTACACAGAACTTTCGTCGTCCTGACATATTTCCTGGCTCTTGTAGATGGAACCTTTCGGGATTGAGGTTGAGTCTGATGCTGGCCTTCGAGAAACCCCAGATGAAAAGTTGTTTGACTTCTTGTATAAAGTTCGACAGCATGATCGCCATCTTGAAATCTCACACATGTTTAATTTCAATTTCTCCATCAAAGACATGATCGTTTCTGCTCGTTCGTATCTTGAGGAGAAAGGGCAGCAATTTCAGCAGACCACTTTGAGTGGTACATGTTTGATGGCATCCAGTACGTGCACGTGAATGATATCGTGCCTTCAACAACCTTGAGACAAAAGCTGAATAGGGATGTTTTTAAGGTGCCAGATGATAAGAAGAAGACACAAAGTAAGTGCCCCATTCACAATCGCAAGTGTCGTCTCGTTGCTTACCACTATGGATTTATCTGCTACCTGCATGTGCTGCTTGAGGATGAAGAAGTTGCAAATGAAAAAATTGAGGAGAAGCCAGAGGAACCTCCAAGAGCAAAAGATGAAGTTCAAGAGATTGCAAAGGAGATAAACTTGGCTGTAGAGAGGGACTTAAGTGAGCAGTTGGATATTGATGCTCTCAGAAGAGAAGACACCATAGTGTTTACAAGTGACGAGCAACCCTCTATGATAGAGGAAGCAGGGGACATTCCAACCCCACTACTCCCCACATTTCCTATTGGTAACAAAGAATATTTGTTAATTACAGATATTCAAGCTCTCTTTGACATAAGGAAAGACTACTGTCTGGCCATCATTGCACAGAATCTTGAGGAAGATGAAGATTTTGTGGATCCAGATGTGGATAAGTATCTCTTATTGGATTCAAATGTCAAGAACAGTGAGTTCCATTCTGCAGCCGACACATTATCCATGATGTACAAGGATGCAAAAAGCTATGAATCCAACCTTCCCACACTGAAGGGGAATTTCAGGCTATTCAGCAAAAGACTTAATATTTCACACATGGGAAGGGAAGGGGCATCCTCATCGACGGTCCAAGACACTAACTCAACAATCAATATATGGACAAATGATTTACTTGTTAATGACGAAAATCAGAAGGTGTGTTTACTTATTAATTACTTTTTATCGTGCTGAGTAGCTTATTCTATTTGTTGTGTTGGCTCATCGACAATATTGTTTTGCAGCTGGTTGTGTTTGAGGATGAGTTTCTCGGTCGCAGAGTAAGCAAATGCGTGGGAGGACTCGGAATGGACTTAGCACTGGGAGAGTACATAAACCGATTGAAGTTTCCACAATTCATTATATTCCACAAGAAATTCTCAAAAGACAATGCAGACATTATCTAGATACCTTGGGGCATATCCCGTCAGGTGGAATGCAGACAAAGTCATGCTTTTGGAGAAGTAGTTAGCATTGCGAATCTTTGGGTAGGGCCCTGGAGTCTATGCACTAAGGAGGAAATATTACTTAGCCTATACTGCTTATGGATTGGCGTGTGGGATTAAGGATCCCAATATGCTAAGTGATTATGGCAAAAGGGAGCTTCTAAGATTCACAAAATCGAGGGTTCCTCCAGTTTGCCAGTTTACAGGATGTTGCAGAGCCATCTTCAAAAAGGGCAAGGCTTCATGCACCCGAGGATGTTAGTGAGTAGGTTAAGGAGTAGTAGTATATTCCTATCTCTTGTAATAATATTCTCTCTCGTGTAATGTCATGAGAGTTTTGCATATTCTTATCTCTTGTAATAATATTCTCTCTCGTGTAATGTCATGAGAGTTTTGCATATGATCATTTCTGAATTTGAAATGTTAATCATGGATCTATGGGTATTCAAATCTTCCCATTTCTTTGTTTTGTTACTCACCATTCTGCATGCTTAATACTTGCATTAGATCTCCTCCATATATCTTGTTTTCTTTCTTTATTTACAAGTTTTACTGCTTGATTAATTTGGGATGCTTTGAACTGCTGCTTCTTTTTGGCTTTGTGTACAAGCTTCCTATATGTCACACTGATGTAATTCCTCTAAACTGTTAGCTTTTTCTGCTCCTCCACCCTATTTTGTATGATTGAAATACCCGGAGCGTGCTTGATAATGTGTTTTCTCCATTCCCTGGGTCGACCATATTGATAAACTACCATACTTCTTTGCAAGCCAAGGGGGTATGATGGTATATAATATGCTTTAAGAGAATAAAAGAATACATTAGTATATTTTTGAATATACAGTATAAAAACTAGTTCAATGCATAATCAATCTAATACCATATATAGTGGGGGTGACGTCCATGCATCAATCATTGATCTCTTGAACTCATCTAACACTATTTGAAATATCTCATGGTCCTCCTTCGTCCACACTTTCTTGTCACACAGAACTTAAACATAGTGTCTAGAGATTTCCACACCTTGGCTTTCTGTGTTCTTGCTTGACCATTGTCTGCATGGTCTACTACTGCATTGTGAACGCACTTCCATTTGTTGTATTTTACGATCTGCACTGATCGTCTTCTTCTATGACCGTCTGGTGTTGGTTCAAATAGAAACCTTCTTGCTTTAACACCCCCAATGGAAGGTTTCTTAGGTACATTCTTCCCATACTTAGACCTTTTTTCATCTTGTTAAATTTTTGCATGTCCACCATGCAAACCAATGTCTGATAGAACTTTCTCTAGTGCTTCGATGGATGTAACCTTTGCTGTATTGGGCTGTAGAGTCCATGTAAAACATATGTATAAAAACAAGAGTTTTTAAATGATTCTGCAAAGAGGATGCATTGTACAAATGTGGACACTTGACAATGGAATATCGAGAATTGGCTTGAAGTTTGGGTCTTTCAAGTGCCTATCCGCCGGTGCCTTCTTCCAATACCTCTTATCAAACATCTTTGTACTGCACATGCAATATAAGTAGGGACTTTTTGAATTGGCACCCTTTGACACATTGTGCATACATTTCAGAGTTTTAAGATCACCCGCCATATGCCACTCCACCTTATATTCTCCCATGCCTTCCACATCCAAGATTTTACCATTTCTCTGCTTGCTGATGATCTCGGGTATCGATGTCTTATGAAAGACACCCAATGTAGAACATCAAAATTCTCTGATTCTACCTGCAATACATAAGAAACATAGGAATGCAACACCCATTAGTGTTTTTTATATGTAATTCTTTTTTCACAAACATATCCGAGTCTAATAAATTTTACCTCAAACAATCCCAACGACAGTATATTGTTTTCAGATTGAACACTAAACCATCTAGGATCATCTTTTAGAATAGATGTATCAAGTGCCCTGTTCATCAGTGTTATGGTGGTAACCCTTTCTAACTTTCTCTCCTTCACAATTTGACACTCATCAAGCTTTAGCACAAATTTGAGGACACCATCACATTCTTCAGGAGTAACTTCAAACAATTGAATAGCATATGATTGTAAGGCCTCCAAGTCGTAGAAAATATTATTGTATCTATTGTAGACCACATCTCCTATTGGTGCAGCATAGGTGTCTTCAATATGAAATAGGGTTCCTAGTGCTTGCAGTACCTCTTCGTTTACTTGTTTACGCAATTTTTTTACCAAAGAAGGATTTGGCAGAAGGATTTGGCAATAATGATCCTTTCATATTAGAATCCTTCATCTTTTCCTACAAAGTCTTATAAATCGCTGAGTACCCTTTGTGTTATACCAGCTATCAGGCGTTTTTTTGAGGAGTATTTTTGGCTTGTGTACATACGTGTGCATGGTGTGAATGAAAACTTGGCCGTGGAATGCCTTGCCAGGTGTGCAGTGTGGATGCTTTGGTTTTGGGCTCATGCAGGCCTGTCCGGAATGAGGTTCCATGGAGATGGTATCAGCCGTTTGGTCACTGAATGTGTGTGCGCGTCCAAGAAATGGACTGGGCACCGGGTTGTGTTTGAAGGTGTGGAAGTATAGGGGATTAATGTTGCCTTGAACCATGGCACAAAATTAAAGTGATTGGTGTTACCAAGAGCATTGGTGTGAAAGCAATTTGTGGCCATCTCCTAGGCCTTAGGGAAAAGAAAAAAAATAAAAAATGATGGCAACGTGGCCAATTTATTGGAGGCTACTTGGCTGTTTGCCTTGCAACCAGCGTAGGTGCCAGCATGCGACATCTTGAAAGCTGGCGAAGCTCTAGAAGGTGGTGGAGCAAACGAAAAGGGGAGTGGGAAGGAAGTTGAGGCTCTCTGGAAAAAAAAGGCGCCTTGGTCATCGAGCCTGGAGCAAAGGCAGTGCAGGGTGAAGAGGAGGCCGACGAGAAGAGAAGGTCGCCAGGCGCAAAAGCTACAATGGTTTGAAGAGAGGTCAGCTCTGGGCATCTGCAGAGACCAGAGGCGAGCATAAAGGGTGTGAGGCGCTGCAGAAAAGAGATGCCAGGGAAGGCGCAGTGCTGGAAGAGGTGGCCGCCACGCAGCAGAGACTGGCGGGATTCTGCAGGAGACGGACGTGGAGATTAGTGTGGTTGCCAAGGGTACGAGGGGTTCTCGGGCGTATGCAGCCACAAGGATGCGTAGGGGAGGCTCTCTAGCGCAGCTGGTCGAAGGAGTGGTCAGCGCAGAGGTTGTGGGGCCTTCCCAAAGTGGAGAGCCGCTGGTAGTCGGGCTGATAGCGCAAGGAGACTCTTGGGCGTGAGCTGACAAGCGTGAGGAAGGCGCAGCTGCAGTAGGCAGCATGGGTAAGAAGGGAGACCGCCGTGTAGGTGATCGAAAACGGGCTGCTGACAGCGACTGAAGAGGCAGAGGCGCGGTGACTGGGCAACAAGCAGTTAAGCCTTAGTAACGTGCTGAAGTGTGGAGCACAGCTGAAGGCAAGGCTGGTCAGCGCTGTGGATGGCGCAGAGATGAAGGGGAGCAGATAAGCTGCAGGTGACAGGCTAGCTAGTGTGGGCCGCCTAGAAGACAGGGCAGTGGACAGAGAACAGGGTGCCGAGTGAGGCAGAGGAAAGGACAGGTGTTGCTTCTACTGAGCTGGTGGGGCCGGTAGCAGGGCAGATAAGCTGCTTGGGTTGAAGTGAGGGTGACAGAGGATCTCCAGAGAGAGAGAGAGATGTTGCTGATGACACATGCAGAAGTGATGGGTCGCAGAGGACTCAAGGGTTAGCTGGTGTGGGCGCCTTCTGGAGCGAGAGTGGCCGGGTTCAGGTCGGTACAACAGGCAGGCGAGAGGTTCGTGATGATTGGGGATGTGGTGTATCCTCGGCAGTGACAGGCCTGAGTGAGTGTTTGTGGGTTGTGTGAGTAAGGCTTCTGTGTCGAGAGAAGCTTGTATGGTGTTTTGATTGGAAATATATTACTGGGTCTTTGCTTTGTCTATGGTGCCCCTGTTTTTTGTTGTCTGTCTGGCGTGGGTTGGGTGGTGAAGCGTGAGAGAGTGTTCCAGTCGGTGGTGGCTGGTGGTGCCCCCGTTCGTGTGTGTTATTCCAAGTTTGCGAGGTGGAAGGGCTATAGAGGCAAGGTTTTCTTTCTTTTTTTCACCTCACATCCTTCTGGTGCCCCCACTGAGGATTTGCTTTGGGATTGTATGACTGAGGATAGCTCTGGCGTTGTTCTTTGCCTAGGAGGGCGTGTGTTTCACTGAGGAGAGCTCAGGGATTGGTACAGGTTGTCATGATGTGGTCTTATCCGGAGTTTCATGGCAGGAAGGATGAAGATGTGTGTGACTTTTTGGAGCAGATGGAGTTGGCATGCATTAGCAACCATGTCACAGATGAAAGGCAGGCTCTTACGCTGATAAAGATTTTCTTGAAGGGAGATGCCCGAAGCTAGCTTAAGGATTTTGAAGCACAGGATGCTGGTGTTTTGACCTTAGACAGGTTGAAGGAAGGCCTTTTGGAGCATTTTCAGCAAGTGGAGGATCCTAGTGTGCTTTTGCAGGAGTTGAGCATCTTGAAGCAGGTACATGGGCAATCATTGGATGATTTTGTGCAGGTATTTACATGTTTGTGGAGTAAGTGGTGTGTGACATTGAAGCAAGAAGTTCCTCCAATGTTTCTGAAAAAGAGCTTGTTTATTGATGGTTTGCTACCCCATTTGAAGATTAGGGTTGAATTGAAGAATCCCAGGTCATTTGATAATGCTGTTAGGGTTGCTAGGGAAAAGGAAGGCAAGGTTTTGAAGCAGATGGAGATGGGTATTTATCCGTATGAAGGTGTTGTGTCTGCAAGAGATAAGCAGGTAAATCTGGTTGAGGTGGGTAAGAGTCCTATGCAAGGTTTGATTAGACAGGAGCCTCAAAGGCCGATACAGGTGCAAAGGGGGATGTTTTATATGCCTTCGGATTTTTTTCCAAAGTCTTTTAAGCAGGTGCAGGTGGATAAAAAGAAGGTGAATGAGAAGCAGGTGAAGGAGCAAAGTGAAGATGAGAAGTTGCCAGTGGATTCTTCTTTGGATTTGGATGTCATAGCTGTACATGACAGTGATCTGGATGATATGCATGCACATGGAAGCAAAGAGGATGATGCCTTGGGATTGGATGCTGATAAGAAGGAAGAGGAGCTGGATACAAAATGCTTTGAGGATGATTCTTTGCCGGATTTGCTAAGGGAGGAGGATGGGGTAGAGACTTGTGCTGAACTGAAGACGGCTTATGATGCGAATGTGGAGAGTATGGAGGAAGATCCTATCATTATGGATTTTCTTGGACAGCTGGATGGTGGTATGGTACCTGCGATAGAAGGTATGGATGTTTTTCCGTTTGATGCATTGTGTGCTGGAGAGTCTTTGGACGATGATACCAGGGGGGTTGGCAACATTGAAGAAGGTATGCATGTAGATTTGGCTGATGAAGAACGTTGTGATGAGAGTAGTGTGCCTGAGGATGATATATGGGAAGTTGCTAGCCTGGATGAATAGGAACCAGAGGTGGAGATGGATGCTGATATGGTTGAGAGTGTAACAAAGGCTTCTTTGCGGATTGCTGAAATGCTGAAGGCAAAGTCCCTGGAAGACAAAGGTTCTGAGCCAGTTGAGCTGAATGATTGTGAAGAGATGCCTAAAGTGCAGGAGCTGGAAGTGCTGGTGGACGCGGCTGTTGGAGAGGATGTGGATTCCTCTGTGAAGAAAGGTCAAAATGCTAGAACTTGGCCTTTACTGGTGTTGATGGATGGGATGCTAGAAGCTGCAATGCTCCAGGTTTTGAAGACGGGGAGGTTGGTTGTGGGTGAAGTGCATGGAAATGATTTGGTGGTGGATGTGGTTAATATTGGGTGTGCAGTGATGCAGCCATGGTGTTTGAGAGATGCTGGGGAATGGAATGGTGAATTGCTGTTTCCTTTTGATCCTGGTGGATAGCTATGGAATTTGTCTTTTGCTGCTGAGCATGAATGCTCTAGTAGATGGGGGGGTGGCAAAGTATGTCAGGCGTTTTTTTGAGGAGTATTTTTGGCTTGTGTACATACGTGTGCATGGTGTGAATGAAAACTTGGCCGTGGAATGCCTTGCCAGGTGTGCAGTGTGGATGCTTTGGTTTTGGGCTCGTGCAAGCCTGTCCGGAACGAGGTTCCATGGAGATGGTATCAGCCGTTTGGTCACTGAATGTGTGTGCGCGTCCAAGAAATGGACTGGGCACCAGGTTGTGTTTGAAGGTGTGGAAGTATAGGGGATTAATGTTGCCTTGAACCATGGCATAAAATTAAAGTGATTGGTGTTACCAAGAGCATTGGTGTGAAAGCAATTTGTGGCCATCTCCTAGGCCTTAGGGAAAAGAAAAAAAAAATAAAAAATGATGGCAACGTGGCCAATTTATTGGAGGCCACTTGGCTGTTTGCCTTGCAACCAGCGTAGGTGCCAGCATGCGACATCTTGAAAGCTAGCAAAGCTCTAGAAGGTGGCGGAGCAAACGAAAAGAGGAGTGGGAAGGAAGTTGAGGCTCTCTGGAAAAAAAAGGCGCTGAGCCTGGAGCGAAGGCAGTGCAGGGTGAAGAGGAGGCCGACGAGAAGAGAAGGTCGCCATGCGCAAAAGCTATAGTGGTTTGAAGAGAGGTCGGCTCTGGGCATCTGCAGAGACCAGAGGCGAGCATAAAAGGTGTGAGGCGCTGCAGAAAAGAGACGCCAGGGAAGGCATAGTGCTGGAAGAGGTGGCCGCCACGCAACAGAGACTGGCGGGATTCTGTAGGAGACAGACGTGGAGATTAGTGTGGTTGCCAAGGGTACGAGGGGTTCTCGGGCATATGCAGCCACAAGGATGCGTAGGGGAGGCTCTCTAGCGCAGCAGTGGAGCGCAGCTGGTCGAAGGAGTGGTCAGCACAGAGGTTGTGGGGCCTTCCCAAAGTGGAGAGCAGAGAGCCGCTGGTAGTCGGGCTGATAGCGCAAGGAGACTCTTGGGCGTGAGCTGACAAGCGTGAGGAAGGCGCAGCTACAGTAGGCAGCGTGGGTAAGAAGGGAGACCGCCGTGTAGGTGATCGAAAACGGGCTGCTGACAGCGACTGAAGAGGCAGAGGCGGTGACTGGGCAACAAGCAGTTAAGCCTTAGTAACGTGCTGAAGCGTGGAGCACAGCTGAAGGCAAGGCTGGTCAGCACTGTGGATGGCGCAGAGATGAAGGGGAGTAGATAAGCTGCAGGTGACAGGCTGGCTAGTGTGGGCCGCCTAGAAGATAGGGCAGTGGACAGAGAACAGGGTGCCGAGTGAGGCAGAGGAAAGGACAGGTGTTGCTACTGAGCTGGTGGGGCCGGTAGCAGGGCAGATAAGCTGCTTGGGTTGAAGTGAGGGTGACAGAGGATCTCCAGAGAGAGAGAGAGATGTTTGGGAAGCTGCTGCTGCTGCTGACGACACATGCAGAAGTGATGGGTCGCAGAGGACTCGAGGGTTAGTTGGTGTGGGCGCCTTCTGGAGCGAGAGTGGCCGGGTTCATTCTGGTGTGGTTGGTACAGCAGGCAGGCGAGAGGTTCGTGATGATTGGGGATGTGGTGTATCCTCGGCAGTGACAGGCCTGAGTGATTGTTTGTGGGTTGTGTGAGTAAGGCTTCTGTGTCGAGAGAAGCTTGTATGGTGTTTTGACTGGAAATATATTACTGGGTCTTTGCTTTGTCTATGGTGCCCCTGTTTTTTGCTGTCTGTCTGGGCGTGGGTTGGGTGGTGAAGCGTGAGAGAGTGTTCTAGCCGGTGGCTGGTGGTGCCCCCGTTTGTGTGTGTTATTCCAAGTTTGCGAGGTGGAAGGGCTATAGAGGCAGGGTTTTCTTTCTTTTTTTCACCTCACACCAGCCTCATCAAGTATTGCCTGGATGTCCTGTGGATTGAGTTGATTATCTTTGAAAAAGTCATCTATTTGCTTTTATGAGACCTTCTTATATTTCTTCTCGTTCATCAATGCTTCTGCATACTGGCAATCTAAAAGAAGACTTAAATGTGCGCCAGAAGGTTCTATCGTTGATTCTTTATCAGGGTGTAATAATGATCTGATATCATATTGAAATGCAGAATTTGATATACATGAACATATACAATAATGATTGCTATTCATAAAATATCACAATAGAAACAATAAACCAGTTAATAGAAAGGAGCTTACTTGATTGCATGTATTCTCTTCTTGATGCCACCACCTCCTAGCTTCATTTGCTCAATATCCCTTAGTTTTTTTTATTGTTTACGGAGACCTAATGAGGTCTGCTTATGTCTTAATTCAGACATTTGTTTTTCAAGCCCTGAAATGGTTTCCTTATTGCTTAATAACTTCTGCACAATGCTCCACGGTTTTCTTTAAATGAATGTTCTCTTTCTCAAACAAATCTCTTTCTAATTTAAGAACATTGCTTGTTGCTTCCAAATGATGTGTATATTCTAGGAGCCCATTATAGCCATCTCCAACAAAGTTAAGCAGAGATGTCGTATTCCTAAATGGGGGGTGGAGTTTCTAAAAGGGTCTTTTGGATATAACCTCCCATCAATCCATAAATCTATGTTTTTCTTCCCTTGCATCCTCAACATTTCTTTAGAAGCAGTACACAAAGTATTAGGTTTATTTCTCTTACTTAGAGGTTCATATTCATGTTCAAGCTCAATGTGCAGGTTGTAAATGTCTCTTTTCTCTGTATTCCTCCTTGCTCTTGATCCCTCTGCCATCCTCTTGATTCTCTCTGTGTTCCTCCTTGTTCTGATTAGTTGAAAAATTTGAATGGAAAGAGAAAGGTGCCAAAATAGTAAAAAGAAGTAAAGAGTCCAACTAATTTACAAGAAAAACCTTGATTTTAAAGGTACCAATATCTGCAAACTTTGATATGTAATAGCTTAAAAATTTGAGGTAAAGTTTCTTGTAGGGAGGGAGGGAAGTTGAAAACCTTTGAAATTTGAGGTGAAATTTCTTGCAGGGAGGGAACTCGAACTATTTTTGGATGATTCTTGGTTCAAATTTCAAGAAATATTCTATTTCGGCTTGTACGTAGAGATTTTGAGATACAAGCCATTAAACTTGGAGAATTGACCAATTCATTATTCACGTAGTACATATAGTACATGAACAGATTGAAGACTTCGAGAACTGGCAATATTGACCAATTCATTGTTCACGTAGTACATATAGTACATGAACAGATTGAAGACTTCGAGAACTGGCAATATTCTATCATTTTTATGTACATTTAAGAATAGAAATATATCTTCTATATCTTAAGAAAATGCCAATTTTTAGGCTTTTTGGATTGTCTCTCTCTAAGCTTAGTTGGCACTTCTTAGAGGGCCCAAAGTTGAGTCCAAAATTCCCCTAATGGATAGTGTCAAGGGTCATTCTGGATGGAGGATCAGGAGTGAATATAATATCAGACAACTTGGCCAAAAATCTAGGAATTACAGATATGCAGCTTGATCCATTCCAGATCTAGATGGCTAATCAAAGAAGAGTCCGACCAGTTGGAATCATCAGGGAAGAACAAATCAAGGTGGTAGGATGCATGTTTACTGCTGTGTTCATAGTCCTGAAGATGATTGAGATAGTGGGGTGCATATCCCACACTGTTGGGAAGACCATTTCTCAAAAGGTCTCGTTCGCTCATCTTGAAGTGCTTACATGAATGAAGAAAGTACAAAAGAAGATGAGGAAGACACTTAGGGATAGGATAGCAGAAATACAGAATAGCAGAAGGTTATGGTTTCTCTCAAGCAGGAAGAAGACTAAAAAAAGAGGCAGAATATCAAGGTCCACGAAGATAAGCTTGAGGAAGTAAATCTAGGAGATGATCAAGAGCCCAGAATAGTCAGAGTTAGTGCAAAACTGAATGAGGAATTTAGAGGAAGACTCTTAGAGATGTTGATATCCTATAAGGATTTGTTTGCATGGAACTACTCTAACAAGAAAGAAATTGACCCCAGCTTTTACCAGCACAAGATCAATCTAAAGGAGGATGCAATTCCTATCAAGAAGAGTAGGTATAGAATGAATCCTAACTATGTTAATCAGGTTAGAGAGGAGATAGATAAGCTGTTAAGAGTGGGTTTCATCTATCCAATTGACAAAGCAGAATGGCTATCACCCATAGTAATTGTCCCAACGAATAACATGAAGCTTAGAGTCTGTATAGACTACTGCAAATTGAATGACTCCACCATATCGGATCCATTTCCTCTACCATTCATAGATTCTCTATTGGATGCCATAGCAGGACATGAGACATACTAATTTTTGGATGGGTTCAATGGGTACAACCAGGTGCATATGGCTCTCGAGGATAAGGAGAAAACAACCTTTGTAACAGAATGGGGGGGCTTTCGCCTCCAATGTGATTACTTTTGGGCTGAAGAATGCTCTAGCCACGTTCTAGAGGATGGTTTAAGAAATATTCTATGAATATTTAACCACCTTCATGAGGGTCTTCGTGGATGATTTCAGTGTATTTGGAAAGAAAAAAGACCACATAAAAGCATCATGAGGTGTCTAGAGAAGTGTAGAATAGCCAAATTGAGCCTCAATCCAGCCAAGTGTCTGTTTGCTGTCTCATGAGCGGATCTCTATTGGGGCACATAGTGTCTGTAGAGCGGAAGGAATCGTCGATCCGGCAAAAGTGAAGAGCATTGTAAAATTGCAATAGCAGCCCAAGAACTCTAAGTAACTAGCCAAATTCCTAGGACTAATCAAATGGCACAGTAAATTAATGAGGTTCTTGCAAATGTGGCAATACCCTTGTACAACTTGATCGTGAAGGATGTAGAATATGCCTGGTCAGGATCCTGTCAAGAGGCATTTCAGAATCTGAAGCGGATACTGTCATCAGCACCAATTCTTCAACAGCCAAATTTTGATAGCCAAATTTTGATATGGTGTTCCATGTATTCAGAGATGCTTTTGATTTTTCCATTAGAAGTGCTTTGATGCAAGAGTCACATGAAGGTTGTTTTAGACTAGTCTACTATGCAAGTAGAAGGTTGTCCAAACCAAAGAGAAACTATTTCACCAGAGAAAAGGAATCATTGGGGATGATTACTCGATCAAAAAATTCAGGCATTATCTGTTAGGTAATGTGTTTGAATTTCACATGGACCACAAAGCACTCTTATACCTGGTAAACATACCATACCTAGCAGGAAAGTTAGCTAGATGGATGCTGTTGTTGTTAACAAGAGTTTGAGTTAACCATCAAGCACACCCCAGGAAACAAGCACTCTTATACCTGGTAAACATACCAGACCTAGCAGGAAAGTTAGCTAGATGGATGCTGTTGTTAACAAGAGTTTGAGTTAACCATCCCCAAGAAACAAGCATGTAGTGGAAGATTTCATGTCTAGATTGGAGCCAAAATAAACTCTATATGGGGTAGAATATGACTTCCCATATGCTCATCTTTTTAGTATAGATGGAGAGAGATCCAGCTGGTATGATAAGATGCTCTAGTTCCTCTCTGACTTGTATTTTTGGGAGTATATGTCCAAATATCAGAGAAAAAAACTGACTCTTTGGAGCAAGTTGTTTATGGTGGTGGCAGGATAACTTTACAAGATGGGCATTGACTAGATTCTAAGAAGGTGTGTCCCTGAGCATGAATAGCAAGCTGTGCGTGGCAGAGGAACATCAAGAGATAAGTGAAGGGAACTTTTTCAGAGAGGTCACAGGACAAAAAGTGTTTCAAGAAAGACTATGGTGGCCGACGGCAATGCCCATAAGTTTGCAAAGAAGTGTCACATGTGTCAGAGCCTAGGGTAGCCAAATGATGCAGACGTAATTCCCCACCCCTTGATACTGCCACTTGAGCTGTTCCAGAAATGGGGTTTGGACTTTTTAGATACCTTTCAAGCTAGTTACTCAAAGAACAGGGAATAGATACATAGAATAGATACATACTGGTGTGGCTATAGATTACTACAAAAATGAGTGGAAGCTAAGGCTTTGAAAGACTATAAGGCATCGTTTTTGCAAAGTTTCTATACAAAATTATCATGACAAGATTCTTATGCCTGATAGCACGATCAAGGGAGCCACTTCCTCAATGAAGTGATTAAGAAGCTAACATAGCAACATATGATCATACATAATAAATCAACAATCTGTCGCCCTGCAAGAAAATGGTCAGCAGAATCCACCAACAAAATCCTAAAAGGAATTTTGGTGAAGACGGTAAATGAAAACAAGACAGATTGGGACACGAAGCTGTATTCAGCATTATGGGCATTCAAAATAGCGTACAAAAATGCAACGAGTCTTATGCCATTCAGCATGGTGTATGGACTGGAAGTAGTAGTTCCCATGGAGTTCCTCACACAAAGCCTCAGAGTAGCCGTGGCCGAAAGACGAGTCAGAAGTGAATAGAATCGAGAAACTACTTTAACTAGATATGAAAAGAGAGTGCATAGTGCGTGGATAGTCAAAATTGTGCAAAAAAGAAAGCTCTAGGTGGACAAAAATACAAAGTTCAAGATCTTCAAGGAAGGAGATGCAGTCCTACTATTCTCATCAAGAATGGGACCTCACCCAAGAAAGTTGAAGATAAGATGGACATGCCTTTTTCAGAATTGTCAAGAAAATGGGAACGGGAACCTTCAAACTGGCAAGTCTGGATGGTGAAAGGCTAAAGAAACTAGTAAACAGATATAGGATGAAGCCTTATCGTTGGAAGGATACCAAAATAGGAAGGAACCACGGTAGAAGAAGCGCGTCCAGATCCAAAGAATCTCTAAGAAGCTGAATTTGAATCTAGTCAGGATCAAGAATTGGAAGAGGGACAGGATTCTGGAGAGAGCAAAAATGTAAAAGAACATAATCTAAAAATAGAAATTGTCTATGTAAATATGATCTCAGTGTGATAGAGGATGAGGAGCTAGCTCTGGAAACAGCATGTAGGTGGTGGGAAAATTGATGTTTCCGCCTTGAAAAAGAATGCCTGGATGGAAAGGAAAAGGTGCCATGTCACTTTTTCCCCACCACAACTTGGCCATTAATGACCTTGGGGCTCGTGCAATGGCACTCATAGATAGAATTTAAAAAGGATTAGGGAGAATCATGGAGATATCAGGGAGTTATGGCCGTACCAAGGGGAGGCATGTGCCACGACAACGGCTGGAAATCGCAGCACTTTATCGAATGCCCTAATCTGCATGTTTCTATTCTGCAAAAGCTCTCTCCTTCGCCAACTCTCTCTTTTCTAAGCTCTATTGTCATCCTTTCCTTCTTTCTCTTAGCCCAGCTTTCTCTTGTCTGACAAGATGGTGGAATTCCAATATCTCTCATCCACCCTCCTGTACATGGATGCAAATAAGCATGCAGAATGGCTGGAGAAGATGGGTTTGAAGGAGTTCGTGGAGCGGAGCTTCAACAAAGTTAAAAAGTCATGGAGTTGTTTGAATAGCTCTAGAAATCAAACATTATTACACTACCCTCAAGAGAGAAGAGGGAATTCAGTCCTTTGTGAGGTATTCCACTTGCCCAATCGAGGGAGAAATGGAGATCAAGGTTGCGGGATGACGACTTGATAAAAAAAGTTGGCCCGCTAGAGGGGAGAGCCAAGGAGTACAAAATAACGGGCACAATAGATGAAGATAGGCAAAAGCAGATGCAGTTTGTGGTGGATATTATCGCATGTCCAAGAAAACCTTCAGAATGGTGAAAGCTGCTGAGAAGATGGGCACAAGGGTGGCATGGGTAGAAGTAATTTATTACAACCCCAAGGAACAGATTGGAAAGCTCACTAGGCCCAATACAAAGATGAAGATCATGCCATATCTGGATGCATTGTTTAAAGGAAAGGCCCGACTAGAAGTTGAGAAGGATAAGGAAGAGGGCCCCAAGGAGAATGCACCAGGGAAGCCGAAAAGCTCAAAGCCCTCCGGAAAGCCTTAGGATCAAGCCACCTCAAGACAGGGAAAGAAGAGAGTGTTTGAATTTGGAGAGAAGAAGTCCGATAGCAACAAAAAGGGGATGACTTCTAAGAAGGCTGCCAGTGGAGTGATGGAAGTATCAAGCGGCCGACAAACAACTGAAGGAGGACTTGGCTAGGCAAGTCCGTGTTGTCATAGAGGCTGGAGCAACAGTAGCAAGAGGCCACACCTCCATTGCTAACTAATCACTGGAGGCGTAGTCTACATCCAGGACTCTCCACACCCATGTCAGCATAGACGGTGCAAACTCAGGTAATATTTCCAGACACAATCAAGATAGAATGGGTGTAGGGAGCCCTATCTACAATAATACATGAATGATGGGATGAAGGAAACGACAAAACTACAATTCCATCAAGAGCAGGATGCTGCCTTATATAATATGATGAGTGAGCAAGAACCCCTACAGGAGGAGTTGCATAGAAGAAGGGTAGAAGCAAGCCAGCTGGATGATATGTAGAGACGGATCGAGGAACTCTAGCAGGCAAATAAAGGAATAAAGAAGGAGATGGAGGAGATGAAGGAGAATATATTCATGAAGAACCAAGAAACAATGCAGATGCAAGGGGAGTTAGATCATGCCATAGAAAAGCAAGCAAGGATAGAGGGATAGGTCGCTCTAATCAAGGCGCACATCAAGATCATAAGGGATGTCCAAGAGAGGGCTAAAAAGATAAAGTGGAGCTGGTGTGAAAGTAGAGGCAAGATTGGTAGTATTAGATACAGAAGAATATCCATAAGTTTATGAGTTAGACGTAGAAAGAATGGAGCAATGGGAGGGTCATGCGGTGGATGACCTCAAGGAGGTGTGGGGCGCTTATTTGGAAAAGCTAATAGCAGTAATGTAAGTACCCACAACTTCCTCCAAATAGTTAGCTCCCCACCATTCGAGAGACAGAAATCTGGAGGGTCTGGACATCCAGATCTGGCTCTGACATGAGGCCTAGAACCAACAAATGCCTTACAAGCACCAACCTACTGGTGGAGTGGAAAAAGACATTGGTAGCAGCAACGGAGGCACCAGTACGTAAAGAAGAGGAGCTACATAAGGAAAATAATCAGCTTGACAGGAGGTAGAACCTTGGAAAAAGAGGTTCACTGTCCTGAAAGAGATTATACTATGGACTAGATGGGAAAGGGAAAGAGATTGTACTATGGACTGGTTCAGCACAATGGATATCATCCCTAAAAACGAGTTAAAGGAGCATGCATGGGTAGGCACGAAGAAGGTGGAAGAGAAAGTAAATGATGAGTGCTTTTTAGAGCTTCACAAGAACTTTAAGAGTGTTTGGTGGTTTCCTAGGCTTGATGTTTATATTGCAAGCACTTTAAACTACTTCAACGTTTATATCGCAAGTACTTTAAAGTACTTTGAAGAACTTCACTACTTGGAAGTACTTTTAAGTACTTCACTACTTTGAAGTGGTAAAGTTCTTTAAAGTACTTTGAAGTAGTAAAGTCCTATAAAGTACTTTCTGTTACTCTCAAGTACTTTGTGGTACTTTAAAGTCCTTTAAGTGTTTTTTGGTATGGCAAGCACTTTCAAAAGTGCTTTTTGGCACTCCAAGTGCTTTTTGGTACTGGCAAGAACTTTCAAAAGTGCTCTCTAGTACTTTTTGAGCATTTTATAAGCACTACTCAAGAACTTTTGAGTACTTTTCAAGTACTCCAAGTGCATTTTGGTACTGTACATGCGCTTTTCAAGAACTCCTCAAGTGTTTTTTAATATTCTTCAAGTCATAAGTTGTGTTATGTCGTAAATGATATCCCACTTACATTGCTCTCTTTCCCTAATCTATGTAACTTCGGGTTGGTGTTTGCTATGACAGGAAAAACATGATCTTGTAGAATCTAAAGTTGAGGAATTGTCAAACCATAGTGCATTTGTTGGAATGGCAATTCAATTCATACAATGTGATGTGAGGGCTCTCTTGGCACCCTAACCCGCTGGCGAGAAGCATATCTCGTTATAAGTCTGTCTACATTACTGGTGACTGTGCTGCATGTAGGGAACCCTTGTCAAGTGATCACATGGCATGACTTTTCATTCTGGCCTATAGTAGAAACAAGTACCACCCTTTTTGCTTTTTAGTATTGTGTATCACAAAATTGACATGCGCTCACAGCAAGGTGTAGGGAGGAAGGGTGTAGGGAGGAAATTCTTGAAATTGCGAAGCATTGAGGGTGAGTTTTTTATTGCTAGTATTTGCCTCTACGAAGTTACAATGAATTGGTATGTCATGTGACTAATGTGCACACGTCCTTTAACTTGTGCCCGCCCACAGGCATGCAAATGAAAATCCTCATGTGATGAGGAATCGAAAACCACATCTGAGTTTATCCATGAACTACTAAGTGGAGCTGAGATACTCAAAGAAGCAGATGAAGAAGTTGACAAGATTGCAAAAGTTGGTCATGAACAACAGCATGAAGGTATATACTGAACACCTCAGCGGCATTGATGTAGAATGATAACATGCTGAAAATTTGATTGTGTTGTCATGTTAGAAAATGCCCCTGGACATGTGGAAACTGCAAGTGTAGTGAAGGACAAAGACGATGGTCAAGTGGAAGAGACCCTGTTTGACATTGCTATGCAACATAAGAAGAAGCATAAGGGTGCACCTGGACAAGTTGAAGGATTGCAATTTTGCAAAAACCAAAAAAAGTACATCTGTTGACTCTCTTAAACCTCGTGTATGTAAGATTCCTAGCTCCTCAAGATGTCGAGTTTCTTCCCCTGTAATCAATCCCCTTTTCAGAATAATAAAAGATCTTGTTTCTACCTGTTTTGGCCTAGAGAGAGAAAATATTCTAGAGAGAGATAATTCAATTTTTAGATATCTTTGGATGGAAAAATATCCCTTCTCATTAAAATAAATTCTCCCAAAACAAAAGTTTAAAAAGAAATTCTTAAAGTGCATTAGAAATAAATTATAATGTGCATAAAAGACCTTAGCCTAAGGGTCCATATTTTTTGAAAATTTTGGATTAAGGTTCTTATGGACCAATAAGATTAATCCAAATGTAGGGAGGAGATAAATTGAAGAATAAAAGAAAAACCCCCCAAAAATGAGTAAATGCTCACATAAGATGAAGAGTGGACTAAAGACCAAAGAAAACAATTAAAAAACTGAATTTTGACACCTAAGAGTGGGGATCTCCCCTCATGAAGTAGGCGCCTTTTTCTCATCATTATCCCCAATTTTTAATCAATAAAATGAGATATTTCATCTCTCCTCTCTTCTATTTCAAAACTAGATCCAAAAAGTAAGCTCAATTGACTCAAATATGGTCAAAAATTGACCAAACTGATCTGGAAAATTCTAGAATCAGTTTACTTGGTTAGAGGCTCACTTTTTCCTATAAATAGAAGCCTCCCCCTTTGTAAAAGTTTAATGGTGTTTATGCACTGTTACTCTACTCCTGTCCTGAGCCATCTATATTAAATTTCTTAATAATTTAATTATTTTTGGCCTAATCCTCTCCAAAGCGAATTGGTGGCCACTCTTGCCTCAAACAAGAGTAGAACCCTCAATCCCTCAAGCCAAAGGAGAGCTTACAAGCTCCATGTAAGCTAATTTTCTTACTTATTTATGAATTTTAAATCTATGATTTTATAACAACTCTACACCGCCCTGTACAACAACTCTACGCCGCCCTGTATAGCAGCTCTACGCCATACTCCTCTGTCGAACAGTCGTCTACGCCACCTTGCTCTGCCCAGTCGTGCCCCACCGTCGCTCCACCTACTCAACTCGTGAGCCGCCGTGCTCTACCATCGAACAATCGTCTATGCCGCCTTGCTTTGCCTGCGCCACCTTGTACAACAGCTCTACGCCACCTGTGTACAACCGTCGCTGCCATGTGTTACAACAGCCGCTAGCGACGCCTTGTGCTGCTTTTCTCAGCCTAGCGATGCCAGTACTGACATCTTCTGCTGCTCTCAACTGATTTTTATGTTTTGCAGTTGATTGAATTAAATTCAAATGCTATGCCTTTAAGAAAAAGGCCACCCCCTTCTCTTCTTTACATTCTAGCCTTTCTTAATCCTAGAAAAATTAACTAAGGGATTAATTAAACCCTTCTTATTGTTTACTCTCTTGAATTTAGAAAATTGTATAGATTAGAGTTCTATAAATCTAATTTGGGTTAATTTAAGTTAAAAATAGAATGATAAAAATGAGAAATAGTTAGCCATACAAAGGAGGTTATGGTAAAATTTTCCAGAATTTTGTGGAAAAGAAAGTTATTTTTATGTTATTCCAAAAGAGTAATTCCCACCATTTTTGCATCTAAAAGAAATATTCTAATTACTCCATGTACATATTCACCTATGAATATGCATGGATATCATTGATATTAATTATTAAATTTGATTTCTATGCATAGAAAGATGCATAAAGAAAATTTTTTTATTACAAAAATGTTATTCTTATTAAATTTAATTTCTATGCATAGAAAGATGCATAATGGATTTTTTTATTATAAAAGTGTTATTCTTATTAAATTTAATTTCTATGCATAGAAAGATGCATAATGGAATTTTTATTATTATAAAAGTGTTATTCTTATTAAAATTGATTTCTATGTATAGAAAGGTGCATAAAGGAAATTTTTTTATTACAAAAGTGTTATTCTTATCAAATTTAATTTCTATGCATAGAAAGATGCATAATGAAATTTTTTTTATTATAAAAGTGTTATTCTCATTAAATTTGATTTTTATGCATAGAAAGATGCATAATGGAATTTTTTTAATTATAAAAGTGTTATTTTTAGTAAATTTAATTTCTATGCATAGAAAGATGCAAAATGGAATTTTTTCTTAATATAAAAGTGTTATTCTTATGAAAATTGATTTTTATCCATAAAGAAATTCTTTTTTTAAAAGTGTTATTCCTATCAAATTTGATTTTATGCATAAATAGATGCATAAAAGGATTTTTTTAAAAGTGTTATTCCCATTGAAGTCGATTTTTATGCATAAATAGATGCATAAAGAATTTGTATATCAAAATTAGAATTCTCTTAAATTCTATGTTCAAATTCTATGAGTATTTGATAAATGAATAATTAAATACTCCAAGAGAGAAATTTCTATCGTTTTATATTCTCATAGATTGTAAAAAGAAAATTCAGGAAATCTATTGAGATCGAAATATTCAGATAAATGATTAATTTATTCCTTATTGGAATTCATAACTAATTTAGAAATCAGTTAAGTGAATATTCAAAGAAAGAAATTCAGTAAAATAATAACTGAATTATCAAACCTTTTCGAGAAAGATAGTTCAGGAAAAATCTTATCCGACTCGAACCGTGAATCAGACTATGACCAAGACCAAACTCTTTTATCAGTTCCGAGGAAAGAAGGTGTGACCAGTTTCGAGGAAAGAAGGTGTGACTAGTTTAGAAAAATACTCTCAAAACTCCTGCCAAATCTGAAACTAAATTTGAGACCCTTCGAATTGATATGTGGATCAAGGTTATAGAATTTGAGGAATTCTGGTATGAAACTCAGAATGCCGATCAAGAAGTTTTGGGGATACTGATTCAAGAACTACTCCTTGTATTCAAAAGAAAATCAAACTGAAAACTTGCATAGAAACCCTCTTTTCTTAAAGGACTGTCTTACACCAGAATGTGGAGGGAGCATTTGGTATATATGTTTTTCTAAGGGAAGTTCGGTTGCAATAGCTGGTGGGGAGTGTTCAAAGGGGACGGCTCCTCATGCGGCAAAGCCTGCCCACCAGCCTCGGTATGGTTGAAAAATGGTGCTTCCGGTACAATGGGCGAGGGTCGACGAAGCGGTCCTTGAGTGAAGTTTTCCATGAGTGAAGTGCCAGAACACCTAAGGAGGATCCTGGAGGGTTCTGACCAAGCGATGCACGGGCTCACGGTGCCTAGGACACCCATGCGTATGTCATGGAAGATATGTATGATGGACGAAATGATTATTGTAATGTGTTATTGGATCTCGTTTGCTGACTAGTGGTCTCAACGGAGAGTCTAGAGTGATACTGTTTTTTGAGAAACAAGGGACTGGATGGAATTTTTGAGTTATACATCTATAACCAATAATTGTTTGTCAATGGATTATTTTATATGTCAAAGTTTTAAAGAAGAGTGTGTGCGTATCTGTATTTGAAAGCAAAAGTTAAGAAAGGCATTCAATTATGGGTGGGTGAGTAATTGTCTGGTTCTACCGATTCTAGTGGTTGGACCCATGGGCTGGGATGGGGTTAGGCTGGGATCAGTAGAGTCTTAATAATTAAATTGAAACAATAGGAATATGCTTAGAATTCAAGTATTTTAATAAAAACTTGAAGAATTTCTCAAATGAGTAGATCAACGGCTGTGCTTGATTTTGGTTAGGAAAAAAGCGTTGATTTCCTCCAAATGATTTAGTGATAGTTTTCCTTCTATCTAGTTTAATCAGGTGAAGGATAGTTTAGTCTCTTGACCCCGTTAGAAAATTCGTTAAGAAAATAAAAAAGGTGGAATCGTCCCCGTTTTTCGGGCAAGGGAAATTTTTCTGGTTCCGGTTCGGAATGACCACTAGATTAGTCTCGTGTCCGGACATTCGAGGGCGAGGCCCCAAGTGGGAAACCCTTGCCCCACACACGAGGAAGCTACTTCCGTTGCAATCAAGAATCCAGTGCGCCGATCGGGGGCAGAGGGGTCTCACAGTGTATGCAAGAGCTTTAAGCTTCTTACACAATGTACTCCTGGCTGGAATGGAGCTTGTGTTGTAACACTTTATGCATGAATATGGAACTTTTTTGCCAAACATTGTGTACGCCATTTGGCAAACCCTTTTGTTCTCCGTTAGTACCTGTGTACTATACTATTTATGATTGTATTTTTTTTTTTCAAGGCATTTGACCAAGTGCCTTTATTGTTGTAGTTAAAATTTAAGTGATTGGTAGCAAACCTGACCCACCCGTCCAAGAACATGTGGATATCGAAAGGATGCTACCTAAACCTCAGCCTAAGAACCTTGCAGCAAGAAATGTAGGAAAGCGAGATCTTCTTACATTAATCTTGGATTTGAATGGTGTTGTTATGGTCACCCCATGACATTCGCAAAAGCAAAGAGCCTCCTGACTTATCATATGCCGATTTCGATGTTGTGAGGTAGGACTCCAACGTGGTTCACTATGTGAGGAAGTATGCTGCATTCTTCATCCTGGCTGCGAGCCAAATAGCAAAGGTGTTCATATGGAGTCTGCACGCTGGCAAACTTGCAAAGAAGGATTGATTTGTGTTTGCCAGTTGTAAAGAATAGGTTGGGTGGGTGGGTGGGCCAAGAAATATGTGGGGTCGCTTCCTTTGAGTAAGGGAAAACTCATTTTTTTTCAAGACCTTGAGGAGATTCTGGGCTCTGTTACCAGAGTTCAGCAACAAGAACACACTATTAATGGATGATAGCCACTACAAAAGTTATATAAACCAGGATGGAACATACGTTATCATGCCTACTCTTGAGAAGCAGACAGAGTCACAATGGATTAATTTTCTGGGAAGGGATGTTTTGGATCTTGTGCATAGGTGGGTGGAGTCGATTGAGCATAGTCCTCTTGCAAAAGAGGATGTTTTCAATGCAAGATCATAGCCTGATCAAGTCCAAGCGATGCAGTACATAGAAGAACACTTATGCTCTAGAGCTCACATATTGTTTTCAATGTGAGATCACAGCCTGTGATCAGGTCCAAGGCGATGCAGTACATAGAAGAACGCTCATGCTCTAGAGCTCACATATTGTTTTCAATGTGAGATCACAGCAACCTGATCAGGTCCAAGCGATGTAGTACATAGAAGAACACTTATGCTCTAGAGTTCACATATTGTCCTATGGAGAGTGGATGCGTAAGGGAGTTGTTAGAGGGTGATAGTGTGGTAGACCAAGTGCCATGTAAAGTCAGCTCCCCTATATCGGCTTATACTTTTGTTGTCATGGATGTAGTGCTCTACAGCACTTTGTCACTGAACATATGCAAATTGTTTACATGGATGTAGTACTTTGTCACTGAACATATGCAAATTGTTTACATGGATGTAGTACTTTTTGTGCAGCATATTGCTGGTTTTCCTTTGTAGTCTTAGTGCAAGTGAAAAAATGGTTCTCCTTTATAGTATTCTTTGTACATGGATGTTGCACGTAGTCCTCACATTCATTTTCTGATGTGGTTAAGATCTCTTCAGTGGGTGGATCTTGTTGTTTGCTTCTTAAGCTCCCTTTGAATTACGATACAATTGATTTTGTAGTGAACTTTCTACACACACGCTAATGACAGGTAAACTTACTACATTGATGACAAGTAAATATACTGCCCACGATACAAACGATTCCACTTCATCGATGATGACAAGTAAACTTAATAGTCACATGTAATTAATTATCTACTCCCTTACACAACTAGAAGGTAGATTACATCTATCGCATGTCTTAAAAAGGCATGCTATTGTATATGTCTTCGTATACCTCACTAGTTAATCTGTATACATTTGGCTAACCCTCCACAAGATACAAGGGAAACTTAAGGCATTTAATCAAGTGTGAGTAAAGGATGGCAGGAGGTTTATTGTCAAGTAGGATGTATAGATCACTATGACCCTCCACTCTATCATAGAAATGTCCTTCAACCACAAAGGAGTCCTTTCTGATGCGATTGTGCAATGCATCCTTCTTGGTCATAGTTGTCAACCGCTTTGGTGCAGAGCACTTCAGAATGTAGAAGTCCTCACCCTCTTCCTTGGCATTGACTGCAAAGTTATTCCCTATACATAGGGCATCGCTCAGATCATCATGTTGACAACAGCATACATAGGTACATCAGCAACACCATCATCGCTTGAAACATCATCTGCATCTTCATAATGTTCTTTGGGTTGTATCCTCAAGTACTGCCACATTTCCACATATGTTTTGTTTTGGCATCTCCTCCACTAACTGTGCGCACAAGCATCACAAAAACAAGACAAGTTTCTACATCTCAATGCATGCCTATCTATACTTCAGTAAACCATTCACACAATGCAAAGGGTGTGAGCCACTCACACATATGCAATCCCAATGTATATCTCTTTATACATCACCAACCTTGATTTCCCAAAATACCCGATTCACTCCTTTTGTGGACAACATCTGGTTTCCACTATTGTTCATTGCATTGAGAAATTCCACCACACTTGCTGCATTGTCTAATGTCCATCCATCTGGCTTCAACTGCTCACTTGTCAGCGCTCTCTTGATTACTGCTCTAGCCCTGTCATGCTCACCCTTGCCATGTCCTGATAGTTATGCATCATCTCAAGAGATTTCGAAGAACCTCACAACAAAGTAGAATGGGTGCCTTGCTTTAAATTGCGATGTCGTACCATCAGGCCACACCCAATGCCACTTTAGATTGCTGCTCTATTCTTTCAACCACCTGTTATGCAAAAGAAAACGGTGCTGCACAAACAAGGTGTCATGGACCTTGTCATTAGAGATATAGAAATGGGTGGTCTTTTTGATATTGCCCATTGTCGAGCGCACGTAAGAGATGTGAACCAAGATGGTCACTTGGTTTGAATACCAATGCATTAATTGGATCTCATTCTGCACTTTGAAAGAGTAATTTTCTACAAAGTCCACCTCTAACACCACCACATCATCTGGGAACTTTTGTAAACAATCTTTGAATTGGTTAGCCTGCCATTTGTAAATATAGTTATGTTTGATAAAAGTGGTTAGCATGTCCTTGAACAAAGAAATGAAACTTTTTCACCCTACTTGCCGAACTACAAGATCCCTTTTTTCTTTTTTTGGTTACCCTCTTCATCCACTTCTTGTGTCTCCACATCAGCAAAAAGCTTGACAGTTACCAAGTATTTGTCATCATGCTCCTCTAAAGCACACAATGCCATCCTTCTTGTAGTACCACATTGACCACACATTCCTAACAAGCATCTCTTTTAGTGGAACTCCGAATTCTCTTGTCTTGTACACAATAGGGACCCCCAAAGATTTGTCAGGTTGTGAAATGTGGATTTTGCTACTGCACATGTAATACCACCTATTTCGGGAACACAAATTTTATAATTGCAATTGCAATCCAATTCATGTTGTCCAAACCTTCCTTGTTGCATTTGATTCAAGGTATCTTTAAAATACACAACCTGCACATGATACTCATAGCAGCAAGTATTTCGGTCCTTCAATTTGCGTACAAAATAAGGCTTGAGACCCTGAAAGCATCTAAGGGAAATCTTCACGTCAGGATGTTTGTCTTGAAATCTTCTATAGAATTCCACCTGTGTGCCAATACACCATGTAAATTTATAGTTAAAACAAAGAGATCAATGTTTGTGAGTTGTTTGCAATTGCAATTACAACTTACATCTAAGAGCACTCCGGATATTACCTGAGAGTACCCCAGAGTGTGCTTGGGAGTACTTGGAAGTGCTTTAGAAAGAACCTAAGAGTACTTCCAGAAAGTGCTTGAGACCTTTTGAAAGTACTTTCAAAAAGTTATTGGGAGTTTCTGAGAGTACTTGGAAGTACTTTAGAAAGTACCTAAGAGTACTTGAAAGTACTCTAGAAAGTCCCTAAGAGTACTCCAGAAAGTGCTTGTTGGGAGTTCTTGAGAATACATGGAAAAAATACCTAAGAGTACTTCACAAAGTGCTTGGGAGTGCCTGAGATCGCTTGAAAGAATTCCAGGATGCACTTGACAGCACTCCAAAAAGTGCTTGGGAGTGGCGGAGACCACTCCAAAGTAGTCCAAAAAGTGCATATGAGTACTCTAGATAGTGGTTGGGAGTGCTTGAGGGTACTAAGAAGGACTTTAGACATTGATTGAGGGTTCTTAGGGGTACTAGGTAGGACTTCAAGAAGTACATATAAGTCCTTCAGACTAAGAGCATGATAGAAATTTCTTGGAAGTGCATGAGAGTACTTGTAAAGACTCCAAAAAGTACTTGAGAGCTACTAAGCGTACTTGAGACCTCCCACGCATACTTAAAAGAACTCCAAAAAGTACTTAAGTACTTAAATGGGAGAAAAAAGTGGATAAGAAAGCTTTACGAGCTTTGCAAAGTGCAAAGTAAAACATGATGCCACCTTAGCAAAGTGTTTAAGAGGATTTCAAAGGTAACTGAGAGCACATTCAAGGATAGATTGCATACCTAAGGCAAGTCAAGTAGAAGCACTGGATGCATCACAAAAGCCTTTCTACCAATCCTCTTTCGACATATATCTTTTTTGTTTGGGGAGACATGGATCTCTATTGCCCAAAACTCAAATACAAGGTCTTCAATCTCTGGTGTGATGCTCGTAGTATGATGCACCTATCGTTGGCATGTAAACAGGGGGAAGAGTCCATTGTCATCCTCACAGTGCGATTGTGAATTGGCAGAAATGATGTTCCTCCTATGTATACCCAATGCCTTGGCAACTATTTTGCTACTTAAGAGCTTTGCATCCTTCACATCATTGGCATTGATACAAGCCATCACAACTGCCCTTTTGAAAAACAACTCATTACTTGAGTGAGGCACCTTCACTTCAGACATGGTTTTGCGAATGTTGGAGAAAATTGCTCTCTCCAGTTCTATTGCTGGTGGTCATAGCCCACGGAATGTTGGATGTAGGAGGAGTTTTCCAAGAATCTTTATTTTGATTTCGTCTGTCAGTCCTTTTGTTTCCTTGCGCCAGCACTTGGCCATAGCTCTGCAAATCTTCTTTTTTTGGATTTCATCAACCTGGTCATTTTCTCTCATCCTTTCCACATCCTTTACCCTGCTTCTCTATTCTCTCTTCTTTGTACCCCAGTAATCTCTCATACTTGGTATGAGTTCTTGTAAAATTTGTGTTGCAATGCTCACACGTGGACCCACGGTGGCATTGGTGAAACTTGCAGAAAACAACCATCCATTAATGGCATGAAGCAATCATGATGCAAATGCAAAATTTAGGCTAATGACATCTCATCAGCTAAGTACCCAACTAAGTCTGTAGCTCCAATGTCACCTCAGTATCCTAGAACCAACATCTCTCCATTATGTTGAAACCTCTTGACTTTGTGACTCCATGCACTTGGCTAAGTCCTTGGTAAAGTGTAACAAATGGATGTCACTAACCACAACTCAAAGACTCTCAGTACTAGGAACCAGCTGAATATTTGGAGCTTGGGCTACGGTAGATAATGATGCCTCATGCAAGAGCTAGGTGGCTGACAACAATGAATGACATCTAGGCATCGGGTTGTTCTACATGGGATACATATGCATAAGGAAGGAAGCTAACTGTTTGTCTCGACTCTGCACGGGAGAGAGAGAGAGAGAGAGAGAGAGAGAGAGAGAGAGAGAGAGAGAGAGAGATACACATAATGATGGAAGTTGTCTTGCCTCTGTGTGTGAGAGAGAGAGAGAGAAAGAGAGAGAGAAGGGAGGGAGAGTGAAAGATGGTCATTATTTTACCAAGGAGGTCGTGGGCACGTAGTTGTAATTATTTGCAAGACAACCATTTTTTTTTCTTTATTTCCATTGTTTCCCCCCAAATTCACTACGTGAAAAGGAATGTCCAAGACACCCCTTTTTGGTACCAACAATACATGCTTTGACCCCTCAGGAGGAGAGAAGAGGGAATTTAGTCCTTTGTATATAGCCGAGGTATTCCACTTGCCCACAGAAGGAGAAGTGGAGATCAAGGTTGCAGAGGATGACGACTTGATCGAATAATTTGGCCCACTAGAGGGGGAGAGCCAAGGAGTACAAAATAGCAGGCACAATAGATGAAGACAGGCAAAAGCAGATCGGTTTATGGTGGAGATGATAAATCTCACCCATAAGCCTTATTGCATGTCCAGGAAATCCTTCGAAATGGTGAAGGTTGCTGAAGAGTGAGTACAAGAGTGGCCTTTTTAGAAGTACTTTATCATAACCTAAAGGAACAGGTTGGAAAGCTAACCTGGTCCAATAAAAAGACAAAGATCGGGCCATATCTCGACGCATTATTTAAAGGAAAGGCCCAACCAGGAGCTGAGAAGGATAAGGAGGAGGGCCCCAAGAAGAATGCACTAGAGAAGCCAAAAATCTCAAAGCCCTCCGTAAAAGCCTCAGGATCAAGCTACCTTAGGATAGGGAAAGAAGAGAATATTTGAATTTGGAGAGAAGAAGGCTGGCAGAAAAAAGGGGAAGACTTCTAAGGAGGGTGCCAGTGGAGCGATGGAAGTATCAACAAGCGGCCGACAATTGAAGAAGGACTTGGTCGACCTAGGCAGGTCAGTGTTGTCCCACAGGCTAGAGAAATAGCAACAAGAGGCCACCTCCACCGCTAACCTACAGCTGGAGATGCAGCCTCCACAGCCAGGACTCTCCACACCCATGTCAACACAGACGATGCAAGCTTAGGAAAGCTTTCTGGAAATGATTGAGGTGGAATGGGTGTAGGGAGCCCTATATTATCTACAACAATGCATGAATGATGGGTATAAGGAAATGAAAAAACTATAATCTATCATCAAAGAGAAGGATGTTGCCTTGTAGCAGAATATGATAAGCCAACAGGAACCTATGCACAGGAGAAGTTACGTAGAAGAAGGGCAGAAGGAAGCCGACTAGATGACATGCAGAGACGGATCAAGGAGCTCCAGCAGGCCAATAAAGAATGGAGATGGAGATGGAGAAGATGAATGAGAATATGACCAAGAACAACTAGTAAACGATGTGGATGCAAGAGAAGTTAGATGATCAAGCCATAGAAAAGCAAGCAAGAATGGAGGGACAAGTCACCCTAATCCTCAAGAGGAGCACATCAAGATCATAAAGGACATCCAGGACAAGGCTGATAAAGATAAAGTGAAGCTGGTGAAACCAGAGGCAAGATTGGCAGTACTAATGTAGAAGAATATCTAGAAGTTTACGAGCTAGACATAGAAAGAATGGAGCAGTGGGAGGGTCATGCAATGGATGACCTCAAGGAGGTGTGGGGAGCTTATTTATAAAAGCTAAGAGCAGTAATGCAAGCACGCACACCTTCTTGCAAAAGTAGTTAGCTCCCCACAATTCGAGAGACAAAAATCCAGATGGAGGGTCCAAATATCCAGATCTGGCTTTGACATCAGGCCCAGAAAATAGCAAAGGCCTTAGAAGCACTTGCTATTGTTGGTGGAGTGGAAAAAGAAGCTGGTAGCAGTAGAGGAGGTGCTAGCAGAGAAGAGGAGATGCACAAGGAAAACGAGTAGGTGTACAAGAGGTAGAAACTTGGAAAAAGAGGCTTTTGTCCTAAAAGGAGAGGGGAAAAGGCCGGCTGTTAAACTAGACAAGAAAGGGAAAGAGGACCAGTTCAGCAATGGATCTCATCCCTGAGAACAAGTTAAAGGAGCATGCATGGGCAACCATGAAGAAGCTAGAATAGCAAGCAAATGATGAGGTGGCTCTAAGGGTCCAAATAGAAGAACTAGAAGCCCTCATTGAAGAATTTAAAGAATAGCAAAATCAAGATAGCAATGAAGAAGGAAGTGGAAGTAGGTACACCCACAAGGCTGACAAGAGGCAAAGGTGGAAAGATGAGCCCTAACGAGCTAAACATCACTTTGACAATGGAAAATGCTGATGTTAGGAAAAAGGCAGAGTAGATGGAGGCCATGAAGAAATCCCATTGTGAGGAAGTACAATCCAAAGAAAAGATGCTTCAAGACTTCCAAAGCTGGGCCAAAAAAGAGAAGAGGGCACGGGAAGACATGCAACGAAAGCTGCAAGAAGAACTAGTGTTAATCCAATTCTAGGATTAACAAGAGCTACCGTCATTATCTTACATCAAGGAGTCATGATAGATACACCAAAGGGTCATACATTCAAGATATGAAGCAACAGTGTCCAAAGCTACAACTTGGACGAGCGCCCGTTGGTGTGACGGAGAATTTATGGTGATTCCCGCTTCAAGAGTGTGTGGTAGCAAGATAGGATGAAGTCCTAAGTGATGTACTTCATGGATATATTATGAGAGTAGTCATTGTAATAGCATTAGGCCTCTTATGAGCCTAAAGTGCCTAGCCAGCCCACATTTTAAGTGTGGGAACACTTATGGCCATGCATATAAGTGAATTTCTCTCATAATACAACATACTCTCCCATTGTGCAATTGAGTCTTGATCTTGCTAATCTCTCTCCCCTAATGTATGCTAGTGAGTGTGTGTGAGTGTGAGGTCACAGGAGGGACGAGAACCCATAGAGCAACGCAGCGGTGTGACAACGCTCGAGGGAGATGCGGTGGAATTGCTTCTCAAGGAGTTGTAGAGCTTGGAGACCTCAAGGGTTACGAGCTCGGCCATTGGAAAGATCCTCTCATGACAATTGCGGTTCACCAGGTAATCTCTTTTTTGATGTGTTTCAAAGAGGGTTAGGGTGAGCCATAACAACTAGGCTAAGAGAGCCTAAGTTCCTAGAAGGAGACCGCTCTTAAATGCATGCAAAATCTAGTGTAGTCGGCACGAAAATCAAGACTTGCCATGAGGCCTTCCAAATGAGATGACATCACCAAATTCATGAACTAGTTGGAAGTGCCTAAGGTGGCAGGTCTGTTGAAATTTGAGCATTGTGATGAGCTATGGTGAATCAAACACTAGAATCAACATCATTAACAAAGTGATTAGTAAATAATTAAGATGTAATTAGTGGGTAATTAGCAAATAGATTAATGTAGGCATGGATACTCAAAAACCAGCAAATTCTCATTAGGGCTATGCCTCAATTTATAGAGTTTACATCAAGCATCAAATCCCACTAATTTCTCCATGATTCACTCCACCTCTTTTCCCTGATTTTCTCCACCTCTTCACTTTTCCCAGAATATCTCCCTGAATAACTCCACACTTCCCAGAATATCTCCACACTTCCTAAATCTTCTCATGCTACCCTTTATTCTCTCCTAGTAGATTCTTCTCACCTTGTCATAGGTTCTTTCACATTTACTCATCCTCTTTTACAGCCTCTAACCAAGGGCTTGTTCCCGCACACACCCTATGCACTTGTATTTTCAACACCTCCCCAGAAGTGAATACTCCTAGTACACCTAGACCCTATACCAAGTTTGCCTCCCCTTACTTAATAGTCCTAGTGCCTACACCTCCCCTCAAGTTATCTTAGTACACCTGGACCCTATATCAAGTTTCTCTCTTACTTGATAGCCTGCGACCAGTGCCTCGAGTCCCTAAACTCATAGTCCTTGACACTCTCTCTCTCTATGTGTCCAAGGCTTACTATAGTTGCCCGTGACCTTGACTAAAGTGCTCACACATACATCTCTCTACCACGTGGCCTACATCATTGGTGGCTCAGAGGTGGTTTTACTTTGTTGGGGCAGGTTACATTGGGTTGTGGGGTCTCTCTCTCTCTCTCTCAGAGATTTTCACATGGCTCCTCACTCTTTGGAGCCTCACATCTTCTCTTGTCTTCAGTCTTCTTATCGTGGGGCAGCTTCTCTCTACGCATCCGTGTCTTTCTCTTCTTTTAGTCTTCTTGGGGCAGCTTCTCTTCTCGTGTCCATGTCTTCCTTCAATGCTTCCTTTAGATCTTCTTGGTGTGGATCTTCCTCTTGGATGGAGATGTTCTTCTTCTTTCATGGCTGGGGCCATGAGCTCGTTCGTCAGGTCTTTTTGCTCCATGTGAGCAACATGTTTCAATGTTTTGCTGACAGTTCCTTTGGGCTTTTGATGTTCATCTTGTGTCATTATGTAATGCAAACCCAAATTTATGCGGGAGGTCTTACCTCTTGCCTTATTCTGGACAAGGGCAGTGTCTGATCCCATTTTTACACTGATGTAATGTGCCCAATACATAATGCATATAGCATTCATTCTCATGCACATTCCAAATGCAACTCTGGCTGTGAATAATCTTGAATTTGAGTGAGATTTACAGGCATTAACCAAGGGTTAAATGCAAAATGATGATTATCACAATTTTATCAGCATAATTTTACCAGAAATTACATTAAATCAAGGGTAACCAATTTGTATGGAATGGTTGGAGTATCAAACCAACTCCGAATTGCAATTTGAAGTTATAGGGATCTGTATCAGATACCTAATGGTTAATTTGAACCCTTAATTGTATCAAAATATAGTGATTAGCATTGATTAATCACTGATTAGTAAATTAATCCACTGTTTTGTGTGCAGAAAACAGAGTATGCGGGGAGTCCAGATCTGGTGCCTTAGACTTCAAATGAGCTCAAATGCTTTCAAAGGCATCAATAGGTAGCAATGAGTCTAGTAGAGGATTAAGCCAAGAAACACAAGATTTGACCAAATATTGAAAGCTTAATCTCTGTTTTACCAAAGTCACTTGTTGTTGCAGATTTGATGAAGAGCTTGGATCTCACTGTAGACTTGATGAAACTGAATTCTGTCTTCACCAGCTTGTAGAGCATGCTTGAAAACCCCCGGGGCTAAGAGGAATTAGAGCAATTTGATTTGATGAAGTGGAAATTACTGATTTGCTCTGCAGAAAAACGTAGCTTGATAAAAACGCGATTTCTCTTCATCCGGTTGGCGGTTTGCGCTTCTGATTCGACTGGCTGGAGTAGCAAGGAGTTGGCTATCTATGGCTAGAAGGGTTTGGGCTAATTTTATGTGTGCAAGGAGTGGGAGCTCCTCCACTGGCTGGGGGTACAGAGGTGAGTTGAAAAAAAGAGGGAAAATTATAATTTTCTACTAATTCTAATTAGCAAAATAATTAGCAAGATAATGAGCTCGCAAAATGATGGATTCTAGGCATGGCTCTGATACCATGTTGAAATTTGAGCATTGTGATGAGCTATGGTGGATCAAACACTAGAATCAATATCATTAACAAAGTGATTAGCAAATAATTAAGATGTAATTAGTAGGTAATTAGCAAATAGATTAATGTAGGCATGGATACTCAAAAACCAGCAAATTCTCATTAGGGCTATGCCTCAATTTATAGAGTTTACATCAAGCATCAAATCCCACTGATTTCTCCATGATTCACTCCACCTCTTTTCCCTGATTCTCTCCACCTCTTCACTTTTCCTAGAATATCTCCCTGAATAACTCCACACTTCCAAGAATATCTCCACACTTCCTAAATCTTCTCATGCTACCCTTTATTCTCTCCCAGAAGATTCTTCTCACCTTTTCACAGGTTCTTTCACATTTACTCATCCTCTTTTACAACCTCTAACCAAGGGCTTATTCCCACACACACCCTATTCACTTGTATTTTCAACAAGGTCAAGGCCAAAGTAGTTCCCATGCAGTAGACTAGGACAAGGCCAAATCCCTTTTCTAGATCCAGAGCTATGCAAGTAAGGAGTGGGCTCTTATAACTCATGGATCTGGGTAAGGAGGCAATAGTTAATTCAAAGAGCAACACTATTAGTGCCCCTCACCAACAGATTCATCTAGTAGACAAAGAAAAGGGGGTGCCACGATCAGAACCATACGGAAGACCACCCTATGGGTGGAAGTGAAGCCGAGAGGTGAAAAAAGAGGGCCAAGAGAGCTAGAGCAGATTGTATTTGAAGACGATGCCATCACTCCGCCGGACAAAGGCCCATGCTTTTACGACCGACATGGTAGTAGATACTATGAAATGGGCTAAAGCAAAGTACTCAAAGCCACAACCCATCAACATGTAGTTCAGACAGGCAAATGAAAGGATATGGCTCGGGCAGGCTTAGGTGAGGAGTAAGAAAAGAGCCTATGAGCCTAGGTATGCCGCCCAAGACTACTAACCAATAAAGTTTGTGTCTAGGGGCATTGCAACAGAGACTGAACTAGAAGAAGGTGGATGGAACAGCAGGCCATAGTCGTCTAGATAACATGGTCTTGAAAATTTTCAGAGCAACAATAACTATGGGCTTCGTTACTACTGACACAGTGTCCCCACCATGATTGCTAGATGTTGGCGGGCTACCCAACCCGTTTGGCCACCCGCCCAGATTGTCCCATTGTGTAGCAACCTATTATGGGTTAATTTTTCTTGCTTTGTTGCAAACACGCAGTGCTTGGATGGATGTAAGCAGCAAATGAGATTATTCTTGTATGTGTGGAAAAGAACATAATCTACAAATAGAAACTGTCTATGTAAATATGATCTCAGTGTGCACAGAGGATGAGGAGCCAGCTGGAAACAACATGGAGGTGGTGGGAAAAAAATTTGATGTTTCCACCCCGAAAAAGAATGCCTGGATGGAAAGGGAAAGGCATCATGTCACTTTTGCCCCACCACAACTCGGCCATTAATGACCTCGCGGCTCGTGCAATGGCACTCATAGACAGAATTTAAAAAGGATTAGGGAGAATCATGGAGATATCAGGGAATTATGGCCATACCAAGGGGAGGTGTGCCACGACAACGGCTAGAAATCATGGCACTTATCAATCAAACGTCTAATCTGCATGTCTCTATTGTGCAAAAGCTCTCTGCTTCAGTGCGCTTCCACCAACTCTCTCTCTTTGGTAAGCTTTGTTGTCATCCTTGCCTTTTTTCTCTCAGCCCCCCTAGCTATCTCTTGCCTAACAGGATGGTGGAATTCAAATATCTCTCGTCCACCCTATACAAGGAGGCAGATAAGCATGCAGAATGTTTGGAGAAGATGAGCTTGGAGCAGTTCATGGAGCTGCCCTCGGAGGAGCTCTATCATATTTTCACAGCCACCCACAGAGCAATCGAACAGCTCCAGAAACCAAACATTATTACACTACCCTCAAGAGAGAAGAGGAAATTCATTCCTTTATATGTAGAGGAGGTATTCCACTTGCCTAGAGAGGGAGAAGTGGATTTCAAGGTTGTAGAGGATGACGACTTGGTCAAAGAATTCAGCCTACTAGAGGGGATAGCCTCGGAGTACAAAATAATGAGCACATCAGATGAAGATAGGCAAAAACAGATGCGGTTTGTGGTGGAGATGATAAATCTCACCAACCACAAGCCTTATTGCATGTCCAGGAAAACCTTTAGAATGGTGAAGGCTACTAAAGAGGGCACAAGAGTTGCCTAGGAAAAAGTACTTTATCACAATCTGAAGGAACATATTGGATAGCTCACCAAGCCCAATACAAAGATGAAGATCGAGCCTTATTTGGATGCATTGTTTAAAAGAAAGGCCCAACCAGGAGAGTTGAGAAGGATAAGGAGAAGGGCCCCAAGACGAATGCACTAGGGAAGGCGAAAATCTCAAAGAACTTCGAAAAGCCTGAAGATCAAGCCACCTCAGCACATGGAAAGAAGAGACTATTTGAATTTGGAGAGAAGAAGGCTGATGGCAAAAAGGAAAGACTTCTAAGGAGGGTGCCAACGGAGCAATGGAAGTACCAAAGCAGCCGACAACTAAAGAAGGACTTGGCCGACCTAGGTAAGTCAGTGTTGTCCCAAAGGCTGGAGCAACATTAGCAAGAGGCCACCTCCACCACCAACCTACAACTAGAGATGTAGCCTCCTCCACAGTGAGGACTCTCCACACCCATGTCGACACAGATGGTGCAAGCTCAAGCAAGCTTTCCGGACACGATTCAGATCGAATGGATGTAGGGAACCCTACATTATCTACAACAATGCATGAACAATGGGCTGAATGAAATGAGGAAACTCCATCATTAAAGAGAAGGATGCTGCCTTGCATAGAATATGATGAGTGAGCAAGAACCCCTGCAAGAGGAGTTGCAGGGGTTCTTGCTCCATAGTGAGGACTCTCCACACCCATGTCGACACAGACGGTGCAAGCTCAGGCAAGCTTTCCGGACACGATTCAGGTGGAATGGATGTAGGGAACCCTACATTATCTACAACAATGAATGAACAATGGGCTGAACGAAATGATGAAACTCCATCATTAAAGAGAAGGATGCTGCCTTGCACAGAATATGATGAGGGAGCAAGAACCCCTGCAAGAGGAGTTGCATAGGAGAAGGGCATAAGCAGGCCGACTGGACGACATGCAGAGACAAATCAAGGAGCTCCAACAGGCCAATAAAGGAATGAAGAAGGAGATGGAGGAGATGAAGGAGAACATGGCGAGGAAGAACTAGGAAATGATGTAGATGCAAGAGGAGTTAGATCATGCCATAGAAAAGCAAGCAAGGATGGAGGGACAAGTCTTCCCTAAGACACACACTTGAACCTACTATAGTCTATGTGTTCCCACACCCAACCTACAAGGGTCTATGCCTTAACCAACTTTCAAATGAGTGATTGGAGAGAAAAATTGCAGCATAGAGGCATAGGGGTGACAAAGGTCTTCTCTTCACATAAGCCGAATCATTTTCTAACCAAAGGTCTTGTCTTCACACAAGCCGAATCATTTTCTAACCAAAACTCATAATATGGTCGAATTGATGTAGTTATCTTATATGCCCACTTGATGACATGGCATAATTTTGGATCAATGATACTTTAAGTTGGATTGAGTATTCATACACATTGAGTCTGATTTAAGAAGTAAGCATTTCGAGAATTGGATCGTGTTGATGACAATTCCAGATGTAGAGGTAGGATCGTCAATCCATGATGACGACTGTAGATGTCTGGCAATCCAAGAAGCAAATGATCCTAAAGTTGGATCGTCAATTCATGAAGTAGGATCATTTCACAATTAAAATAGTTATGATCCAAGAATTTTCATTCAAAAATTTTCAAGTGCCGGTGCCTGGGCCTCAAAAAAATTTTGTCCTTAATGCCGCACCATGTAGTGTTAGTGCCCTAGTCATGCTTGCTCACAATGCAGCTTTCTCATGCTGTGTACAAGACACTCAGTATACATGAGTGATGTAGCATTTTACAAGTGATTGGAAGGCCAATGAATAAAAAAGTGCCTAATTCACATGTTAGGTGTGACACCCAACTGACACGTACCTAATGCACGTGTCAGTTAGGTGTGCACGTGTCAGTTAGCTGTGCACGTGTCAATTAGGTGTGATATCAAAATTCTTTTGAAAATAACATCCTAACTAAGCATGTGGTGCAAGCAGTATTGTGAGCAGAGGGTTTCTGATAGTGAGGTTTATTAAAATTATTTCTATTGGTCCTTTGTGTATCTTAAGGGCTTAACTCCATCACTCTTATACCACATCCTATATAGGCCACTCAATTGAACCTTTATGATTGTCTCTCTAGCACAAGCGACTTGACTTGTGAAAAATGGAATTGTGCAAATTGATGTACCAATTATGTGAATCCCTAAGGAATTATGCTTGGGCTCATTTTGGCCTTTCATAACCTGACTGTTGACTCTTATGCATCAGGCTCATTTTGGCCATTGGCGACTTGACTTTTGAACTCTTATGCCGTTGGCACATTTTGGCATCCGACAACTTGACCTAGAGTTAGATGCTTACCTAGGGGCATGCCCCCTATTGCTATGCTTTAAGAAATGATGTATTTTGCTTTGTTATTCAAGTTAAGGGTGTCTACATCATCTTGATAAGCTTGGCTTCCACTCAAGTTAATAATGAGGCTTTAATGGTTCTTAGGCGGCTTGCTGATGTGAGAACAATCTCACTACATGCTCATAGGTTTTAACAAGTAGGGGTGTTGGGATTTCGTGCAATGTTGAAGAAGAAGGTAGTTCTTGGATTCTCTTTTGAAGTTTTCTTGCTCTTCCAAAGTCCTCGTGTGCTCTATCTTTGCTTTCCCCTTATCTTTCTTTTTAGGCATCCATACCTGCTTTGGTGTGACTTGTTAATGCATGGTCCTTGAGTATAATGATGATTTTGTTAACTTTTCTTTTGTTTCTCTAGGAGGGTTGCATCTAGTGCCCAGATTTGGCTTCTTCCTTGTTGGTACTATCATTGGGTTGTTAGTGACCTTTGTGTGGTCACGCATCCCTATGTGGCTGGATCACTATTTGGCTTTTGGCTTCATCTCGGTTCAGGGATTCATATCAGCTTATCATCAACTTTAATCGGCATTTTGGGGATACTTTCTTTTGGAAGCCATATATATTTAGGCTTTCTGTTCTCAAGCTTTGGCTGTTTGGTGGGCACATAAGTTGGCTTTCTTGGCATCTTTGATACCCACACTTGCTTCATCTGGCTCCTTGGTACCTTATGAGATATTGAGGTAGTAATATTGGAAGTATTAATTATTGGCCTTTGGTTTCTCTTGCTGTGCTGAAGTGTTTCCTTTTTTGGTTGGGCTTTTACCTCCTTGGCTTTTGGTTTAACAGGACATGGAGCACGTTGATTGGATGAGGCCTTAAGTTTATGGATAATTGCACTTACCGACTCTATGAGACCTACTTTTAACAGTGTTAATAACTTTGGATCTTAGTAGAGATATGTCTTAGCTCTCCTTGGCTTTTGGTTTTATGGGATATGGAGCAGATTTATTGGATGAGGCCTTGAGTTTATGGATAATTGCACTTACCAGCTCTATGGGACCTTCTTTTAACAACGTTAATAACTTTTGGATCTTAGTAGAGATATGTCTCAGCTCTCCTTCCACGATAAGAACATTTACACTCCATCATGTGAGATTTATTGTGGTTTTCCTCATTATCCAATCTATGTTGCAGTCATGTGTAGCTATCCATCTCCTTCCAAGGATGATCTCTTTCGGCACCTGCAGCCATAACATAGAAACTAAACCTTCCACAAAGTAAGAGTTGATGTAGAACTAAATCTTTAGCATCCCTTTACATTCATTATATAGGCTTGAGATAGTTTGTACACAGTTTGAGTAGGATCAAGGCCAGGCCTTCCTAATGGGACCCAAGTCTCATATGACATTAAGTTTCTTCTTGGTCCTATATGTAATAAAGCAAGTTTGGATATTGTTTGTATGTTTATGGGAAAGTCTAGGCAAAGCCTTGCGGCTTTGACCTCTTCCTCCTCGTGATGCATTTCAGTCATGGGGATTGGTATAATACCCCTCCTTTGCTTCTCTTTTTTTGCTCGGGATTTAGCTTCCTATTGGGCTTGTCTCTTCATCTGTGCCTCTTATTTCTTCTTTCTTCAACGTTGTTCACAAGATAGTGGCCCATAGTACTTTCTAAGTTTACTCCCATTGAGGAATCCCTCCATCTAGACTCCATCAAGGATTTCTAGGTGTGTTGCCTCCCCTATCGTCGTGAGTTCATAGATCTTCAAAAGACCCATCTCCCTCAACTTAAATTTTCTTCTTCTTTTTTTTCTCTTGAGGTTATAAAGTAAGACTAGGTTCCATTCCTTGAACCTCTTGGACTTGATGTTGGCCTTGAACCACCTTTTTCTTCTCTTTTTCTTGGTATACATGACCACCACATCAAGTTTCTCGAGCTCTACAAGTCATTCAAACAACTCATTGCATGTTCATTCCATTTGCTTTGTTGCTCTCAAAGTTGGGATTATGAATTCTACTTGGGAGTATAGCATCAAGTCCAAGGGCTAGGTTATATGGAGTAGTCCCAGTCAAAGTTTTCTAGATGGTTCTTTAAATCCATAACATGGATGAGATCTTTTGCTCCCAATCTATCCTCATCAATGATTTGACTATATTTGTAAGCATAGTGCATAGGACCTTGTTGTTAGTGCTCTCATCCTTATTTGTTTGCAGATGGATACTATGGGGAAGATTTTCAGTACACTACCATAAGTTCTTCTAAGAGAAATTCCACCAGTTTGCTTAAGAAATTGGTCCCTTGGTCGTTAATTAGCTCTAGAGGACATCTAAATCTAGTGAAGATGTGCTTATAAATGAGCTTATATTTGTTCTTGCATTTGCTTTTATTGTGGCCTCAACCTCAACCCACTTGGTCATATAATCGGTAGCCATGATGATGTATCACGCTTGTGTGCTTCTATAGCAACAGGGCTAATAGATCCTATGAGTCAATGCCCCATTTGGCAAATGGTCTTATGGAAGTGATTGCCTATCAACAAGGAATTATGTCCTTTTGTTGGAGAATGGTGAAGCACTGGCACTCATCGCAACGTTTGACATATTCCATTGCATCATTGAAGAGTGTCTGGGAGCACCATAGTCTTGCATATAGGAGAATAGTGAAGCATTGGCACTCATCGCAAACATTTGACATATTCCGTTGGGGATCACCATAGTCCTGCATGTAGTACTTTTCTTGTTGTGGTGTCTCCTTCAAAGTACCCTCCACTAGTGACTCCTACGTGAGTTTGTGCTAGAATATCAACATGATTGTCCTTTCATGCGAAGAGTCTTAAGACATCATCTTTCCCTCTTTTGTAGATTTGTCCAGAAAATGAGGGTGTATGGGGTTGTTTCCTTCACTAAGTTGCATTTCCTTCTTAGGTACATGGTCTCATCTCTAAGGGAAGTCTGTTGCTCAAATATTCCATAACCTCATAAGTCCACCTTGACACTAGGTTATTTAAAACAGGGATGCATCTAGAAGATTTTCCTTGACCCCGGGGTCCTTGTTAGAAATTCTAGATACGTGATCAGCTCTAACATACAACGTTCCTTTATAAATAGACATTGAGAAATTTAACTCAAGAAAAAGTAATAAAACCATCGAGTAATTTGCCCTATGGCACATGGTTTATTCCCAAGGTAGATAAAAGCCTGATGGTCTACAAAAATATAAATTTATTTGCCCAAAAGATAATGGCAAAACTTCTTAACCACGTAAACCATTGCTAAGACTTCCCTCTCTATGGTGGTATAATTCTTCTCAGGATCATTGAGTTGTCTACTAGCATAACTAATAAGAAAGTCCATGTTCTTTTTACTAATTGAGCTAGTATGCATCCTATAGCATAAGCTAATGCGTCTATGTGTACGTGGAAGATGACATCCCACCTTTGCACTTAAAGAATCAGAGTTGTTCTTTAAGGCCTCCTTGATCTTATGGAATGACTCTTCACACTCTTCAGTCCACACAAAACATACCAATAGGGCATATAGCAGTCTAGCAATTATCACATACATGAATATAAAGCATCTATAATACCATGTGTGACCCATGAATCTTTGGGCTACTTTCGTGTGTCGGGTCTTTCAAGTTCTATAATCACTTGAATCTTTCCTTCAACTATGGAGATTCTATTTTTGGACACCGTGTACCCTAGGATTACACCCTCTCTCACCCACGAACTTGCACTTTTAAGGGTCGAGGCTCAGTTTGTATTGTCGGAACCTTTCTAACACTAGCCGAAGATGGGGTATGTGCTCTTGTATTAACTTTGAGTTCACACAGAGATCATCCATGAAGATCTCTAAGAACTTCCTTAGGAAATCCTTATACAATGTACAAATAAGTCTTTGAAATGTAGTTGACGTATTGGTTAAACCAAACGGCATTACTTTATATGCAAACGTTTTCTATTCTATAAAACAAATGTTGTTTCATGCTACTCTCTTGGGTCTATGGATACTTGGTTATACATTAAAAATCCGTCTAAGAAGCTATAGGCTTATTTTTTTATTGTTCTAGTCAATACACACGCGAGTCTTACCATTCTTCTTGGGCATAATCATAATTAGCAACACCCAATCTGTGTGCTCAATCTCATAAATGAAACTCGAAAAATCCATCTAAGAAGCTATAGGCTTCTTTTCTTGCCACTCTCTCAAGTACATGTTCAGTGTATGGCAATGGATAATGATCTCTTATCGTGGTTGCATTCACTTTTTTCAAGTTAATGCATATGTGGATCTTACTATTCTTCTTGGGCACAATCACAACTAGCAACACCCAATTATTGTGCTTAATCTTGTAAATGACACTCGTCTTGATAAGTTTATCGACTTCATGTTTGATTGCCTTGCTTAGTGTAGGTCTCATTTTTGTGGTCGTTACTTGATCGGCCTAGCACCATCCAACTAAATAATTGTGTATTGCAAACCTTTGGAGGGACTCCTTTTAAACCAGCATAGCTCCAAGAAAATACATATTTGTATTCCTTGAGACATTGTAAAAGTTCTATCTCCTCTTCTTAGTTTAAGTCTGTGGCTATCCACACCAATTTGGGCTCCTCCCCAGGTAATGCTAAATCCACTTGTTTTGTAGCCTTTGGTCCATCACATAGGACACTCCTAGTTCCACTTTATAATTCTTGAACCGAGAAGGGACTTGTTTAGAGTCCTCCTCTTGATTAGTAGTTGTTGGGCTTGAAGGCTCAACCTCCTTCTCGACTCTCCCTTCCTTAATGGCCTTGTTTTATCTTCTCCGTCCAGACTTAGAAGTTTTTTTGGAGTCCAATGAAACCGTATCATAGGGGTAATCATGTGGGCTAGCACTTCAGCTATTTCAGGATCTATTTTCATAATAATTCTTTTCATTAGATCCTTCTAGCTATCAGGGAAAAACTCCTCCAGTACCTTCAAGGCGAGGCTTTGTGGATCTTTGGCTCTAATATTTGTTTGTTTCTTAGCTCTATTGAGTAGATCTTCTCTCATTTTGAGGAATTCTTTGAGAAGGGCCTAGAATTTTAGTGGTGACACTTCTCCTTCATCGTCTTCGCTCTCTCACAGAGGAACTGCTTGGTGTAAGACTTGCACTTAAGCCCCTAATTGGTACAGTTTTTAGCTCTTATGTTACTACCATTTTCATCACAAAACTATGTTCCCATGGGTATAGGACATACATCCATCATTTCTAGTAAGTGCATAACCACCCGACCAATGTATTGGTGGGATTCCTTTATAAAGATTTGATTATGTTTTGCCCAGGTACCGAGGAAAAGAGTTTATTATTTTGACCAAATTTAGGCTCTCCTTCCCCACACCTTCTAGAACCTGGTTGGTATCTCATATGATAGTTTCAAAGAACTTTTTTGGGCATGAAAAGCTCAAGATATTCATGGTTGTGAACATCTACTGTTTTTCACATCGAAAAAATATTTGAATTTGACATATTATGAAGCACTCTTCATGATTTTCACTGCCTTTGGACCACCTTTTTTGGATGTGAAAAACTCAAGATACTCAACGTCGTGAAAGCCTCTGGTTTTTGTGAAAAAGTTTTAAATTCCATCCTTCTGAAGTGATTTCTTGGTTCATGTGATCCTCTTGACTTGCACTGGGTAAGAATTTCAATGTTGTTAGCATTGCATTTAGCACTAATATCAACACATCCCTAGCAACACTTATATCGATGCGTATAGTAATGGATAGGGCCCGAGGCTCAACACTCCCCCCACCTTTTATTTTTCATTAGAGCATTGCTATAAAAGCTGAAAAATGGTATGCTCTCTCTCTCTCTCTCTCTCTCTCTCTCTCTCTCTCTCTCTCTCTCAATGGTATTTCATGTCTCTATGGTAAATATACATCCTTTGATTGTCTCCTTAGGGTCTTTGATATAACGATCATCAAATCACCTCCATCCTAATATAATATCACATGCCAATCATAACCATTTGTTGTGAACAAACATGCTACCCATGGAGTCTTTGTTTGTAGGCATTAACGCTCCAAAAGCTCGATCATGTGCAACGAATGAATATATGCAAATTAAAATAAGTTTTGTTCATAATTAAGGACACCAAGCCATGTTTTCAGCAAGGAAGAGGCACATATTAGAATAAAGTGTGCTAACTTAATTATTATTAAGCCACTCTTTATAAATCTTATAAGCACATGAAAGTTGTCTTTAGTTGACTATTATGGTTAGTTCGATACAACTCTAACAAAGCTAAATAGAATTGTGTAAAACACTTTTGATTTCTTTGTGGAAAGAGGCCGTTGATATTTATAAACCATATGGCATGAGTACTTAGAAGTGCCTTAAATATAATGCTAGAATAAGTAATAATATAGTCCAGGACCAAGTTTTCATAGGATTCTTGTACATAATCTATGACATTACAAGGGCTTATTACCATATCATATGAATTAGGGAAACATTATAATTGTTTGTTTAATGATAAAAGAGTTGTAAACTCAAGCATGATGCATTTGGTTGACATGTTTTCGTACCACAACATACAAGGAGTGGGTGAAAAACAACATGGGACTGATTAGGAATGTAGCATATTATACACACACACACACACACACACACATGTATGTATGTATGTATGATATATGTATAAATACAACTGTGTGTGGCTCATGTATGTATGTATAGTATATGTGTAAATACGTGTGTAGGACACAAACACATGTATTTATACATATAGTATGCATACGTACATACATGCATGTGTGTGTATGAGAGAGAGAGAGAGAGAGAGAGCGCGCAACAAATGCAATATTAATAATGATAATCAAGTATTATAGGTGACTGTATAAGGTATAAGGGTTAGTTTCAATTGAGATAAAGACATTTTCTTGAATTCTTAGCTTTGAAGGGTTAATTACCTAGATTAATGACGATTATTAGCCTAAATTAGCCTAATCAACCCATCATGGCTGCAACATCGGCAGCGTCACCAACTTTCCTCGGCGACCTCGCACAAGAGTGCAAACCTGGCCTTCTAATTTAAACTGTTAAATTGTCCTTATGCTAAGCTAAGCCCTTGATTAATCGAAAGTTATCGAAAACTCAAAGTTTGAGCGGCCGTCTGGCGCTGTGCGCCCTCCAAATTATCAATAGGCCCCCATGATTCGGCTGATCATCGTCAGTTTTCTGCGTTGATCTTGGTCGACCTCCATCTATATCTGATCCTGAATTCATCTAGAAACAATTTCTTGATCTCAATTTAGACGCTGAATAATTAGCCCGCTAATTAACCGCTGTTTAGGTGGGTGATCACCATAGTTGATGATTCTTTAGTTTGGTTCATGCAGGCTTTGGTGTAGGTTGATTTGTGGATTAACGATTAGTTGATCTTCAACTAATCTTGCGAAAAGATTCATTAATTTGTGAGAAAGATGGGCAGCAGCAGTGACGAGTTTGCGGCAATGTTGCAGTCAGGGACTGTGCTCTCTGCATCCACAGACGATCATCAAGCTGTTCCAACACCATTTTCCAACATTAATCTCAACACTAATCCTCGCCAATCTCCAGCTCATTATAATCAATCTATGGGGCTTCCAATCCCTGCACCCTCAATTAGCGCTAAACACAATGCAATTAATAGAGTTAATTCTCCATTAAGTACATACGTAGGGACAGCATTTAGGGATTCGCCAGCAGTAATTACTGGTTCCCGTTGGAATAATTCATCAGCATTATCATTTGGACCCTTTGCTTTTAGCCCATCAGTAGAGAATTATAATTGGAGATCACCAGCTCCTTCTGCAATCACAGCAAAGGATTATTATTATAACAGAGCAAAGGATTATAATTATGGCACAGCAATTAGTGGTGGTAACTACATTGAAAATGTCTATCCATCACCAGCTTACTCACATAATTATCAATGGGAGAGAGAATCAATTGCTAGCTCTAGAGCCACCACCCCATCCAGAAACCTTACCCTCAAAGGTTATTTGAGCAGATATATTAATGCCTATGGTTCACCAGCTTCTACTGTAAATGAAAGCAATGTATCAGTCAATCAAATGCATTATGATCATAATGCTTTTATAACTAACCCAGTGCATGGTCATAATGAGCTTCCTTTGATCCATGGTTTGCCATCATCAAGATTAATGGAAGCTGTCTTGGAGCACCCAAGTAGTGAGAGATTAAGTGATCACCAAGACACTCTCCAATCTTATCTAGATTCAAAAAGAGTGCCTAATCACAATGGTTATTTGGAAGCCAAATCTAAGGAAGAGGAGGAGATGGCCCCTAATTATGCCCATAAGATGATGGGAAATGGTGGATTAGGGCCTCCTGATGATGACCCATTTAATGCAGATTATGCAGGGTTGGAGAATGAAGAGGAGAAGAAGGGTGATAATGTGGATCAGAAGCGCCAGGATAGTATGAGAAAGCAATATGGCACTGTGAGCTACCTAGCTTTGCTGAAGTATGCAGACAAATGGGATAAGCTGCTTATAGCCTTGGGTACCCTTGGGGCCTTCGCTAATGGTGCTTCTCTCCCTGTGTTTTGTTTACTGTTTGGAGAGATGGTGGAAAGATTGGGCACAAACGAGGGCGTCCAAGCAGTTCACCAGGTCTCTCTCTTTCTCTCATATTGTATGTATGTATACACACACACACACACACACAACCCTATTCATATTGTATGTATGCATAAACTCACATACACACACAAACACACTCCCCCACCCCTATTCATATTGTATGTATGTTGTATAAACACACACACACACACAAACACCCCCCCCCCCCAAACACACACACACACTACACCACCACACTTATTCATATTGTATAACACACATACACACACACTTCTATTTACCAGGTGTCTCTCTCTAGAAAAATTCAAAGGTAAGGGGTTTTTAAATACCCCTTGAACGCACGTGATACACAGGGTTTCTTAGTAATGTCTCTCTCATATTGTATGTATGTGTAATTACACAAAACACAAATACACTCCCTTTCTATTTCATGTTTAAAGACGATTTAATATGTAACTATGATTTGATCATCTAATGCTACCTTATTGCAGGTTTGCTGGTGGATGGGCATCTTGGCCATCACTACATCAATCAGCTCTTATGTTGGTGAGTAAATATCTACAACCTTGCTGTCTCTAATTAATTAATAATGCTGACACATTAAATAATTGCATGTGAATTCATCGACAACCATATTGCAGAGGTTTCTGCCTGGGCTCTTGCAGCAGAGAGGCAAGCTTTGAGGATCAGATCCAAGTATCTGAGGGCACTACTTAGACAAAATGTGGGATTTTTTGATGTGAATGTGGAGACGGGGGATTTGCTGCACAGAATATCAGCAGACGTAGATTGCATACAAGATACTATTGGCCACAAGGTGATTATTATAGTAACCTAGCTTGATTAACAACAATCAAATAATTATGATTAATTAATCCAGTAATCAATTAGCAAGTTTATATGATGTCATAAACCAACCAAATCATGCTGGAATCAACATCCAAAGCTTAATTTTTATAGATGTTACTAATTATACGTGCATGTTGAGTTTGATTTTGTGTATAATTAAGCATGGCGTTACTAATCAAAATTCATAATTAATCAATGAGTGCATATGATCATTAAGTGATAGATTGATTTGTTTACTTGCATTGGTTTTGCAGACGGCTAGTTTCCTTCATTATTTTGCTACCTTCATGCTTGGATACATTGTGGGCTTCACGAAGTCTTGGCAGATTTCTCTAGTTGTTCTTTTCAGCAGCTTGTCCATGGTAGCCATTGGAATCCTTCAACATGGTTTCCACGCTAAGCTTGCATCAAAGGAAGAGGTAAACACTGTATTTTGCCTTTTTTTTCCATTTAACTCTAATTAGCTTGATTATGTTGAAAACCTTCTGACTAGGTAATCACTTAATTCTGTTAATCCTGATCACCATGCCATAAAGCTTAATGCAACTTGGGTCCTATGTACAACCTCTTACCCCCTATTCAGATTCACCCTAACTAATAATAGAGGGTCCTATTGACAGTGATTAATATAAGGGCCCTGATGACATTTCACTTAATATGAGAGCCCTAATGAGTGTGTTACTAATTATGCAAGGGCCTTAAATGGCTTGAATTGACATTAATCTCTTAATATGGGATCCTAGTGACTATGATTATTATTAGGGCCTTAATAACTAGGAATGATTTTCTCTTATAAGAGGCCTAAATGACTCGGTTAATATAATGAGGGCCTAAGTCGAGGTTCTTCCCTTATGATGAGAAACCTAATGATTATGCTTAATGGGTTTTTATGGCTAGTATTAACCTTCTCTTAATATGAAGGGCCTAATGGTTATGCTTAATGGGTTTTAATGACTAGTATTAAGGGCCTAATGACTAGGATTGATCTTGTCTTATAATGATGTTGATTCTAGTGAATATTATGAATGTAAAAACTCCTAATAAGGACTATGATTGACCTTCTCTTAAACCCTAGCATGAGCAGCTAAGCAACTACAACATGCACACTTCATCTAAAACAAATTATGGATTGACTTTCTCATTATGTCCACTTGATTAATTACTAATTATAAATCTATTGATTTTTCTTTTGTTGTCCACAGGAAACTTGTGCTCAAACTAGCACATTTGCATATCAAACACTAAGTTCCATAAGGACGGTTTATTCTTATGTGGCTGAGGAGCATTTCAATGAGGAGTATAGTGGGCTATTGAAGAGGTCAATACCCATAGGGACTAAGATCGGGTTTTCCAAAGGGGCTGGCATTGCATTCTTCTTCTTTATAACCTACCTCTTATGGGCCTTAATCCTATGGTATGGCTCTGTCTTGATTGCTGACAACAAAGTGAAAGGTGGCAACGCTGTGGCTTGCTTCTTTGCTACTGTCATAAGTGGAAGGCAAGTTAATTCTCTTTAGTATGACAATTATCACTGTGTGTTGTTGATTGAAGTTTTTTGTTGTTGGATATGGCTTTGATTGAAGCTTTTGCACTGTAAATATCACAGTTGCCTTGCCCTAGCACTGCAGTCTTTGTCAAGTCTCCACAGAAGGATCTATAGCTGTCAGGTTTTTTGCATTGTGGGTTGTTGAATATGGCTTTTAATTGAAGCTTTTTGCACTGTAATTATCACAGGTGCCTTGGCCTAGCACTACAATACTTGTCAAGTTTCACAGAAGGATCTATAGCTGCCTATAGAATATTCCAAATGATAGATAGGGTTCCTCCAATTGATGTCTACAACTCAGATGGTTTGGTTCTTGAAAATGTAGAAGGGAAGCTTGAGTTTAGAGATGTGTCCTATGCATATCCAGCAAGACCAGGAGCTACAGCACTTGACAAATTCTGCTTAAGTGTAAAACCAGGAGCCACTATAGCCCTAGTTGGACCCAGCGGTGGTGGAAAGTCTACTGTTTTCTCACTTGTTCAAAGATTCTATGATCCTGACAAAGGTAATGTGTTAATCAAGGATTTCAAATCAGCAATGGTTATGAAAATGGTGTAAAAATAATGGAAGGCATTGATGTTATGGATTCATTATAACATTTAATAGATGGTTATGTGCATGGCATGTTGATGTTATGTGCATGGCATGTTGATGTTATGGATCCATTGTAACATTTGATAGATGGTTATGTGCATGGCATGTTGATGTTATGTGCATGGCATGTTGATGTTATGGATCCATTGTAACATTTGATAGATGATGTTATGGATCCATTGTAACGTTTGATAGATGGTTATGTGCATGGCATGTTGATGTTATGGATCCATTGTAACAATTTATACATGGTTATATGCATGGCATGTTGATGTTATGGATCCATTATAACATTTAATAGATGGTTATATGCATGGCAAGTGTTAATCATCTTTCAACTTAAGCATATTGGCATATGACAGGAGCTATATATTTGGATGACACGAATATTCAACACCTGCAACTTCGATGGCTTCGTCAAAAGATAGCTATGGTTGGACAAGAGCCAGTCTTGTTTGCAACTAGTATTTATGACAATATCTCATATGGACGGGAAGATGCCACATACAAGGAGATCGAGGCTGCTGCCAAACTAGCTAATGCCCATGACTTCATCACATCTTTGCACCATGGTTATGACACCCAGGTTTTCTCGTTACCCCCCCCACCCTCTCTCTCTCTCTCTCACACACACACACCTCTCTCTCTAACACACACACACACACACACAAGGGCACAGTAATCCAATCTATGACATCCATGAAATGCAGGTTGGCGAGCTCGGTGTTCAGCTCTCCGGCGGGCAGAAACAACGGATAGCCATAGCCAGGGCCGTTCTTAAGGACGCTAAAATTCTCCTGCTCGATGAGGCAACCAGTGCTTTGGACAGCCAGTCAGAGAGCATGGTCCAACGGGCCCTCGACAAGATGATGGGCGGCCGGACAACCATGGTCATAGCCCATCGCCTCTCCACCATCATGCATGCCCCCCTCATAGCTCTGATGCAAGAAGGCAGGATTGTAGAAAAGGGCACCCATGAGACCCTTCTCTCCAACCCTTCTGGGCTCTACGCCTCTCTTGTCTCAGCCAATCAAATGAACATAGCTACTCCTGATTTTACTTCACCCTTGCTGGGTGCCCAGCCCAACCCAGTAATTGCAGGCACTCCTACCTCCATCATTAGCCCTAGGCTGTCCAATGGGTCCCCTTACTTATCTGCACAGACAAGCCCTGTGTTTTTCCAAGCCATGGAGCCCTTCTTGGAGGAAATCGCCCTGCCCTCATCATCAAAACCCAACATTGTCCCTTATCAGGAGATTGACGAGAAAAACATACCCCTTTCCAGGATCATTCATATGAGTAAACCTGACATTGCCCTGCTCATCTTGGGGCTCCTTGGTGCTGTGCAGGCAGGTGTGACCCTGCCTGCCTATGCCTATGTAATTGGTATCACAATTGGGCACTACTATGATGGGGATACACATAAAATGAGGAAGCATGCCAAGGACGGCAGCTTGGTCATTGTGTGGATTGCTCTGGCTTGCTTTGTAGCCATGGTGGTTCAGCATGGGTTCTGCAACTGGGCTGGCATCAAACTGACCAGGGCCCTTAGAGAGAAGGTTTTTACATCCATTTTGAGAAAAGAAGTGGGCTGGTTTGACAGAGAGGAGAACATGAGTGGCTCCTTAGTCACCAGGCTTTCTGTTGACACATCTAGGGTTAGAGGGTTGTTGGGTGATAGATACTCTGTGTTGTTCATGGGGGCGGCTTCCATAGGTGCTGCCCTCATCATCTGTTTTATGGTGAATTGGAAGATGACATTGTTGGCCACTGCCCTCACACCATTTTTCCTCAGCTCAAACTACATGGAGACCTTGCTTATCAATGTAGGTGGTGGGGCGTGGGAGGTAAACACAAGTGGGGCCAAGTCAATCAACATAGCCTCTGAAGCTGTCACCAATATACGGACCGTGGCGACGTTCGGTGCAGAGGAGAGAATTGTAGATTGGTTCATCTCAGCATTGTCTGATTCAGTCAAGCGTTCCATCAAAAGAACCCAACTTGCTGGGGCAGCTCTGGGCATAGCAGAGGCTTCAGCATTTGGGTCCTATGCTGTCTTGCTTTACTATGGGTCTGTTCTCGTTGAACACCATGAGACTGATTTTGCACATGTAGTGAAGGTCTTCTTGGTGCTTGTCTTCAGTTGTTTTTCTGTAGGTAGCTTATCTAGGCTCATGCCAGATTACGGCCTAGCTTCGGCGGCGGCGAGAACTGTATTTCACATAATGGATCATGAATCAAAGATGAAGAACCGAGCAGAACACAGATTGGACAAAGTGAGCGGTAAGGTCCAACTCCAAAGGGTGACATTTGCATACCCTGCAAGGCCAGAGATAGTGATTCTCAAAGATTTTGATCTGAAGGTGAAGGCAGGGACTGTGATGGCTCTAGTGGGTGGCAGTGGGAGTGGAAAATCAACAGTTCTTTCTCTAGTGGAGCGGTTCTATGATCCTATTAGTGGGCAGGTTCTTTTGGATGGGGTTGATATAAAGGACTTGGAGCTCAAATGGCTGAGGAACCAGATGGCATTGGTGAGTCAAGAGCCTGTATTGTTTCCCTGTTCAATATGGGAAAATATTGCATATGGCAAGCAGAATGCTACCATGACAGAAATTGAACAGGCAGCGCGAGCAGCGGACGCCCATGACTTCATCAGCAGTTTACAGGATGGCTATGCAACACAGGTGATTAATGTTGACTCCAACCATATCTGCCACCAGTCCATTCATAAAACTCAGAAAGCCTTTAAAGTCTGTTGATTTGTGTGTGTGCTTTAATGTTGATGTTGTCGGCATGTCAAACAGGTGGGAGAGAGGGGAGTGAGGATGTCAGGTGGGCAAAAGCAGAGAATTGCCATAGCCAGAGCAGTACTCAAAAACCCCAAGATCCTACTCCTTGATGAACCAACCAGCGCGCTCGATGCACAGTCAGAGAGGAATGTGCAGGAAGCTCTGGACAAGATGATGGTTCACCGTACGACCATTGTCGTGGCCCACCGCATGTCGACCATTCGTCATGCCGACAGCATTGCGGTGATCGAGGCGGGGAGGGTTGTGGAGCTAGGATCTCATGAGAAACTGGTAAGGAACAATGTGGGCTCCTACTATGGCATGGTGATGGCTCAAAGGCAGCAGCTCCCATGATATCAAAGTTGATGAAATGTATTCCTTGGTTACCACATGATACAAACATACACAGCATCCTTCAGGATTGCCATAGAGGCTCCTCATCAACATCACCACCATTCACATTTATCTACATAATTTTCAAGCATGTAATATATTAGAAGCTATTAGAGCCTCTACAACATCACCACCATTCACATTTATCTACATAACTTTCAATCATGTATTATATTAGAAGGTATTAGCAGATGCAATCCTTAGAGAGTCACATCTTTATAGCCTATCTTTGTTTCTTAGACATTGATCCTCTACATATGTGTGGCATTCCCACATTTTTAAAAAACATATTTTTAAACATGTTTTCTTGGCAGCTCTCAAAGAACATTTTTTAATCCCCTATAATCTTTCATCACCTCAGAGTTATCCACTTTGAGCTTCTAGGATTCAAAAAAACAAGTGATTTATGCAACCTTTGATGTGGTTCTGGTGAGCTCTATTGTTGACAATTTCACAACCATGTTGTATAATATAAGGGGTTGAGTGCAAAGTTGTGAATTGTTGAAGGTGAGATGTATTAGCATTCTATTAAACTATGCAGCCAAGGGGATTAATCTTTTCACATGGGCATATATTCTTCAAAAGGACAAGGTTGCTGAGCAAGGTGCTGACATAAACATGCATGAAGCCTTAAGATCCTTCAACTTACATACACATACACTAAGCCTTTGGAAGCTTACCACACTATGCAACTTTACATCCTCAAGAGCCATTTAGGGTTTAAAATAGACTACGCAACTTTAGATCCCAATTGGGTGTAATTAACTTCAATCGAACATCAAGGTCCAACTGGCTCCAACACAAGGGACTTTTGGCACAAACCTATATAATAAAGTCAAGTCTATCTAGCAAATTTGACAAAATTTGCTAGATATCAACACTTTTTTTCTCATCTAATCTAGAAATCAAGATTTCCTACATATTATCTATCTAGGAAATAAGTGGTTCTTATATAGCAAATGATAATGTCCACACAGGAAAATGACTTTACATCTAGTAGAAAAGTGATCTTTATATAGGAATTGTAAATGTCTATAGAAAATTCATCTTACAACTAGCAAATAAGTTTCGCCTATATAGCAAATTGCAATTTCTATATAGCACTACAAAGTTTCTATACAGTAAATGGTAATAACCATATAGAAAACCTATCTGGTATCTAGTAAAAAGTGTTCTCTATATAGCAAGTTAGCGCTATAACTATACCATAACTCTAGTACTCCAAATATGGTTGTCACACAGCCGGTCATCCACTAGCAGCATATCAACCTTAATCTCACGAACTGTGCATAAGTGTGGAAGACATCACCTAGGCGTGTCATCAATGTCCACAACACTAGTTGAGCTTGATATCTCAATACTCCCCCTCGAGCCATCTTTCCATTTTATATTTCCAAGTACCTACTCAAAACAAATGAGCTGCAATTCCTATATTGCTTTATCCATGTAAGCATAATGATGGGCGCAGACCCACCTACACCTGGATTACTACCAGGTGTCCTCAAAATAGTCCTAGTTCTCCTTCTTGCACCATGAGTAACCATTGACAAAATGCCAATCTCCTCATCAAGGCTGTACTCAGAGCCACTAAAGTCATCATCCACATATGAGCAACCTTTTCACAGATCAGGTACAAAAGGTTGATATACCTTTTCCTTCCCTTTATATGATACATGTGTACCTACATTTGTCCTCAACCTACCTAACCATGGGTTAACATTAGATCCACTATTAGAAGACTCTCTAGGTCCACTAAGCACATGTGATTGCTACTCTACATGTAGGAAAACATCATTACTTCTTACATATACATATTTCATTGCCTTCACTAGTGTATACCAGCTACTTATCTCATCAAAGACAACATCTTTGCTTACTCACATCTCACGAGTGGTAGGGTTATAATATCTATAACCTTTCTTCTCCAAATCATAACCAATGAAGATATATTTATCTACCTTTGGATCCAAATTTTTTCTCACTTCATTGGGAACATGCATATACATAATACACCCAAATACTTTCAAGTGAGACACATCTGGTTTTATGCATGTGAACTTCTACTCAAGTGTCATACCATAAATAGTTGTAGCGGGAGTTGTTGGAATTAGGGTTAGGGTTGCAACAATGCACACACACTAGATAGAGAAGCTTAAGAGCACACAAACTCACTAGAATAGAATGAAAAAATGTGTGCCAGATACAAAAGATAAGTACACACCCCAAAATAAGTAGATAAGAGGGTGTACATACGCACAGGGGAAAAAACCTCCTAGTGAGGAAAAAAGTACCCCGACGGTCCTAAGTGTGTTCACACACATCACTACCATATAATGCTACAAATCCCCCTTGGAGTGATGATGTGAACATGTTTACAGGGTATGGCCGATCAATCCTGAAAAGGCAGTAAGCCCAAAGCTTTACAAAAAGCTTCGAACTTTTCACGAGGAAGAACCTTCGTGTGAATAAATGTGCCATGTTGTCATGTGTAGGCACATAGACCAAGCTAATCTCTGTTGCTGCAAAGAGTCTTTCCGTGACATAGTGGTAATGCACCTCAATGTGCTTATTAGTGCGAGCATGAAACACTGGATTCCTTGCAACTGCTAATGCGCTCTGGCTACTATCAGTGAAAATCGTACTGCTAAACAATTGTACAACACCCAAATCAGCCACCATAAGATGTCTGAGCCACACACACTTAACTGTAGCTATAAAAGCTGCCTTGTACTCAGCTTCACAGCTGGAAGTGGCCACTATAGGCTGCTTCTTAGTGAGCCATGATATATATGAATCACCAAGGCGAAAGCAAATCCCACTAGCGGACACTCGTGTGTCATAACATCTAGCCCAATCTAAATCACTGAAAGCATGAAGCTGTGACTCACCCCCATTTGGATAAAATAATCCAAAATACTGAGTGCCCTGTAAATAGCAAAAAACCCACTTAATAGCCTGCCAATGCTTTGTACCTGGGCTATGCATAAATCTGCTCAACTGTGAGATCACAAATTGTATATCTGGCCTCGTGTTACACACATAAAGAAGGGATCCAACAGCCTACTGATAGGCTGATTTTTCAAAGCTAATTTTCAGCACTTAGTTCAGCATATTCAATTGCTCTACATATGGCTACCCTCCATTAAACGAAAGTAGGAGCGAATCAAACATGTCCTGTGAGCATACATCTGCTGTTTTTTGCATGAAAGCATGGAATGAATTGAGTTTCCGACAAAAACAACATCTCTACTTACCAAAATCCGGTATGAGATCAGATGGTAGAGTCTATATCCCTTGCTTTCTAAACTATATCCCACAAATATGCATTTAATTGCCTATCATCAAGCTTACTGCATTGTTTCTCAGGCATAAGAGCATAAGCAAGATAACCAAAAACACGCAAATGAGGCTTCCTGCCATGATGCCAAGCTTCATAAGAGGAGTTTTAGACTGCAAGGCCTTAGTAGGGCACTTGTTCAACACATAGTTTGCACACATAGTTTCCTCTAACCAAAAACCATGAGGTAAATCTTGGGCTTTCACCATATATCATGCCATCTCCATGAGAGACATGTTCTTCCTCTCAGAGCCACACCATTTTGCTGAGGCATGTATGGCACTGCACATTGATGCCTTATGCCTTTTTCAGCCATATATGCATGAAATTCCTTGGACATATACTCCCCCCCTCGATCTGAACGAAGGGTGCTAACTTTACATTCACATGTATTTTCAACCATGGATACAAAGTTCCTAAAGTATATAAAAACCTCTAACTTATGCTTTAATGGATACACCCAGCTATATCTGGAGTAATCATCAATAAAAGTGATGAAGTAGAGATATCCCCCAATAGATGGTGTCCTCATAGGACCACATACATCACTATGTATAAGCTATAATTTCTTAACAGCTCTCACAGATCCATCCTTTGGAAATGATGACCGATGCATTTTACCCCAAGAATACACCGCTCACATACATGCCTAGCAGGGGTCTCAAGAGTTGGCAACTCAAACACCATATCATGCCTTTGAAGGTGTAACAAATTGCCATAAATCAGATGGCCAAATTGGCATGCCATAATTCTACATCACTCATAGCACGAGTCGTATATAAAGATTGAACAAGCATCATGTTGCAACTTCTCAAATACATCCATCTTTTATAGGCCATGAAACAAGGTAGAGGCAATGATAGAATAACCATCATTTCTATCCTAAACTATACATCTGTCATCCATAAATTTCACCATCAAGTCTTACAAAGCTAAGGGGCTGAAACTGACAGCAAGTTCTTCTTAATGCCTGGCACGTATAAAACTTTAGAAAGAGTAAATGCACCCCCATTTACAATAGTGAGCACAACTCCTTTGATAGGATATGAGGAACCATTTGCACATGTAACGATTCCAGCACTTGGGACAGATTCCAGAGATGAGAACAAATTTTTTTGTGAAGTAATGTGCTTACTAGCACCACTGTCAAAGTACCAAGCATCCGATTCTGTCACTGACATGCATACATCATGAACATAAGGGTCATAACTACAATGTACAGTCCATGCCCAATCATCTTGAGAAAAACTTATAGATTCCTTCTTCTCAACACTTGGTGCAAATGCATCAGCCACCACAGCCATACTTTTGATTCTTTCTTTTTCTCCTTCTCTACCTTTTCTTGCACTGATTTATGTAGTGCCCTAGTTTCCCGCAATAGTGACACTTGCCCTTCTTTTTAGGCTTATCACCTTCTTTCTCTACATCCTTACCTGAGGATTCTAATTTTGGCTTATAGCCACTGTGCGAAGAAGCTTTACCTTTGCCTTTCTGACTGGCAACAAAAGCTTGGTCACCAACTCTCATAATAGATCTGTTTACATAGACTACTCTTCTTGCAAGAGTACTGAAACCAGCTCATCAAATGTAAGGGCATTTGTATTTCCCTTCATCACATGAGTCTAAGGGTAGAGGCAAAACTCTAATAAGAATCTGATAATGCATTAAGAAATGTGGGCACACCAATGTACTATCAAGATATATCTCTTCCACACTAGCGAGTTGCTCCTTAAAATCTTTGATCTTGGTCAAGAAGTTGTCCATTGAGTCTCCCTCATTCATGTGCTCAAACTCCAACTGTTTGCATAGATATGCAACACGTGCTTTCATATTGCACACCTGGTATAATACAAGAAGTGCATCTCATGCCTGTTTTGAAGTTTTACATGATCGAATATGAGGAATAATTCTTCGCTTCACAGAAAGTGCAAGCAATGCATGTGACTGTGCATCTCTTCCATCCCATCTCGTTTGAGCAACAGTGGGAGGTACTGGTGATGCATGTGGAGGAGCCACATTTGTATCAGATTCAGATGTACCTGCAGTACCTGGGTTCACTGGTAGTTGTGAAATAGGACAAGTTTCACTACCACTAACCACATTCCAAAGGCCTTTAGCAAAACCAGTACATGCCTCATCATTTAGGACCACAATGGGTAGTTACTCCCATCAAGTTTCGAGAACATGTTGAATACACCATTACTGCCAGCCACATGACTATTAGTCAAATGCAAAATCTTTCAACACACTGCAAGTACTCAGTATTCACTGAATGCAACCCTGGATGGCTGCCAACTGACTGAATCACCTACAAATTGTATGAAAAAATGACACAGAGTAGAGAATAGAGTGTTACTAGCAAAAGTATGATGGTGGATGTTGTTAAAGACACTGTAGATGCTGTTGTGCACACCAAATCTTTACCGCTGCGCACAACCTAAACACCCAAAATCGAGTAGAACCAATCCAAAATGACGCTTCTCCAAAACGTCTGCAGAAACCTTGCGGTGCCTAAAATGCGCCTGAATCGTGCCGCGAACCCCGAAAACTTCTTATACAACACACTAAAGTATATACCTTCTTCTCCTAAGAGGGTATCTCAATCGGAGACAGAAAAACATGGTCGTGATTGTGAGGAGGTAGGCAGACTACTAGATCAAGTGTCAAGGAAGCTAGCTGTGATACCAATTGTTAGAATTAGGGTTAGGGTTGCATTAATGCACACACAAGATAGAGAAGCTTGAGAGCACACAAACTCACTAGAATAGAATGAACAAATGTGTGCCAGATACAAAAGATAAGTACACACCCCAAAATGAGTAGATAAGAGGGTGTACATATGCACGGGGGGAAAAAGCTCTTGTAGTGTGAGGGAAAAAGTACCCCGGCGGTCCTAAGTGTATTCACACACATCACTACCGTATAATGCTATAGGAGTCATGTTCATAATATAAACAACAATTGGTTGTTGCTTCTGTCCAAAAATAACTAGCATATTCTTTTTAGATATCAAGCCATGTTCCACTTCGACAATGTGCCTATTTTTTCTTTTTGTTTGCAAAGTGAACCTACATGTAAACTCTCTCTTGATTCCCTACTTTCTTAAGAAATCATTAAACTCATTGAAGACTCTCCCCCACCATCTAATATTATGAATTTGATCTACATACCTTTTTCCTTCTCAACCAAGGATTTAAATCTCAGAAAGTGAGCAAACACCTCACTTTTCTCCTTTATGAAATAAACCCACACTTTTTTAGTGTAATCATCAATGAATGTAACATAATACCTGTAACCTACAATTGTTATAGTCTTGGTTGGTCCCCATACATCTGAATGTATAACATCTAATAGTCTTACACTGACACGCTTTTTATATGGGAAAGCATGCTTGGCCTGCTTAGCTGGCATGCTTCACATACTTTATGCATACCATCAACCTTAAACTTTGACAAACCTGTAACAATATTTTGGGCTTGCATAGACTTCAATCATTGTATATTCATATGACTAATACGCTTGTGCCATATGTCACTATCTACAATAACACATGTCCCATGCACACAAACATGGTTACTTTCACCTTAGGCATGTTAACATCCAAAGTAAACATCCTACCACTTCTATTACCTTTTGTAACCAAGCAGCATTGATTTTTTAAGTCTTCCATAAAACATCCTTTAAGGATTAAACCTCACTTGCATACCTTGCTCAACCAATTGTCCAATAAGAACTACGTTCTTTGTAATATTTGAAACATGAAGTATATCTACCAAATACTTTATTTTGCTATCCTGCATAGACAATGGCACTTTGCCCCAACATATGTAGTGAAATGCACGGTATCATCACCTATTTTTATATATCCTAGTTTTTTTATTTTTTATATATCTCTAAACCCCTCACCATGATTGGTCATGTGGTTAGAGGCACTAGAATCCATATACCAAATATCCCCACATTCTGTCACATCTCCTATTATGAAACTAAGCATATGCTGCATCATAAACAACTGCCATCTTTTATCCTCACCACCCTATTTACTTGATGATGCATAGTTACCTTGCAACTTTCCACTTTTGATATCATTCTACTTTTTATAACAATCCTTTGCCATGTGTCTTGGTTTGCCCACACACAGTAATAGCATTGTATGCTATTTGTACTCTGATCAGAAAGCGTTGCATGCAAAAGTATATCAACGGCTTGTGGATATGGTTAATATAAGTGATGGGGTCAGAAAGCGTTGCATGCGGAGGTATATCAAGGGCTTGTGGATATGGTTATCATAAGTCATGGGATCAATAGAGTATCTGGTGGCATTACTAGCACAGGATAGTTCTACCATCTACATATACTAGGGGGCCTCGATATATGCATCAATGGCAATCATAAGGAAAATGGGTAAAACTGACATCTTTATTACCTTTACTTGCAATACTAAGTGGGATGAAATATGCAATGCTTTATTACATGGTCATGCTGCCCAAGATCGACTTGACTTGACTGCATGGTTCTTATATGAGAAACATAAGGATATGATACACTTATTGGTGAAAAAAGTATTACTTAGAATTAAGCTTTTTTACACATGCAAGACCTCTTACAACAATATGGAAAATGTCTACATAATTTTGAAGGGTTGCCTCTTCCTGATAGATCAAGTGTTGCTATAATCAACAATAATTTGTTGATGGAAGAGATAATGTTTGATTCTGTTCAACAAGTTGATTTGGCTCTTTCAATGAAAAGGAGTCTTAAGAGTTGTCAATCAAGAGCATTTTATACCATCCTTGAGGTCATTTATTTGAGCAATGGTGGTGTTTTTTTCCTTGTGGACCATGTGGAGTAGGTAAAACATATCTTTATAATACCTTGCTATCTTAATTACGTGGAGAGAATCAAGTTTCTTTGGCATGTACGTATTTTGAAATAGCTACATTATTAGTTTCAAGTTGCTTTGGCATGTGCATCTTCTGGAATAGCTACATTGTTACTTTCAAATGGACATACTACACACTCACGTTTTCAAATTCCATTGGTTCTCAATGCTTCTTGCATATATAATATTAAAGTGAATAGCCCATTGGCTGAGGTGCCAAAGCTTGCAAGATTGATCATTTGGAATGAGGCTCCAATGATGCATCGGCACGCATATGAAGCATTGGAGAGGACATTAAAAGACATAATGCAAAGTGATAGAGTGTTTGGAGGAAAAACTATACTCTTTGGTGGTGACTTTAGGCAAATATTACCTATTGTGGCAAAGGAATCACGTGAGGATATTATTGATGCAACGTTGTGCTGGTTATATATTTAGAGATATGTGAATGTTTTAAAGCTTACCCAAAATAGCTTACCCAAAACATGCGGGTAATTCAGAGTGGTTATGATGGTATAGAACAAGAATTTATCAAATGGATTTTACAAATTGGAGATGGATCTATAGAGAGTCCAAATAATCAAGGTAAAGTGATAATTCTAGAGTGAATGTTGATCCATGATTTGCTGTTTAAAAGCCTCTTCAAATGCCATTCTTCTCAAGAATTGATTTACCAAATGAGTTTTGTAAGGTTTTATCCTTGCAACATTTATTTTCTAATAAAATTATTTCCTTCAATAGCCAATGTTATTATCTTATAAATAATTTTTGGATAGATGGAGGCGAGGAGTAAAGGCTTCCCAGGAGAGATAATCCGATTACCCAAGGTTTGCCACATTAATTCTATTAGCGAGGTAAAGAGAAGTAAATTGTGTGGTTCTTGTTAACTTATGAGCCAATTTATGTGTAGGTCAATGATGATGGTTCTACATGGGGCATTGATCTACTTATTTTTGTCACTCTTTTTGACATTTTTGCATGTCGATGATAGAGGAATTTATTGGCTTTGTATTGGTTTGTGGGCTAGACTCTACTTTTTGTGTTATCCTATCATGTACTCATACTGAGAGCGAGAAGGCAACTAATATAAGACAACTTGGAACCTTGTTTATTTTATTCATGTTGTGGATTGGTACCACTTATGTTAAGATTGTTCTTGCTAAAGTTTTGAGAAGATTACGTAGTTGACAAAGGGGGGAAGGTATTCATCGTAGTCTTTTCTCCTTTAATTTCGTGGATTTCAATGATTTTGACCTGTGTGTGATTGGTGATATTGGTGTCTATTTGTGTTTTTCTGTTTCATTAGATGTATACTTCCTGCCGAAGTTAGGACAAATCTCCTTGCATGTGGACATGTATGCAAAGTGAGGTAATATAAGGCCTATCTCTATGGTCCCCTTTCCCCACACCCATTCGGAGGACGGGGACTAGTGATTTTCAAAAAACTGGCTGTTTATATTAAGAAGTTAGAAAGAGACAGGTTACAACATGTTGAGAACTCTAATGAGACCAGTGACTATGCACATGACATACAGATCCTGAGCTTGCCTTTGACTTAATTGAGCAGTTTCTCTAGCTGTGAAACCAGCTTTTCCCTCTTTTCGTGAGTGTGACTTTCAAAAGGTATAGAGTGCTTTGATGAGCAACACATCCTTGGAGATGACGGCCTCTCTCATCTTCCACAATTCTTGAATTTGCTGTGTTATCTGATCCACTTGCTTTCCTTTAGCTTTTTCTTACAGCCGATGAAGCTTGGAGTCCATGTCTTTCAACCTTCTTTGTATGCATCGTTCACCTACATGAATCAAGTTCTCTTTCGGCCTGAAATTGTTAGTATGCAAACTATTATAAATGGAATCAAGTCTATTTAACCATAAGCACCATAACATTTCGGTTCTCAGGACAACCCATAGTTCCAAGGTGCACCCGATGCCATCTCCAAGTAACAAGTTTTTCCAGCCAAGGGTGTAGCCATTCCATAGCTGAATGCATTTGGCCAATGACTCAAACCATTTCTTTGCAGTAGGGCAATGCATGAAAATGTGCAGGTCATCCTCCACCTCCTTGCATCTGTGGCACTTCCCATCCCCTATGTTAAGTCTGAAGGCTTTAAGCTGGGTCCAAATAGCTTTGTACATGACCAACCAAGCTAGGCATGCTTTTTTTGGTTCCACATACTTATTCCATCGCTTGTCAATATTCCAAACAGAAAATACCATTGCACTCTATCCAGAAGGATTCCCCATCTCTTGTTTAGTGTGCAATGGATAGGATCCGTCCTCTGTTTGGGGGGAATAGGGAGAAGTCCTTTTTGATTCTTCCATTTGGAAAGCTTTGTGCGCTGGCATATCTTTAATCGAAAGCAGCCAAGTGTCCGATTGGTGCCATAATCTGATTCTTATCCCGATAAGGTCTAATTCTACATATGAGACATTATAATCTCTGATCAGATCAGCTCTGGACATCGAAGCATTGATGTCTCTATCCCAAATATCCCACCAACAGCATATTCCTTTCCTGTGCATTCTCAAAGCCGCTTCAGCTTGGGCATTATCAATTGGGGGGAGGGGAATGCTTGGCCACGAGATAGAGTCTCTCCCGTGTACCCCCATGTGTAGCTAGGCTTCTCAGACAGGATAAGGTCAGTCTTGATAGCATTCCAGGCGGACCAAAGTGAATGTACCAATTGGCTGCCAGCCGGTTTCACCAAGTATTTGCTCGCCATAATTGTGAGTGGGGGGAGCTTCTTCCACTTGGGGAATTGTTTAAGTTGGAATTGTTCCAACTTCCAGGCCCAGTCTTCAGAGGGGTAGAGAAAGCTTCTCAGCACCCACTTGGCAGCAATTCTATTAGCCAGATTGGACAGGTCTTTGATTCCAAGGCCCCCTTTACCTGTATCCAAACAGCACCATTCCCACCTGACTTTAGGGATTTTCCTAATGTAGGGGACCCCCCATAGGTAGTTCCTGCAAAGCCTTATGAACTGCAATAGATCAGAGTCTGGTGGTCTCCAGCAGCTAAGAAAGTAGATGATAGAAGGGATAATGAAGTGGTTAATTACCATCTTTCTACCCCCCAAGTTTAGATGCATTTTCTGCCATCTGGTAAGTTTCTCTTCCACCTTGTTTAGCACCCACATCCATCTTTGCTTCAGGGTGACCTTGAATCCCATGGGAATGCCCAATAATCTGAAAATTACTCCCTCTTCCAGGACTTTGCAGAGCCAGCTTTAATCAGCCAATCAAGGGGCTTGTCAATAGGGGACCTGATACCTATTTTTTTATGGTTAATGACTGAGCCAGAAGCCCTGCAGTAAATGTCCAAGCACTCCCAAAAGCACTTTATACTTATCTCAGTATTGGCAACCATGGCATTAGTATCATCAGCAAACATTTGGGTGCATAGCTGTTTATTGTTGGGCAGAGAGATACCATTCATTTTCCCTTTGTCCATCCTCTTTAATCAGCCAGTTCAGACCATCTGCAGCAATAGCATAGAGGAGGGGAGCTAGAGGGCAGCCTTGTCTGATAGATTTGGTCAGGGAGAACGCATCAGAGAGCACACCATTGACGTTCACCCTAGCCGTGGCATTCCCAAAAAGAGTACTCACCATCTGGATGAAGTGCTGACCTGCACCCATGTATTTAAGGGATTCTAGAACATAATGCCAATCGAGCCTATCATAGACTTTGTCAAAGTCAATTTTGAAGAAGATGTAGTCCTGTTCAGATTCTTCTGCATACTCCATACCCTCCCACAAGGTGATAATGGCATCCAGAATGTACCTTCCTTTGATGAATCCCTTCTGCTCCTGTCTGATCCAATTCTTTAGATGACTAGACAGTCTCAGCGCAAGGGCCTTGGCAAATATTTTGTCGGCACAGTTTAACATGGTAATCGATCTCCAATTGCTCAAATCATTCTTCTCCCCTTTCTTATGGATAAGTTTTATCCACCCTTCATTGATCGAGCGAGGCAGCGCCCCAAAAGAGACAACCTCCTGCCACACCGCTAGTAAGGGAGATAGCAAGAGATCCTTGAACGTCTTGTAGAATTCCGCGGGCATGCCATCAATCCCCGGGCTTTTCCTCACCTTTAGGCCAGTCTATGGCCTTGCCAATCTCTTCCTTGGAGATATTGTTTTCTAGCTCTTTAGCAAGTGTGTCAGGTATGGTTGGCTTCCTGGCCTGCCCTATGAGAGCTATGCATTTGAGTTGGTCATTGGTCACCCCTCCCCCTTTACTAAATATATTGTTAAAGTACTGGAAGACTCTTGATCTTTTCCCTTCCTCAGAGGTGTTATCCAGATAGTTGGGATCATGCAGTGTAGGGATTGCATCCTTACATTGTTTGACTTTTAGCATTTTGAACATCTCAGGAGTGGGAAGGTCAGCTTTTCCAGCCCACCAATCTCTACAGAAAAGAAGGGCCTGCTTCTGGGTTACCTCTTCTTCTCTCCTAATTTCAGCCCTAGTGCCAAGAACGGCTTCTTGAATAGCCGCATCTTCCTTATTGGCTACAGTTTCCAGTTCTTTTAGTTTCAGATATAGCAGATCTCTTCTATTTTTCCTGATTCTGGTTACCTCTTTCCTAATGCAGATCAAAAGAGCTTGGGTAGATTTGATGGCCAGACTCCAAGCCCTCGCCGGGGAAGCACACAGAGGGCTTCAAGCCCTCGCCGGGGAAGCACATAGAGGGCTTCAAGCCTCTGGGCAGGGCAGTAGTTGCAGAGGGGCAAGAGAGGAGGAGCTCAGGCGCAGCAAGTGGACATCGTTAGCTTCAGACTGTTTCGCTTGCAGAGAGCCGTTCGGGAGCGCTGAGCGTTTTTACTACAAAAGGTTTTTCATGTTACCGACCAATGGGACTAGTTATTTTCAAGATGTGCTAAAATCAACATAGTTAAGAAAGAGATGGTCAAGTTGCATTTATTGGAATGGCATAATTAATTGCGTTTGCGGTGTGGGAAGGCACTTTGAGAGCACCACTACACTACCTATGGGATGGTTAATGGCACATTAATTGTGGGAAGGCATTATGCAAGCATAGTCTCTGCCCTAGCACCTTGTTCCCTCCCAAAAAAAAACATGCCTCCAAAAATATTCAAATGTGGCACCTCTACTGAGACAGCTTTGATAGCTCTACCGATAGGGCTAAATTTCCTACCTTTCCATGTTAGATGTAGGGGATACCCTTCAAGCACCCCACATTTGCTTCGTTAATGGCACATTAATTGTGGGAAGGCACTATGCAAGCATAGTCTCTGCCCTAGCACCTTGTTCCCTCCCAAAAAAAACATGCCTCCAAAAATATTCAAATGTGGCACCTCTACTGAGACAGCTTTGATAGCTCTACCGATAGGGCTAAATTTCCTACCTTTCCACGTTAGATGTAGGGGATACCCTTCAAGCACCCCACATTTGCTTCCCTTCCTCTCCTGTGAAGATACAATTGTGCCATTGCTATGGGGATGACCAAAATGCTACCACGAGCCTCCTCCCATAGGGATACACTCTCTAAGCATCTTACTCCTGCCACTTGTGTCGCACCAAGGACTTCGAAAGTCATGGCTCGGATTAGTTCTCATTAGGTAGTCTATGTACTACTTTGCAATGTGTCTGAAAATGTGCCACCTTACTAAGTCTCGTCGGAGAAGAGCATTTAATGCACCTTCTTTACTAACCTAGTCTATTCTTAGGCTAAGTTTGGGGCCTCTAGTTCAAAATTTGATTTAATTTTCAACACAGAAGGGGGCATATATGTATTATGAAAGGATTTAAAAATAGTGAAAGCCTGAATTTAATAATTATAGATGTTTCTATTTTAGAAACTAACTTAGGCTTAGTTTGAGGCCTCAAGTTCAAAATTTGAACAAGGATTTAAAAATAGTGAAAGCCTAAATTTAATAATTACAGGTCTCGGTTTTTAATATGGTCTCGGTTTTTAAAAATAGTGAAAGCCTCAATTTAATAATTACAGGTCTCGGTTTTTAATATGGTATGGTATAATTCTGCAACGGCGGGAGCTTAATAAACAACTAATAGATTTGAAGTGTGTCTTGACCGTTTGAGATTGGGCTTTTTAAATTTTTTTTGAAAACTAGAGGAAATGGCAACCCACGATTTTTAGGGAGAGAGAAGAGCCGCAGTTCGGCCGGCATTAAAAGAGGCGGATGGCAGGCTGTAATGAGTTAGGGTTTTGCTATGGCGTGATTAGCAGCAACGTGGGCCGACCTGTTGCTGCTGTGGGTTCAAGGCTTCAAGCTGCTTCCATTGCTGCCTTTTAGGGTTTTGCGCAGAGAGAGAGCGATCGAGACGAGAGAGAGAGAGACAGACAAAGAGTCTTGGTCTGAAGCTCAACCTGTTGGCGCACGAGTTCAACCTGCTCGTGGATCCTTCTTTGTTGTTGGCGCTCATTTAATCGTCTTGCCTGTCCTCGCTATATCCATTGAACTCGGCTGCTCATCCTGCTAGAAGCTCTGGCTATGGTGCCAGCTTCCTCCATCGCCATCTCTCTCTAGGAACCCAATATTGCTCCCTCTGTTGCTCCTCCTTTATCCCTTTTTAGGTTTACCATCCGAGCTTTCAGCATTCCCATTGTCATCTCTGCTGAGCTTCACTGTGTTCATCTCACTCTGCAATCGCTAAAGTCATCTCTGTTGAGTTTATTAGAATCATCTCTTTGAAAAAAGCGTCCCCGTCGCCTTAGCCAATCTGTGATGAACCATAGACATATTGTTTGAGCTCCAGCATCTCCATAGCCATCTCCATTGTCGTCGTAACTTTAGAGCTTCACCATCGCCATAGCAATCCCCGTTAAGGTTCACCATTGCCATAGCTCGAGCTTTACCATCGCCATAGCCATCTCCGTTAAGTTTCATCATCGCCGCAGCCATCTACATTATTGCAATCTCTTTGGAGCTGAAAATCGCCAGTCATCTGGTTAAAGCTTCACCATAGCCATATTCTCTCTGTGGGGCAATGGCGTCGCTAAACCCGGGCATTCTGCTCAAGCTTCTGCAATACATGAACTCCGATGTGAAGGTAGCAGGAGAGCATCGCTCGGTACTGCTACAGGTGATAGGGATAGTGCCTGCGCTAGCAGGGGGGGAGTTATGGCCGAATCAGGGCTTCTACATCAAGCTATCAGATTCATCACACGCGACCTATGTGTCGCTGACCGATGAGGACAATGACCTTATTCTGAGCGACAAGCTACAGCTGGGCCAGTTCGTGTATGTGGAGAAGCTCGAATCGGGGAGTCCTGTGCCCCGCGTGGTTGGGATTCGGCCCCTCCCAGGCCGACACCCCTGTGTCGGAAACCCTGAAGATCTTATCGCCAGAGCTGCCCCTTCCCTCCAGAACGGCTTCGTCATCCAGTCCGCCTCCAATTCCTCAGTGAACATCATGGAAAGCGCTCCGCCAGCAAAGAAATCTGATCTTTCCAAGGTTTCTGAGCACCCCAGGGTTTCCGGAAACCCTAGGGTTTCTGAGCATCCTAGGGTTTCCGACAACCCTTGTCTTTCCGAGCATTCTAGGGTTACTGATAACCCTAGGGTTACGGATAACTGTAGGGGTTCCGAGCACAATAGGGTTTCCGATAACCCTAGAGTTTCTGAAAATGCCAGGGTTTCTGAATTTCTTCGAGTGTATGAAAATGGTAGGGTTTCGGAGTTTTCCAGAGTTTCTGATCGAGCGCACAAACTTGAAAAAGCAGAGCCCCTCTCTGCCAATCGCTCTTCAGACAGGCCTTCTACAGATCGATACAGCAGCAAGGTCTGCACCCCTGGCTATGGCGGTGGAAAGCATGCATCCAAAGCTGCGGAGAAGCCAGTAGAAAACGCAGAGAATGTGTATTCTGAGCAGTTAGAAGCAGAGGCGTCTGCTAAGGCTAGACGCAGAGTGGTGAAATCAAAGATCTTCAGAGATGCATCTCCTGCAGGGAAGCCACGCTCATCAACACCCAACAAGCACAGCTCGCCCCCTAAAAGCAACATCAACAGCACCCCCACCAACGCCAACATCAACAGCAACAATAACAACCCACATGCAGAGGATTGTAGCTCTAGCACCAAGTCCCTCTCTCCTGAGAAAGAGGCATCCAGAAAGGGTACCTTCATAGTCCCATCAAGATACAGGCAAAGCTCTCCCAGTGGCAAAGTGAGACAAGTTTCCCCAAGTGGCAAGGTAAGGCAAGGCTCCCCAGGAGGTAAGATAAGGCAAGGCTCCCCAAGTGGCCGAAACTGGCAAGGGTCTCCCAGTGGCCGGATTCGCCAGTCTTCGCCCACTGGCAAGAGGTCCATCAGCGCAGGCAGAGCTCCCAGAGTCAGTATTGGAGAAGGAAGTAGACGAAGGTCTTCCATCTATGTTGCTGGTCCCAACTCTAAAGCTGTTGACCTGCTTGCTGCTAGCATGAAAACATTAAGAAAAAGCATTGAAGAGACCCCTGACAAGGCGAAGATTGCTGCCAGACAAATAAGGAACTCTAAAATCCTTGGATGCACCATGGCGAGTCTCATTCTTCTGTTCATCTGCAAGCTTTTAGTTGAAATATGGATATGCATATTCTTGTCACGAGATTGCTGGGTTTTTGTACACATGGTTGTTTCCATTATTGAGTTTAATGTATGCATGTATGCACTTACGATCCAACTTCAAGATACAAGTTGTCGTTCATATTGAATGTGGTTCAATTATTGCATGTGCATGGATAAAAACATAAACGATACATGCATGCATGCAGCAAGTCCAGCAGTGTCGAGATGCTGACTGATTGATTTTTGGAAACCAGCAAGAGAATGCCCACCTACAGCAGAAACTCGAGTCCAAGCCTCACAGGCCATCATCGACCAAGAAGGCTAGCTCCCATTCTGAGACCTCTAATGCACACCGACCTACAATTCATGACAAGAGATGGACGGATGGCAGTGTATCATGGGTCAATCTCCCTTCAGGCCTAGTGGACCTGGGCAAGGTGCTATTTTTCCACCAAGGATGTTCTATGTGCCATTTTGGTGAAGTTTCAAAAGTAAAGCTTGGAGTCTTTAACTTCTTGTGCCATGACAGGATGTTTTGCAGAGAAGGAATGCGGCTTCATTAGCTGCAGCACAAGCATTACAAGAGGCATCGGCAGCTGAGTCTCTGATTAGATGTATGAGGTATGTTGGATACTGTTAGATAAATTCCAAGCCATTGCATGAGGCACTCAAGTTAATCATCATTTGTTGCATTGTGCAGCATGTTTGCCGAGTTGCGCTCCTTCGCAAAGCCCGAGAATCCTCAACCCTCCATGGACTACTTCTTCAGTCTGTACCAGTCTCTTCAAGTGGCCACAGCTGTTTTACGCTCTGTACCTGAGCTTAGGAGTGCTGGGGAAGGTTCCAAGTTGTGCTCAGATGCGCTGTTGGATGAGAAGTTCAAGAGTGCAGCTTCTTGGATTAGTGCTGCATTGTCAGCTGACCTTGCTTCTATATCACATTTCAGCAAACAGTTTGCTGCTGCTTTCAAAAGCTCGCCTAGAAAGGATTCAACAGTGCAGGGTGGGCTTGCTAAACAGTTTAATGAATCACTAACCAGCTCTCAAGTAGGGGATTTTCAAAGGGTATCGAGCTCCCCATCTGTGAAGAGGACTCCATCAACCACTCCTCACAAAGGTCAGGCAAAGTTGCCTCCCTCTATAACTCAGCATGGGATTGATAGGGGGCGCACAAGTCAAGAGTTGAGGCACCCTTCTCCTCTCAAGGCATTGAAACGGAGCTTGGGTGCATCGGCTGCAGACAATATGGTGAAAGCTGCAGGACTTCCTCTTGCTGATGTGCCGAAGAAAGGGCATGGTGGTGGTATGGATTGGTGCAAGGGAAATGGGCTTCAAGGAACATTAGAGCTAGCAGGCCTGCTGCAATGTGAGATGCAGTACTGGTTTTTGAAGTATGTTGAGGAGGCTGTAGACTCTGGGTTTCAATTCTCGTGCTCTAGTAGCACTGATGGGTCAGTGGAGGGTTTAGAAGTGAAGATGCCACAGCACGAGAGCAACCTGATTGCGTTGATGTTATCACAGATCAAGCGGGTGAATGATTGGGTGGATCAGTTGGAATCCGACAAAGAGAACCCTTTGGATGCTGAGGTGATGGATGTCCTTGATTCAGTGAAGAAAAAGGTATACGAGTTCCTGTTGCAGCATGTGGAGTCTGCTGCCACTGCACTTGGCAAATGCATCTAGCCTGCCTACCTCTGAGGCAGACATAATTAAGATAGTAAAATCTTATAGCGAAAATTGTACATGCCATCAAGTTCTTGGTGGCTTTTTGTACGGAGACTAGTTTGTTTGCAAGGGTTCTTTTGTTAGTCAAGATGAGTGACTGTTTATGTGATCTCACATTTGGAATTTGCCATAAAAAAGGCTGAAGGTTGTTTCCTGAAGTTATTTGAAGGAATCATGAACTCTGTGTTTCCTGAAGTTATTTGAAGGAATCACCCCCCCCCCCCCCACCACCATGTGCTCAAATTCTTGGTGGCTGGTTTTTTATATGGAGGCTAGTTTATTTGCAAAGGTCCTTTTGGTAGTCAAGATGAGTGACTGTTTATGTGGTCTCCCATTTGGAATTTGAAGTAAAAAGGTTGAAGCTTCATATGGAGGAATGCTTTTTAATTTCCTGAAGTTGAGAGTCACAGGAATGGCAGTGGGTGGGCACATACATGTATGTGCAGAACAACCTTTTTTGAGTGGACAGTTTCACTATGTTGGTCTATAGGTCATCAAACTTGATACTTGATGTAAAGATGAATTGAGATTCACAAAGGATGCCCCACTTAGTCTTGAATCCTTGAGGTAAAGATGAATTGAGATTCACAAAGGATGACCCACTCAGTCTTGAATCCTTGAGGGGTGGTACATGGCAGCAGTTGAAAATATGTGAAAAGAAGCGGATGAACATAAAAGCTATTAGAAATAACTGGGTAGAGCAACCTGTGCTAGTTTAAGACGCAATCAAGAGGATTAAAAAAAGGGGTGGGAGAGAAAGTCAGGAGTCAGGAAGATGGCAGTGGGCACACGTATGCTCGGAATAATATCACACAGGGCACCGTTGGAAGATGAAGAGCCGACACTCAAAACCCCGACATGAACTGCCAACTAAACCCTTTCGACTGGACAGTTTCACACTGTGGGCCAGCTTCTTTTCACATGTTTCATGCTCGCTATGAAGCAGGAGCGGGCAGATAATCCTAGGAGGCGGTTGAGGGGAGCACGGAGGTAGACTTTGGCCAGACCACAGAGGTTCCAATCATTAACCCCATTAATGAAATAGGCACATCATAGCTTAAAATGAGGGGACCTTATTAATTAAATTTTCCAAGGTTTTTCTGTATTTAGCCTTCAATTTTTGGACAGCCCAAAAAAAATTATGGGATTTTGCCAACGCTCTACTCCTCTTAGAAAAACAATCTTTGGGATGACCCGTAGTGGGGTGTCCTAGGTTAATTAATCTACACGTGGGATTGCATGCTCCAGTACAAGGGTGGGTGGTAGACGTGCGTCTCGCGCAAGCAAGTGTGTGGGGCGGTAGGAATCAAAGGATGGCAGCTTGATGAGTCAGGAGATGGTGGGTGAGGAGATTGGGAGCCGGACGAGGAGATGAAGAGGAGTTGCAAGGAGCAAGAAGGTGATAGAGGGGCGAAGAAGTTACAAACAAGACTGGATTTCTTTGCGACTAAATGCCCAAGCGCAGCAAGCGAACCTCCGCAGAGGGAAGGTATGTGCTAATATCTCCCCTGACTTGGTAAGGAGGCATATAGGATTGTTCACTATGTGTAGTGCTATTCTGTTGTGCCCAGTAAACCGTCGAGCCAAGTGGAGCTAGGGAGGTGGTTGCAAGATGAAGTATTCCATGAGAAAGTTGTGTCGTAGGTGTTTTACTTTGGGAAAGGCTTCTTTAATGTTTTGTTTGTGGAGGGGCAAACAATAGTTGAACTCTTTGCAAGAGCTCCGCTGTTTATGAGGCCAAAGCTTGTACATGCAAGGCCATTTAACCCCGCTTTTGATGTAAACAAGAGCCTCTGTGAGGCGTGTTTGGTGTGGGTTGAAATTCTGAGACTTCCACTTGGCTGAGACCTGCCTTTGGGGACTTGGCTAGAGCAATAGGTCCTGTGCTATTTGTCTCGAGGGACAAGGACAATGGGCACCACTCGAACAACGTTTGTATCTCTTGGAATACTCAACTAGAGATGCTTAAAGTATTGGAAGTGGAGTTAGGGGAGTTGGGGAAGATGGAGTTGAAATTGAAATTTGGGGGGTTTTTCGAGGGCGTGCTTTAGATGAGGTGGCTTTGGCCACATTGCCAGAAATTGCGGCTTGGATAAAAATATGGAGACGGGTGGAGAGGGAAGGAAGAGCAATCAGGTGGGGGGAGCAAAGTCGAGACCAATGATAAACTTGGTGGAGACGAGTGGAGAGGGAAGGAAGAGGAATCAGGTGGGGGGAGCAAAGTCGGGACTAGTGATAAAGAAGAAAAGGGGAAGGGGAATATGGTAATGGAGGAAGGGGGGTGCGAGGAACATGGGTGGACTAAGGTAAGAGATAGAGTAAAAGGGGGATGTAGGCTTAGGCAAGTTAAAGGGGAGGCAAGAAAAAATCAAATCAAAACTGACGGGAAGTGAGCAGGGAGGGGGGGGTAAAATCTTGGACGGATCAGGTCCCTCTCTTTATTCTAATCCATTTAGCCCGCTACGAGGAGATGATAGTAAAACACCTTCCATGGGAAGATTTACTTGGCAAGTTGAAATAGCATGGAGGGATATCCAACAAGGAACACGTAGGGGGGGGGAGAGAGAGAGAGAGAGAAGAATCAGTTGGGGAAGAGGAGGCTGAAGTCGTTATCGTTCCGGCCACTACTTTGGAATGAATAGGAGATGTGAAGTGAATGGGGTGCACCTGGAATGTTAAAGGATTAAGGAACAAGAAGAAGAATTTAGCCTTTTGGGGGTTAGTGAATGCTTGGGGGGATGTTAGTGATGGCTTGGGGGTTAGTGAATGCTTGGGGTATGTCAGTGATGGCTATTCAGGAACATAATTTGTTTGGTATGAAGTGTTGGAGATGTTGATGATAGGTGTGGGGGGGGGAGCACGGTGTCGTCGAGTTAAGAGAAAAAGAAGTGGGAAAGCCTTAGAGGCAAGATGGGTCTTGTTGATGGTTGGGAATTAGGGGGTTGGGGATCTGAACCTCGATATACTTACTTTAGCCTTCAATATTTTGGGTCATCTTCAAGAATAGACAAGGCCTTTTTAGTCATCAAGCCTCATGGGTTCCCCATACCTTTTCTTCTAAAGTGGAGTCTTGCTCTGCCATATCAGATCATATGCCTTTGAAATGGGGGTGCCATGTGGCTAATTGGAGGGAAGATAAGCTTAGAAAATTTCCCTCAAGGAATTGAGGGTAAATAACCTATTACTTAAGGATAAGCTGTTCACTTTCCTTAATGAAGAGGCTATTAGTAGATTAAGATAAGGGGGATATAGGGAGGGATCCTGGAGAAAATTCACTAATGAGATGCAAGGTATTATCAAGAGAGTTTGTAAGCTAAGGGCTGAGGAGAAGAGACAGGAGAGGAAGGTCTGGGGTGAACTATTGGAGCATTTACAAAGGAAGAAACAGGTACGGAGGTCTTTCTGAGGAAAAGATTGATTAATATATTGAGTGCCATGTTCATTTGAAGAGAGAAGACGATAAGCTAACTAGGGAAAGAGAAAAGGGGGAAGCTAGCCAGGTACCTATTTGGTTTAGCTAAGGAGAAAGGGAGTATGGAAGTGCTAGGATAGATTAGGGATGAGAGAGGTCAAGAGATTGGGGATATTAATCAGATTGCCTTGAAATGGGTTGAGTTCGTGGGGGCCACTTTGAGATTGAAGGAGAACGGGTCCCAAAAAAGGTTTCAGGTAGAAAGCAGGTTGTTAGGCATGGTTAGTAAGAGTGTGGAGACTAATAGAGATAGGTGGTTGGATAGGGATGTGGAAATGGAAGAATGCTGGGAGGCTCTACAGAAGTTGGGAGGAGAAGTCCCCTTGGTGGGATGGGCTATCAGTGAAGTTTTTTATTGCCTTTTGGCCCTCTCTCAAGGACTTGGTGTGGTCCACATGTAAGAATGCCTTTGCCATAGGAAGACTGGATAATGATTTGAAGGAAGGAATTCTGAAGATAATTCCTAAACAAGCTGCCTGTCTCACAGTTTCAACCATTGGAGACCTATCACCCTGCTTACTATGATTTACAAGGTACTAGCAAAGGTCATTGCATTGAGGATCAGTCCAATTTTGCAAGAGGTGGTCTCCACCAAGTAATATGGGTGATCCATTTATGACAACATATTTTCTACCCTGCAGGGAAGGAAGTGGCTCAGAGAACTGGTCAGAAAGATGTAAATTTTCAACTGGATTTGGAGAAAGCTTATGGCAGGGTCCACTGGTCCTTTATAACCAGGGTTATGGAAAAACTGGTTTTTGGAAAGAGGATGGTCACCTGCATTTACACTCTTACTATCGGAGGTCATTATAAGCTATTGTTGAATGGAAGATTAGTGGGGGGATTTGAAATCAAAAGATATGTGAGGCATGGATGTCCTTTGGCCCCTTTGCTTCTTGCCATTGCTTCTCATCCCTTGATAGTGGCTCTAGAGGATGCTTGTGAAAGAGGGCTAGTGAGTGGGCTGAAGCTGAAGGATGGAGAGCAGTTGGTGATTCAGTGCTTTGCTGATGATTCTCTTCTATTCTTGAAGGCTGATAATGAGAATTTAAGGAATGCCTTGCAAATAGTTCAATTATTTGCCGATGCTTCTGGATCTAGATGTAGCATACACAAGTCCACGATTATTAGCTTAACTGAGGAGGATAGCTTTGACATGGAGAGATTGGGGTGTGAGGTTATAAAGGAGGGGCATATCATTAGACATCTAGGGGTTTCCCTTTGGAGTTGGAGTGACAAGTAGGGATGTAACTAATTGGGCAATTGAAAGGTTCCTTGACAAGATAAAGAAATGGGAAGGGATCAGAGTACCTTTTCATGATAGGATGGTCATTTCTAACATAGTCTTAAATGCTTACATTATGTTTCTTTGTCCTGTGATAGATTTTAGAAAGTGTAATTTGAAAAGGATCATGGCCCCAGTTAGGAAATTTATATGGAAAAATTGTAATGATGATTGGAAGGTCTCAACCTAGTTAGCTTGGGAGAGTGTAAGCCTGCCTAAAAAGGTGGGAAGACTTAGGATTTTGCATTTGCCTATTAATTCTAAAGCAAGGGTAGCAACTAGTCTACCCAAATGTCTTTAGCAGGAGGTGATCTAGGCCAAAATGGTCAAAGAAATGATTGAAGAGTATGTTGTCTAGATCAAAGGTAGGTGGTTTGGGCTGGATTGGAAAGATAAGCTGTTGTCTTATGCTCCTTTGAAAATTGTGAGCTCCCCCTTTTGCAAGTTCTTATGTCTGAACTCGAAGGAAGTGATGGGCTTAATGAAGTGGGATCAAGGAATTCTTTCTTCAATCTTGGCATTTGGTGGACTCAAAAATTCCCTCCTCCTTTGGCTCAGCTTGATGTAAGAATAGCTAGGAATTTGAACAATAGAGCGTTGAGAAGACTGGGGGATTGCTCAGATTGCTCTCAGGTTGGGTGGAAAGAGTTGGAATAGACTAGGGAGGAGTTTGGGATACAACAGAGAGATCTAGAGGTGGTTAGCAATGCCTTGGAGGAGGAAATTGAGAAGGGTTGGGCCTCTACTGCCTACAATGAGGCCTCTTGTGGCTGAAGGATTGGTCTTGGTTGAATGGAGTTAAGCTGGATAAGGTGACTACCAAGGTCTTGTATGAAGAGATGAGAAAGAGTGAGGTTAATGTTCTATACTCCAAAAAAATTTGGAAGGTAAGGTGGAACCTAAACACTTGGATGAAGAGATGGAGACTCATATGGGAGATGGATGTTCCTGTGAAGGCTCAGACCTTTTTGTGGAGGGTCTATATGTGGCCCTTTTCTATAGAGGAACTTCACATCTGGAATTTATCCTAGATGTAGAATAGCAATTGAAGATGGCATACATGCCTTTTGGGGTTGCCCTGCTATTAGGGGTTTTGGGGAAGGATTGACAAAAGGGTGTTATGTTGCATAGGGGTCAAGGGAACTTGGGGGGACTGGCTATTAGGGAGATTAACTGAAGATGAAGGGGCTATCAATCTAGTATTCAGTCTTATTAGATATTGTTGCCTCTAGGAGATTTGAAACTCCAGGATCTTGTTGATATTTCAAAAAGGGTCTAGTTAGGGGCTAGATGTGTCAAAGTTGATGTATAGATGTGTGCATCAATATTGGTCTATATATTATGTAAATAAATTTAATAATAACTTATTTGCTGAGATAGATAAGGCTTTACAAGCAGGCTGAGTTGGGTCTAGGATGCTGAGATAGATAAGGCTTTACAAGCAAGGATAGGCTGAGTTGGGTCTAGGATGCTGAGATGTTAGCACATACTAGGGTAACCTAACGGATTTTGATATGTGGAAAGGTTACAGAGGGAAAGATCTGAAAACAAAGTACCCAAAATTTGGACCTAAAACTAGAAGATGGTATCAAAAGGAGAAGCAACCCCGGTGTATGCCATTTTGGATCTGATTTGGGCATGAGACTAGATGTGAAAATTTGGACAAAGGGAGACTATTTGGAAGAGCAGACTCCCAAGGGATGTACTGTTGACTCTTTGCTTGTGGCATGTATGCAGTTGGGTTATCATGTATCTTGGGCGCATTCATCTTTTGTTTGGGAGGAGGAGAGGTGGGACCAAATTTAATAGTGATTTGGAGTAGGATAGTTGTGGCATATGTAAAAAGAGATCCTCTATAAATGGTAGATTTTATCTTATAAATATAACTATGTTTTGTTCCCCCAACAAAGGACAATCTTTGGCCATATGGTCTACTTGTCCACATAAGAAACAAAAGGAAGGGATACTTTTATAAAAAAACCTTTACCAATACAATTTTGTTAGTCCTTGGGTGGACAATTTCTAGTTTACAAAATTTTTCACGAGCTAGATTGATCATGTCACACGATCTACTCAAATGAGAGAGTCTTGCATTGTTCCCAAGGTGGAAAATATTTCCTCTAGCATGGATGGCTAGCTCAACTGGAGATTGTGGATTTTAGTCCAACAAGGAATTTCTTCAAGCTTAGCTTCCTCAACCTTGAAGTTAGGTCGCTAAGGGAGGACAACAAGGTGAGAACCTTTTGTATAGACTCGGCTTCCACAAACATTATTGAGTAGAAATGCTTTCCTAGGTAGTTGCATTCCTCTATTTCAAAGCCAACTCTATCCCAATAAAATTCTATTTCAAAGCCAACTCTATCCCAATAAAATTCTATTTCTTTGAGCACTACATCTAGCAACCAATTGATGACGATGGATCTAGAAAACCTATTTTTCGAAGCGGGGCTAGGACCACAAATTTTCTTGATCGATGCCCAAAGAGCTCGGGGGGGTCACTCTATAAAAACCTTTATAAACACATTCGATGTATTTAAAATACTCCTAAAATTAAAAATTTTACATTTTTTACATAATTGTTTACCGGATTCGTATGTGTATATTTCTTGATATTTTTGGATATTAAATATAAAACTCCCCTATGGATATTTACAAGTATAAATTACAATAGAAATGTATTTTTCAAATCCCATATGGACATTACATGTATAAATTACATTAGGTATGTGTTTTTAAAATCCCCGCAGTATGTAAGTCCCTCTATTAAAAAAATACCCCTATTACATGTATAAATTGCATTAGGTATGTATTTTTTAAATTCCCACAATATGTACATCTCTCTATTAAAAACATACCCCTCCGTGCACTAACATGTAAGATGGAATGGTCGTGGAAACACTAAAGAAGAATGGTACAGTCGTGACAAAAGTGAATGAGAATGTTACAGTCTGGCATTTCAAGTGGAGGTTGTTACGGTCTGGCATTTCAAGTGGAGGTTGGTACGGCCATGGGGAAAAGGCAGAGGAGAATGCTATGGCCGTGGCAAGTTTGGTACG